>NC_037689.1:98881122-99066122 GCF_003255815.1 Theropithecus gelada
ACTTATATATGTAAATCTCAATCTCCGTGTGTGTGTTTCTGCATGTGTGTGCAAGCTATTTTAAGTGTCTGCTCTTTCTCCTTTTGAACTTACTGCTTACCTAGGAACCCTACAGCACTCGCCCGTGGGACCTGCCGGGCCTGCATCAATTGAGCGAGTTCAAGGTACCCATTGTATCTGTGGGTTTCCTTTTGCTTGTGGTGTTCAGGGTGGGACGTTGAGAGGAAAAGAGCTGCTTGGCAGTCATCCTCGCGTTCAGAACCCAAAAGGGTAGTGTTTTTGGTTTTTGTTTTTTTAATTTTTTCCTGTTGAGGCCACAAGCCTAAGATTGACCTCTTCACACAGGGCAGAGAACATGGATGATATGGGCATCTGTCCGAGGCTGTACTCCCTCCCTACTGGTGTCAGGAGGCTTGGATGGAATAGCAGTCTGTAAGGAGACAGCGGGTTCTTGCAGAGCCATGGCAGTGTTCACATATGCCAAGACTCTACCTCTCTTTTGTGACTCTGGTCCTTGAACTAAGATTGATTAGAAGGAAAACCAGGAGCATAAGTTTCTTCAGGTTGCAGTGCTAGTCCTTGGCAGGTTGCTCCCCAGTTTGCTCTTTATATAATTCCATCCATACCTCTGACATGGCACAGATTCTGCCTACACCCTGCTTCTGTTCTTGAACTGCAAGAGGATTCTGCTGTGGTGAGGTTTCACCCACTCTAAGGTGTCTAAATTATGTTGTCAGTGGTATATAGAGTCATTTCTTGTTTACTTATGTGTCTTTCACAGCAGTAACTCCCCGTTTGTTTCCCTGTCAGTGCCGATGCAAGACCCCAGAGCAGCTATGCAGCGGGGATCCTTGCCTGCCAACGTCCCAACCCCTCGAGGCTTGTTAGGAGATGCTCCGAATGATCCACGGGGAGGCACTTTACTTTCTGTAACTGGAGAGGTAGAACCTAGGTAAGCACTAACATAGAAGGAAACAGTTGAAGAAATCAGAATTGTCCCTTCTTCCCTGAGAACAAAAATCTTTCTGTACCAGTTGTACCTGTTTGCCTACTTCAAAAGATATAGATAAATATTCATGGCCACTGTCCAAGGATAAGCACTTCTCCTAAGGCAGAACTATGTAGTTGAGTATGTCATTTTGAGCTACTGTATTTTCAGAAATTAGAAATTTTAGTATACATACTTGAACAGGAAAATTTAATAGGCCGGGCGCAGTGGCTCACGCCTGTAATCCCACTACTTTGGGAGGCCAAGGCGGGTGGATCACTTGAGGTCAGGAGTTCGAGACCTGCCTGACCAACATGGCAAAATCCCGTCTCTCCTAAAAATAGAAAAATTAGCCGGGCATGGTGGTGGGCGCCTATAATTCCAGCTACTCAGGAGGCTGAGGCAGGAGAATCACTTGAACCCAGGAGGTGGAGGTTGCAGTGAGCCAAGATCATGCCACTGCACTCCAGCCTGGGCAACAAGAATGAAACTCCATTTCAAAAGTAAATAAATAAATAAAATAATAATAGCAATAATAATAATTGACATTAATGGGGATCATGCCTCTGACTCTGCTCTAAGTACTTTACTTAGATCATCTTATTAAATCCACAAGACCCTGTGAGATGGATACCATTATTAGTCCCATTTTACACGTGAAACTGATATGTGGAAAAGTTAAGTAAATGTGTCCAATATCACACAGCTAATAAGTGATAGAGCCTAGATTTGAACCCATACAGTCTGAATCCAGAGCTCATGTTCTTATACATTGTACTGCAAACTCATACATATAATGAATATTCTTGATTCCTCCCTAATTATGAACCAAATACGAAATTCTAGAATACGTGGATGTATATCTCTGTAGCTTTTCTTCCATCTATTTGGTGTTATTTTCTTGTTAGTATTCATAGACTGTTTACGTCAGCTGTTTGTTGGATGTTTACTTACTGATCTTCTGGTTGGTATTTTGTTGTTTTGTTCTATTTTAAAATATAATGTTTTTCTCCATCTCCAGAGGTTACTTGGGACCACCTCATCAAGGTCCACCCATGCACCATGTCCCTGGCCATGAGAGCCGAGGACCACCCCCACATGAGCTGAGGGGAGGGCCATTACCCGAACCCAGACCTCTAATGGCAGAACCAAGAGGACCCATGCTAGATCAGAGGGGTCCACCGTTGGATGGCAGAGGTAAGGGGAGACCACAGTGCAAATGTGATAATGAACTCAGCCGTCTTTGGCTCTAATCTGGGTTAAAGAATGCCGGAAACAGTAGGTTTGCAAGCATCTTTAAGGTTTATCCACAAATCTGAGAAACTGGGGAGGAGACATTAGTCTCATATGTTAATAGCTGAGGGAGCAAATGTGACTATAAGAGATTTCTATCTTTCTTGGATTGTTCATCATTCTTGCAGTACATGCAAGTGGCTACATAATGGTTTTCTTACAATTTTCTTTATAGGTGGAAGGGATCCCCGAGGAATAGATGCACGAGGGATGGAGGCCCGAGCCATGGAGGCAAGAGGGTTGGATGCCAGAGGACTGGAGGCCCGTGCAATGGAGGCCCGTGCAATGGAAGCTCGTGCGATGGAGGCCCGAGCGATGGAGGCCCGTGCGATGGAAGTCCGAGGGATGGAGGCCAGAGGCATGGATACCAGGGGCCCAGTGCCTGGCCCTAGAGGACCTATACCTAGTGGAATGCAGGGTCCCAGTCCAATTAACATGGGGGCAGTTGTCCCCCAGGGATCCAGACAGGTATGTGTAACACTGACTTCTGGCATCCAAGTGAAATCTTGATCTATTCAGGAATTGATTATTGAGCCTAATTATTACTGCCTTCTGACTTGGTTTGTTTCTTAGCTTGTTAGAAAGGGAAGACTCAGATCTCCCTGTAGCTTCTCTATCCCTTAGGGTGGTGATTCTCTGGCTATCAGGATTGTAGTTCAAAAAAAAACAACTTTATCCCACAGTAAGTAGCTATTCATTCAGAGCAGAGACCCTGAAAATTTAGGGGTTAGAAAGTAGTCTTCATTGGGGTACAAACCAACATCATGTACACGGTTTTTTCCAAAATATACTTGCCCAGATCTCATCCCAGGTATAACTCAGAATCTCTTGTTAGTAGCATCTGAGCGTGGATGGTTTGAAAAACCTCCCCCAAATGATTCTAACGTGAACCCTGACTGGGAACCACGGGGTTAGAGTATATGAAGAGCTGTTAGTGGCCATTTAGATAATCTTCGGTTTACAGAGACCTGTGTTAATTTATTGTCATCATATAGCCTAAGTGAACAGTGGAATGTGAAAGCCAATTTATTAATAATCACCTTAAAAGGTGTGGAACCAAAGTCTTGTCTCCTCTCTTTTATTTGGGTCTCTCTGCCTGTGTGTACATGCTGGTCTGTGATTGTCATCACCTCCCTCTTCATCTCCACTTGGTTGTGGAGAGGTGGTATGTGTGTTTCTTCCCTGAGTTTGTATATGTTGGCACCTTCATTTCCCTCTAACTGCTCTACCTTCCTTTTTTCCCCTTCCTCTGTGTAATTCTCTCTTCTATTTGTTTATGTGTCTTCCTCCCCATGTCTGTGTATATGAGAGAGAGAAAGATAATGGCAGAGCTGGAATGGAACACATCAGTCGTCTAATTCCCTCAGTCTATAGGTTTGGAAATTAAGGCCCAAGAATTCAGGTGACTTGACCAAATTCACATGACTAGAAAGTGGCAGAGTAAAGAACAGAAGCCACTACTTTTTCCACTTTACTACTCTGTCCTGTTATCTGCGCATTTGTGTGCGTGTGTGTATGTGTGGATATGTGTCTACCCCCTCCTCTTTAATATGAAATACAAATAGAGGGGTTTTTTTGCTATATGTAGAATAAAACTGTTCTCTATTGTGTTTGAAGTGTTCGTGGGCCTTGATTTTTATTGTACTCTGTATGGTCAGTAACCTAGTAACAGAAATGGGTTTTATGCATTCATTCTGTCATTCAGCAAGTATTTATTGAGCACCTACTATGTACCAAACAGATCTAGGTATGGGGGATACTACAGTGTGAACAAAACAAAGCCCCTTCCCCCATGGGCTTATATCCTAGTTGGGAAGACAGATAACAAACAAACAACTATATAATGCACTTATGTAATTTTACTGGTAGTTCTATGGTGCAAGACATCGCAAGGAAGGATTGGAAGAACATTTCTGGGTAATATTTTGCTCCTTTCTCTCTGCTGGTGCTTGAACTTATTACCCTAATACTAGGTTTATATCATTTTCGTTAGTAGATTCTATAGAGCCAATTAGATCTGAGGCAAGAGAAAATACAAATTTTATCTTCAAACTTTTAAAAAAAATTTTAATTAATATATTAACTTATAAATATATACATTCATTCATCTATAAAAGATATATATATTAATTTCAAGCCAGGCATGGTGGCACGCACCTATAGTGCCAGCATTCTGGAGGCTGGGGCAGGAAGACCATTTGAGCCCAGGAACTTGAGGCTGTGGTGCATTCTGATCGCACTTGTGACTAGCCACTGCACTCCAGCCTGGGCAGCATATTAGACTACCATCTTTAAAAAAAAAAAAAAAGCCAGGGTAGAATCCTTTAGTCCTAGCTACTCTGGAGGCTGAGGCAGGAGGATCAATAGAGCACAGGAGTTGGAGGCCAGCCTACACAACATAGTGAGACCACATCTTAAACTAAAAGGAACCTTGCTTCCTCTCCTACGCCTGTCTCCCCTGTGGCCCCCTAGGTCCTGTAGATAATGACTTTTATTAGATTTTTCATGTTACTTTCCGGAAAATATGAATATATATTCTTTTTTTTCCCCTTTCACTGTTCTGTGCCTTTTTTTTTTTTTTTAACTTAACAACATGCCCTTAATTCATACTTTTAAATTAGATTTTAAAATTAACTCTAGTCCACGTAGATAGAAACTTGTGGGCAAAAAGCTTATTATTACTAGGGTGATTATATAATTTATCAACTAAAGGAGAACATGAAAGAAAGTGCTGTTACTTTACTTGGAGGCAAAAACATAAACTGGGACTATCTTAGGGAAACCAAGATGTGTATGGTCACTCTTGCTAGTACTTATCTGCCTAGAACAAGCACACCTAGAAACTTAAAAGGGCCGTTATGGAGTGGTTAGATCACAATTACAGTACCTCAAATTAAAGCTTCAAAAAGATTATACTCAGTTGCGAATTGTGCTGCTATAAACTCATGTAACCAAACACCACATTTCCCCAATAATCTATGGAAATACAAAATTAAAAAAAAAAAGATTATACTCATAGGTGTTTCAGACCCATGATAGCTCATTAATGTTCAGACTGGTCTCTGGGAACTTGTCTCTGGATTCAGTATTGATGATCAACAGAACAGTGATAGTATTCTAGCAGTCTGTACAAATCTCTACTAATGTTTCATCTGTCCATTGTCTTTGGGAAATGAGTTAATGCATGTAAGTGAATGTTCCAGATAATAGAACTATTCTACCAAGTTTTTTAACTTTTTAATAAAAAATTATAAGATGTATTTGATATTTCCTTTCTTGAACAGGATACAAAAAATAGTTTAATCAGTGATGACTACTCAAGGTCATCATTAAATAGATTCATTATTGTCTATACCGTAATGTAAAACATAGTTATCTCCTGTTTGGTTTCTGGTCTCCTTCACTGTCAGGCTGTCACCTGGCTCTTCATATTGCTGAAGTGGTATCTGCTCCTAACAGTTGTTTATCTGTATTTCTTTTATGTTTTGCTGCTTCTAATCTGCTGGGTAAGCAGGTAACAAGTTTGTTAACAAAATGTATTTATTAAGAGAATACCTAAGCCCTGGGTGAATGCCTGAGTGTGAACATAATGCTTGTATAGGGACATTCTTACAGTTACATTTGGTACTCAAGAGGTCTTTTCCTTGGGTTCTGCTAGTCTTGCAAAGGGTTGAACTTATTGAAGATCTTAAATACCAGTAAGTATGATATCACTGTACTTTGTTCGTTCACTCAAGTCAGTCATATTTTTTGGTCTACATTTAGCAGAAAGCATCTGCCATATGTTCTCTATGGAAAGCTATAAACAGCAAATGTTGGGCTAATAGCAGTCTTTTGCCTGGAGGCCTTCCCATTGCCTTTCTAACTCTCTGACATTATGAACATCTCTGCCTCACTTGTGGGATAGGGCCCTTTGGGACAAACTACCTGTGTCTGATTGAACTAGGGTAGAGGGTGGCCCTGTGAATTTAACTCACCCAGTGGACCAGAATACATTTTCTCTAGACTCTGTTGGCTTTCATTTGTGTTTCCAGTGAGCACTAGTTTCCAGGGTGCGCTCAGTTTTCCCTTTGCTTATTTGGCTGAGTTTTGATTAATTCAGTGGTATCCAGTTGTGCTGTGTGATATTTGTTGATGGTGCTGGAGCTGTTGTAAGCAAGTATGTCGAACTTACTAGTTGATCTCTGGCTAAACGCTGCCTTCTGCTATTGCTAACAGTAGAAAATGATCTTCAGAGTCATTAGTTTGCTGTTTTTACTCATATCTGTGTAGGGATCGTAATTTTTCACGTTATTACTGAATTCAGGTTAGCTATACATTAAAAATCCCAAAAATCTCTTTTTCTCTTTGTGCACATAGGTCCCAGTCATGCAGGGAACAGGCATGCAAGGAGCGAGTATACAGGGTGGAAGCCAGCCTGGCGGCTTTAGTCCTGGGCAGAACCAAGTCACTCCACAGGATCATGAGAAGGTAAGCAACACTGTCTGACTGCCTCCTTATGCACAATTCTAGCCTTTTTGATTCCTCTTTTCACAGTTACCATGTGGCGATCCTGGGTCTTCAAAGTCCCTTTGGAGGTGATGTTTATTCTAACTTAGAACTCTTTTATGATCTTGTTACCTGAAAATTTGTGAGTCTGGTCCTGAAGTTGCTAATGGATGTGAAGTTCTTAAGTGGATGTAAATGGCAGCTTATTTTATAGTTCAGACTCATCTGCCAATAGCAGGTTTTTCTTGTTCAGGCCAGAGTGACCTGAAAATCCGCACCCTTTTTCCTTCCCTTTCTACTTTATCCCTAAAAACAGTAGTAGATTCCCCATGATTGTATCTTTCTGTTTTTATATTTGACCATTGTGGGGAGCTTATGTCTGAGGGAAAGGCTAAAATTTGTGAAAAAGAGAGACTTTCAAAACAGGATTAAAACCTGAAGGATTTCCAGGGCTCACAGATATCATCTTAGTCTCCAGGAACTTTGAGTTCATGAAGTTGTCTGTTTTGAATCGTCTAATCTTAGGTATTTTAATTTATACTTGTTCTTTTCATTGTAGCTTTTCTCACCAGTTTTGGTTTTTTTTGTTTTTTGTTTTTGTCTTTGTTTTGGAGGGGAGCTGTTGGTTTCTTTCTGTGTGAAATGTTCTTCCTTTTTCCATTTTGCTTCATATCCCACTACAGTAGCTTTTTGGATAGAAGCTGGTGGTGGGTTTTTTGTTTTGTTTTGTATTTTTTAGCTGCCATCATTAAAACTGACTACCTTTTTTTTTCCTCTGCACAGGCTGCTTTGATTATGCAGGTTCTACAACTGACTGCAGACCAGATTGCCATGTTGCCTCCTGAGCAAAGGCAGAGTATCCTGATTTTAAAGGAACAAATACAGAAATCCACTGGAGCACCTTGATAGGTGAGCAAACTTAATCCCATCTGAGTAGGACTAGCTCCTTGTCTATTCTCGGTATATACTTTTAACCTTAACCAACAAGATTGTTCTCTCAGCGGCCCTCAATCCACTTAGCTAGACTCTTCTTTACCCTTCAGTAGGTTAGCTCCTGTAGGGATAGAGTAAGTCTATACAATATTTGTTCAGTTGTTGAATTGCTTATAATCTTTCCTAATGACAAAGGTAATGTATGATCAGTTTAACAAAAGTAATCATATATAGAAATGTAGAAAGTGAAAGGTAAAAAGCCCTGTTTCCTCTATCTTGTTCCCCAGACAAAACCTCTAAATATAGTTTGGTGTGTATCCTTCTACAATCAGTTGTATTATTTTATTCCAAACTGTCCTGTCAAAATGGAAAAAATACAGAGCATTTCAATAAAATGTGTAAATATTTTGTTTCCTGTATTTATTTTACAGTGAATATTTTGATGTTGAACTATTATAGCACATAATTTAAGGTAGTAAATGTCTATCATCACCATCAGTTTCTATATATTTTGGAGATCGCTGTACCCTGCTACCTTTATTTTTCTTGCTCATCATTTAGGCAGAAAGAATCCAGGGCCAAGCACAGTGGCTTAGCCCTGTAATCTCAGCTTTGGCGGGCTGAGGTGGAAGGATTACTTGAGACCAGGAGTTCAAGACTAGCTTAAGCAACATAGTGAGGCTCCATCTTTACAAACACTTTTTTAAAAAATTAGCCAGGCATGGTGAGATGCGCCTATAGTTCCAGCTACTTGTGAGGCTGACGTGGAAGAATCGCTTGAGTCCAGGAGGTCAAGGCTGCAGTGAGCCATGATTATGCCACTGCACTCTAGCCTGGGTCACAGAGTGAGACCCTGCCTCAAAAAAAAAAAGGATCCAGGTAACCTGCTTCATAAATAATTATGTGACAACTTGATTACACATACATGTATCAGTGTTTCCTTTTTAAAAAAAAAAATTTCCCCAGCATTTTATATTTTATAAACAATTCTTTTTTCTAAAAACAGTTTAAAATTCACGTTGCCCCACTATCAGGTAGGACAGCACAATTTAAATTTCTACTTTTCACCCCATCCATATTATAATTCCTATCCTTATGTTATATAATAGTGAACTCATTTAACTTAGTAATTATCACTCTTACAAAATATATCATTTTAATCCATATTTGTGATGTCTTTAAACGTTTAAACTGCAACTATGCATCATATATGTATTTAGACTTCAAATGAATTAATGAGAAGCTATCATAGATGGAGGGCTCTGTAGACTTTTGGTACCTTAACGTTTTATTCCACAAACCCCACATATTCTTTTTTTTTAAGTAAAAGTATAGACTACCTATTACATTCAGAGGAATAGATACAAATTATTTCTCTTTTACTAATTTACTTATGCCAGAGAAGGCATTCCCTACAATGTGAGAAAATTACTGCTTACTGTTTCTGGATAGTAGAGGTAGAAATGTTTCTGAAATTTCTTTCATTATATTTTTGCTTATAAGATGTTTAATTTAAGGCCTTGCATATTAACCACAGGGCAAAGTTTTTGTCTATTTTTTTTACCTTTTATTTTTAAATAATCATAGACTCAAGGAAAGTTGGAAAAATAGTACAAGGAGTCTCATATACCCTTCACCCAGTGTAGTACAAAACCAAGAAATTGACATTGGCACATTACTGTTAACTTGACTACAAACTCAGTTTTCACCATTTTAAAAAACCTGTCATAATTTGTGTGTATGTATGTGTGGTTCTATGCAATTTTTTGTGGGCAGGATTTTATTGTGTGTCTACTGGTGTTTGTGCATACCGTGGCTGAAGTGTTGGCTTTTCCTTTTCCTTCATCCTATACCGAGCTAGTTGTGATCCATCTCTGCCATCACGGACAGGCTTCTATACTATTATCATTAGAGATGAATGGTTCTCAAACAGGGGCAATTTTGCCCCCTAGGGGACATTAGGCAATGTCTAGAGACATTTTTGGTCATCACAACTTTAGGGAGTATGGCATGCTATTGGAATTGAGTGGGTAGAGGCCAGAGATGCTGCTAAACATCCCATAATGCACAGGATGGTCCCCCTTACCCACTTCCCAATAGCAACTAGTGCTCCAGCCCAAAATGTCAATAGTGCTGAGGTTGAGAAACCCTACTGCAAGGGATGATTACTTTGAGGAGGCAGGAGGTCGGAGACAGACACCTTGCAAATCTGTCCTGGTGATTTGATTATATGCCTGTCCTCCCTCCCCTAGCCTTTTATTTTTTTCCTGAAGTTTTTCCTGAAGAGAGCTTTGTCTTCACTCCTAATGGCTTTCTCCTAACTTCTTCTTACAGGTTTTCAAAAATACCTGGCAAGAAATCTGGAAATTCTATAATTTTGTTGAAATATTGAAAAACGATGACCTGCATCCTAACCCTTGAATGACTCAAATCAGTGCCAGGTGGAGGACTCCCATCACCTTCTCTCAGAACAAAATCACTTCATTTTATTGTCTTAGTTTGTATATTTTCTGTGACTTGAAATAAACTTTGAACACAATTTTAGTACACTGCAAATTGATATACATGACCTTTTTGCTTTTAAAAAGCTTAACACTAAGGGTGAAACCTTAGATGTGTTTTCTACCCTTACTGCAGTATTGTACTTTAACATATTGCCATAGTTTTGTTTTTATTTTAAGTTAACCATTTATTCTTCTTGATGATATTTGAGCATTTCTCAGAAGCAATGTTTTCTGGAACTTGGTTTTTGTTTAGTTTGCTTCCAGTAAGAATTATTATAAGGCTTTGCCCTCTGAAAACATTCTAGGACTTCTGAGTCTTCTGGGAGAAAATTGCACGTGCTTAGAGCTATAAAATGGTCAGAAGGCTAACAGAGCAAAGAGCCTAGCACAGCCATGTGTTTAGTTTAGAAAAGTCGAAATATCAAAATGCATTTGTTTCAATAGCAGGTCTGAACGTGTATAATTCAGAGTTAAGACAAAAATTGTTTTAGCACTGGTTTGAGTCTGTCAGCAACACAAGAGACTGTTGACATTTACTTGTGTGTTCTTAAACTTATCAGTCTAGGCAGTCAACTTTGAAAGTTTAAAAAGCCACTGATTTTTCACATGTTCAAGATGAAATAAAAACAAATCAAATGAACAAAATACATTTCATCCTATCTTCCAGGCAGTCCCTAACCTGCAGCCCTACCCTGTAACTACATTTATTCTGGGAACTTAAAACACAGAAAACCCTAAAACTTGTACATTCTTCTGATTTTAAGTGGACCAAATGTAGAATACAGTCAGATTGCTCATTAGGTCTGCTCCTGCCTGCTTCCTTGTGGATAGGTATGAACATAATTAGTGCCATTAGCTCTAACCTATGGGTCTTCTTGCCTAGTATTTCTCTCTCTCTCTCTCTCTTGCCACCGCCTCCTCCTCTCTCCCCCCACCCCACCCCACCCCATCTCTCTCGTAGTGGCATTAAGGAGGAACATGGTTTCTCTCCATCAGGCCAACCTCAAGAGGTTAAGAGTTGCCTTAATAGTCAGTAAAGTTCTACTGGAACTACTTTTGAGCCAACTTATATTCTTGGAATCCTATCCTCTGGGTTAGGATTATGGTCAGGTGAATTAAAAGCCTGGCATAGGCTTAGAGAATGTAATAGCATATTGCTTACATGTCAAGCAAAAGAATGCAAAGATAATCAACTTTTTGAGTGACAATGAAATTGAAGGATTTTCTACTCATAAACATTTATAAGAAATTTGCTGATTAAGGTATTTCGTATTACAACTTTGCAAGAAAAACTTGCTCAAAGCAGATGAGGAGCTTTCTGTATATCCTGCTCATCCCCAGTTCAACTTGGATGTTGGCTATGCATAGGATTTATTATTTTCATTACCATGAATATAATAAATCGTGAATTTATGTTTACTTCCATAAATATTCAAGCCTTGGGATATTGATTTTGGCAGCCATCATATCTTGAAGTGAGTGTGTCAATATATTTAGACATGGAGACCAAGAGTGATGCCTTTCTCATTAGGAACTCATTATAAGTTTCAAGATTCCAAATCAAGGTCATTGAAGATGAAGTTGTCATTTGGTCAGTAGTTGTCTAATAAGAACCATGTCTTCAAGGTTTCATTGTGCATTTTCCCAAAGCCTTATTAAACCTGAATTAGCTGAAATCCGGGTGAACAAATTGGCAACAGCAGTGGTATCTCTCCCTATGTAAACAACTGATCAGTATTTTTTTACTGTTGTAATAAATGAAACATTATTAGCCACCATGAGTTCATGACCTACCTTTATTGTGCTCAGACTAGTGACAAAAAAAAAGGTTTTATTCCTCAAGCCATAGAGGTTCCTAAAATACTAGAAACAACCATTTGTTCATTCTTGGTCACTTAATGGTAGAAAAAATAGATAATATAATGCTAATTCAGTAGAACCATTCTTCTAAATCTATAATGAGTTGAATTGTCTGGGTACAATGAAGTGTGAGGTTTCTCTCTTAAGAGCCCTGGGCTTCTCTCCCAGTGATTCACTGTGACGCCTAACATCCCAGAGCCAGTGTGGTCCTTCTAGGCTGAGGTTGGGTAGAGGGCAGAAATAAAAAGCATTCTGATAGAGAATGAAGGCGTTTTGCTTATGTCATTAGCTGAATTATTCCTTAGCGATATAGGTAGGAGTCCACAAAAATCTATGAAAATTATAAATTATTTTTTAAACTAGACATTAATAAACTCCTTTAATAAAAATAGTGATAAAGAGCTCCTCTTGACTAAATAAGTCATCCTAACATGGAGTTCAGGTTTTCACAATCGCTTTTAACAGAATAATACAAGACGACAATATAGCTAACTTGCAATTGTAATACAATTTCAATTACAATTAGCATACTTTCTAGATTTTCTTTCCCAAATGGAGAGCCCAAAAAGAAGTAACAAAAGATTCATTCATCAAGCAAAGAAGAAAATCCTTTATTTTTTGACAAGCAAAAATAAGAATAAATTGCTGTTCACACTGGATAAGACCATATCAAAAGTAACAGTAAAAATGTACACTGTTGGTGTTATATGGGGATGGGGTTCTCAGTAATTTTGTTTATTATTTATGTTTATTGTTATGTTTGTCATTAATTATTCAATAAATTTTTATTTAAAAAGTCAACCTACTTAGAAATCTTCTGTGGGGATGGGAGGGACAAAAGATTACAAACCAAAATTCAGGAGATGGTAACACCAGAATTGATAAAATCACCTGGGGTTATTTGTATAACTCAACCACCAAACCTCTGCTATCAAGCCTTGCTACAGTCATGGCTGTCCAGAAAGGTTTACAGTTATTTTTCCAAGAAAGGATCCATGGGTTTTAAGAACTTCAGAACTTTAAGAACTTCAGAAGTTCTTTAGTTGCTGAAGCTCAAGTAACGAAGTTGAATGCAATCAAAAAAAGAATACCAGGGAGTCAAGGCTTGAGAGGTACATTCTTACCCCAAAGTAACTGCTCAAACCTACCAGACCAAGTAAATTACTGAAGATACAAAGGAGAAACAAAAATGCAGATTGCCGTCCTTATTCCTATAACTCAAAAATTTTCTTTGTTGAAGTAGAATTGAACTTTTCTAGGATCCAGACTGGAATATCGGTGACAGCATTTGCGCAGGCTCTTTGCCAAAGTCTGAGGGCCACATAAGAAAACTCCCACTACAGACCTGTAGGAACAGAACAATAGTACGGGCTAGAATGCAACAATGATAGAATGGAGAAACTGCCTCTGTTAGGCCTCTACTACTTCCAAGAACCTTGAATAAAAATTTGGTTGTTAACTCCCACGTTCTTCATGGTAGTTTTTTAACCTTTTCTGCGCACAAACCCCAAATATGCTCTCAGCCCTTAACACTTTCAGCACTCAGCCTTCCCTGTTTTGAGAACACAGATGAGAGACATAGGACAGTGCAGTGGCTAAGTGCCAGACTCTGCAGCCAGTCTGTCTGCGTTGTCTGGGCTCACATCTCAGCTCTGACATTTATCCCACCTGTGGGACTTTGGGCACATTTCTTTTTTTCTTTTTTCTTTCTTTCTTTCTTTTTTTTTTTTTTTGAGACGGAGTCTTGCTCAGTCGCCCAGGCTGGAGTGCAGTGGCACGATCTCGGCTCACTGCAACCTCCGCCTCCCGGGTTCAAGCAATTTTCTGCCTCAGCCTCCTGAGTAGCTGGGACTAATTTTTGTATATTTAGTAGAGATGGGGTTTCACCATGTTGGCCAGACTGGTCTCAAACTCCTGACCTCGAGTGATCCACCTGCCTCAGCCTCCCTAAGTGCTGGGATTACAGGCGTGAGTCACAATGCCCGAGAAGGGCAAATTTCTTAACCTGTCTCTTTCAGCTTTCCCACCTGTAAAATGGGGATAAAAATAGTACTCACCACATAGGGTTGTTTTAAGGATTAAATAAGAACATGTAAAGAAATTAGAAAAATGCCTGCCACATAGCAAGTACATATGTATTAGCTCCCATTAAACCCATCCACTGTGAGCTTATCCCCACCTCAAAATTTCTCCTACTGGAGAGGTGGTGTTCTTTCTTGCCAAGGCTAATCTTTCCAACCATGCTCTGGGTCTCACCTTCTTCTTCCTTCTCTCATACCCTTCTCTCCCCCTCTTTTTTAAAAATCTAATCATGGTATAGTTTCTATACCACAATATTCGCCCCTTTGAAGTGTGCAATTAGTGCTTTTTCGCATAGCCACAAAGTTATGCAACCATCACCGCTATCTAATTCCAGAACATTTTCATCATCCCCAAAAGAAACCTTATCCACATTAGCAGTCCTTATTTCCTCCCAACTACCCTGTCCTACTCAAGACGATCACTTACCTACTTTCTGTCTCTGTTGGGTATGCCTATCCTGAACGTTTCACATAAGTGAAGTCATACAATACATGGCCTTTGGTGTCTGGTGTTTTTCAGCATGATGTTTTCAAGATTTGTCCATGTTGTAGCATGTATCAGTACCTTGTTGTTGTTTTTTTTTTATAGCTAAATAATATTCCAGTATGTGAATATACCACATTTGCTTCATCCATTCATCTATTGATGGACACTTGGCTTGTTTTCAATTTGGGGCTATTATGAGTAATGCTGCTGTGTACATCATGTACACGTTTTTGTGTAGACATATATTTTCATTTCTCTTGGGTGTATAACAAGGAGTGGGGTTGCTGGGTCATATGGAAACTATGTGATTTTTTTTTTTTTTTTTTTGAGACACAGTGTTGCACTGTCACCTGGGCTGGAGTACAATGGTGTGATCTGGGGTCACTGCAACCTCCGCCTCCCGGGTTCAAGCAATTCTCCTGCCTCAGCCTCCTGAGTAGTTGGGATTACAGGTGCCCACCACCATGCCCGGCTAATTTTTTTCACCTTTTTTTTTTTTTTTTTGAGACGTAGTCTCGCTGTCACCCAGGCTGGAGTGCAGTGGCACAATCTCAGCTCACTGCAAGCTCCACCTCCTGAGTTCACGCCATTCTCCTGCCTCAGCCTCCCGAGTAGCTGGGACTACAGGCGCCCCGCCACTGCACCCGGCTAATTTTTTTTTGTATGTTTAGTAGAGATGGAGTGTCACCATGTTAGCCAGGATGGTCTTGATCTCCTGACCTCGTGATCCACCCGCCTTGGCCTCCCAAAGTGCTGGGATTACAGGCATGAGCCACTGCGCCTGGCCTAATTTTTTGTATTTTTAGTAGAGACAGGGTTTCACTATGTTGGCCAGGCTGGTCTCAAACTCCTGACCTCGTGATCCACCCGCCTTGGCCTCCCAAAGTGCTGGGATTACAGGCATGAGCCACCGTGCCCGGCCTAATTTTTTGTATTTTTAGTAGAGACGGGGTTTCACTATGTTGGCCAGGCTGGTCTCGAACTCCTGACCTCGTGATCCACCCGCCTTGGCCTCCCAAAGTGCTGGGATTACAGGCATGAGCCACCGTGCTCGGCCTAATTTTTTGTATTTTTAGTAGAGACGGGGTTTCACTATGTTGGCCAGGCTGGTCTCGAACTCGTGACCTCGTGATCCACCCGCCTTGGCCTCCCAAAGTGCTGGGATTACAGGAGTGAGCCACCGTGCCTGGCCGGAAACTGTGTTTAACACTTTGAGGAACAGTCAAAGAGTTTTCCCCAAGTGTGGTACCATTTCACATTCCCACAAGCAATGTAGGATTGCAACTTCTCCACTTCCTTGCTAACACTATTGTCCATCTTTTATTATGGCCCTCTTAGTCCTCTCCCCTCTTTCATGTATTTATTTTATTCTATGTAATGGTCCCTGTTCTGTCTATAAATATGCTTAAGCTAAATAAACATTTCCTGACCCTGCTACTCTTCCAACACTATTGACCACGCTTCTCTAATATTTGCTCCCTTGGGTTCTGTGACACCGCTTCTCTGTGTACTCCTATTTCGTCCTTGGTTTGTCTTTTTCCCTTCCCATATAACCTAGGCAGCATTCCTTGGTACTCTGTCCCTCGCTAGTCTCTCTCTCTCCCTCTCTCTCTTTCTCTCTCTCCTGACAACCTCATACTCTCTCAAAACTTCAGTTACATTCAACAGGATAATTAGCATCTCTTATGCTTATATGCTGCTTTACAGTTTACAAAGCATTTTTTTCATATATTGTCTCACTTAATTGTCACAACAACCCTGCAAGTGAGTAGAGCAGGCATTCACTAATATGACCCTTGTCTTACAGATGAGGAATCAAGATCAGAGGGTTCAGAAGTTCAAGGTCTCATAACTAGACAGTGTCAGAACCGGAATGAAAGCCGGGCACGGTGGCTCACTCCTGTAATCCCAGCACTTTGGGAGGCCAAGGTGGGTGAATCACCTGAGGTCAGGAGTTCGAGACCAGCCTGGCCAACATGGCGAAACCCTGTGTCTACTAAAAATACAAAAAAATTAACTGGGTGTGGTGGCAGGCACCCGCCTGTAATCCCAGCTACTTGGGAGGCCAAGGCAGGAGAACAGCTTGAACCCAGGAGGCAGAGGTTGCAGTAAGCCAAGATCGCACCATTGCACTCCAGCCTGGGTGACAAAGCAAGACTGTGTCTCAAAAAAAAAAAAAAAAAAAAAAGAACCAGCATGAGGACCCAGGATCATCTGAATCCAAGTCACTAAATGCTCTAGCCACTGCCTTCCTGAAGCCTTTCTTAATCACCTCATGCCATGTGGCCATAGACTTTTCTTCCCTCTAGCGTCCATGCACCTGTTTCACGGAGTGCATTATTCTGCTTTGAGGTGATTGTGTGCATCTCTTATTCAAATGTATTCTCCTTGAGGGCAAGAACCATATCCTATTTCTCTTTCAACCTCCAAAGCTTCTAGAATGGTGAAAGCTGAGCTTATAAAAAGTAACCAAGGCTGGGCTCGGTGGATCATGCCTGTAATCTCAGCACTTTTGGAGGCCGAGGCAGGTGGATCACCTGAGGTCAGGAGTTCGAGACCAGCCTGACCAACATGGTGAAACCCCATCTCAACTAAAAATACAAAAAAATTAGCTGGGCATGGTGGTGGGCACCTGTAATCCCAGCTACTCAGGAGGCTGAGGCAGGAGAATCGCTTGAACCTGGGAGGCGGAGATTGCAGTGAGCAGAGATCATGCCACTGCACTCCAGTCTGGGCGACAAAAGCGAAACTCCATCTCAAAAAAAAAAAAAGGTAATCAAGAATATTTGTAGCATTGAATTGATCATCACCTGCCTACTTGTTCAGGGAATCTCAGCTTCATCTCCTTCCCATTGGCATGGCTGATTTCATAGCAGCAGGGTTTTTTGTGCTCTAACATGTCTCAAAACCCTCCAGAAAGATTGAGCTCAGGTGGCCAGTAAACTAGATAATACCTTTGTTACTTTAAGTAGAGATTATTGAGTCCCCTCCCCCAAAAAATGCATTTGAATTGCTCCAGTTCTCTAGTTTGTTTGGTAGGATAGATCAGAACTGATTCCACTTGCCTCACTGTTTGAATGGAGTTTGCTAGGGCAAAAAAACCTCTTTTCATCAATTTCAAGATCATGACCCTATTTTTCTAAAACCCCAGATGAAATTTCCTCAATCTTCACCAAGAATCTAAGAATGGCACAAAAGGTTTCTGCCCCAGAGATCTTTTCTTAAGAGTGTTCAACATGCTGTAATACCTTTCCTAAATCCTAACTCCGCAAACTCATCTTTTTTTTTTTTTCTTTTGAGACGGAGTTTCTCTCTTGTTGCCCAGGCTGAAGTGCAATGGCACAGTCTCAGCTCACTGCAACCTCTGCCTCCCAGGTTCAAGTGATTCTCCTTGCCTCAGTCTCCCAAGTAGCTGGGGTTACAGGCATGCGCCACCTCACCCAGCTAATTTTTGTATTTTTAGTAGAGACGGGGTTTTGCCAAGTTGGCCAGATTGGTCTCGAACTCCTGACCTCAGGTGATCCACCTGCCTCGGCTTCTCAAAGTGCTGAGATTCCAGGCAGTAAGTCACCGCACATGGCCCCCGCAAACTCATCTTACTGGAGGAAAATATACTTACTTAGGGTGGGAGGTAGCTATTGTAGAAAACTCATTGTCCCACATTGGTCTCCCAAAGGAGGTTTTCTGTTTCAGACCTGTCAGGATGTCAGTGGCCTTGTCAAAGTTTAATGCTGCATGACCAACCTGGATTCAGAGGAATAAAAAGTTAGAAAAACCAAGTCCTAGGCTGGGCGTCGTGGCTCACGCCTGTAATCCCAGTACTTTGGGAGGCCAAGGTGGGTGGATCACCTGAGGTCAGGAGTTCAAGACTCGCCTGACCAACATGGTGAAACCCCATCTCTACTAAAAATACAAAATTAGCTGGGTGTGGTGGTGCATGCCTGTAATCCCAGTTACTCGGGAAGCTAAGGCAGGAGAATTGCTTAAACCCAGGAGGCAGAGATTGCGGTGAGCTGACATTGTGCCATTGCACTCCAGCCTGGGTGACAAGAGCAAAACTCCGTCTCAAAAAAAAAAAAAAAAAAAAAAAAGAAAGAAAGAAAGAAAGAAAAGAAAAGAAAAGAAAGAAAAATCAAGTCCTGATAGCTGCCTCTTCCTTCTTTCCACCACTTTTAAACTTGTGTGTGAGTGTGAGGGCAGGTAGTAAATCATAAGAAATAACTTCTAATCCATATGCACTATCCTTTGTCTGACATTCGTCTTATGTTTACTAGGTGAATTAGTGTGTTATTTGGACTCACAATGTTGCTGTCCCATCCAGTGAGAAAGAGACGGTAGTTTAGAAAACCCACTTTGCCTAATTCCTCCATCTCCTGTTCCAGGGAAGTCAACAGGTCGTTGAACCAGGAAAAGGCACCTGTCTCCCTGCAGATCCAGTAGAAATAGATCTGAAATCAGCAAAAGAGAACATAGCCTTATTAGGTGACCTTAAACGTCACATTTACAGAGCTGCAAACTTTAGGCAGCAGGAATGTTCAGAGTTCTGACAATTTTCCTTAGGAAAGAGCCTTCCAACATCTTTGGTCAGTGTTATCGTAAACTCCAAATAGAAAAGAAGACGCTGTTCTTATGATAAATCTGTTGAAGTGGATGTCCTGGCCAAGAGAAGTGGTCACTTATTCTCATAACCCCAGGGATAGCTTGCTCTTATCAATTGTAAAGAACTTAACCCAAGAATGCAATAGACTTGTCAGACCCAGGTCAGATGAAAAGTGATATACGGGATTATACCTTTTTTGTTTTGAGGTTGTGGTCTGCACACTGGAATTTGTACCAGATGGATTTCAAGATAGAAGCAAAGGGGGTGACGCCAATTCCTGCTCCAACCAGCACAGCCACTTCATACTGGAAAACATCCTCACTGGCTGTGCCAAAGGGACCATCCACTTCAATCCTGACAGAAGACAGAAGATAACGGGCAACTGAAGACTCCCCTCCACCTCTAACCTCAAACATCCTCCCAGAAATATAATTGTTCCCATGGTTGACTTCTGCGTATTTATTTTAATCCTATTCTATTGTACCAAACTTAAGGTTCAAGGAAGAATTGCTTTCTCTTTTCTGCCAGTCTGCATTCTGGTCTGGGACTCTTCTGGTCTCAAGGACCTACCTGGGAATTGGTGAATACTGTTGTTCAAAAGCCCTTATGAGATTTTCTGTCCAGTCCCCTGCTGCTCGGATATGAATGGAGAAGAAATCTTCCTCTGGAGCAGAGGTCAAAGTAAAAGGATGCCATTCCAGGGGAGAGATTGAGGGGCAATTAACAAAGATATACTGCCCCACTTCCATGCTGAAGCCACGCTTGTTCATCTGCAATTCCAAAACTTTGGATGGGTGCATAACAACCTAGTGAATGAAGCACATAGACCAAAGAAGGCAAACTCTAATGGCAACAAGGACAGGCAGATAAAGCGAATGAGTGAAGCTAGAGGGCTGGTGACAGTGGTGAACTACAAACACAAATCCTCTCTAAAGAGGGCAGCAGCTACTTAGCTCCAGACAGTGGTTGCAATATGGAACCATGACAATGTTATCAGGTTTTCTGATTCTTCAAGAGAAGCAAGAAATAGCTTTGAAAAAAAATCAAACAAAAGCTTCCATCCAGATTTTTAAATGCTAGCAACCAATTCAACTTTATAAACAAACATTGTGTGCACCAAACAATCATCCTGATGATTTCGGCGAAGCCCCTCTTTCCCAGTTCTGTCCAGCACTCTATGCCAAACCCAAGTTTTTTTTGTTTTTGTTTTTTGAGACAGAGCCTTTCTCTGTCACCCAGGCTGGAGTGCAATGGCGTGACTTCGACTCGACTCACTGCAACTGCCGCCTCCCGGGTTCAAGCGATTCTCCCACCTCAGCCTCCCAAGTAGCCAGAATTACAAGTGGGCACCACCACGCCCAGCTAATTTTTTTTTTTTTTTTTAATTTTTAGTAGAGACGGGGTTTCGCCATGTTGGCCAGGCTGGTCTCGAACTCCTGACCTCAACAGATCTGCCCTCCTCGGCCTCCCAAAGTGCTGGGATTACCACCCACGGTGCCCGGCCTCCAAGTTCCTCTTTATTCCCTTCAGGGTGACAACATAAAAATTTAGTTCTATAGTCTGATAGAAGAGAACTCATCACAGCAAGAGGAAAGTGCATATTCTTTACCTTGGTAATCACAACTTTCTGCTGGGAGCGATAAAACCGGAGGATCCTTTCACAGATATAAAGAATGACCGGTGCAAGGATCCACTTCCAAGACTGCACAGAGACAGGGTTAAGAATGAGATTACACATTAATTTCTTGTTTAGGACTTATTTGTGTAGCAGTTCATCCTTCATTCTTTACTGAGTTCTCCAATGTGTATCATTTTTAAGGTACTAATTTCACCAAATCTGGAAGACGGAAATAGAAAAAATAAAAGACAATGGTGTCGTTTGCTAATCTGTTATTCATAAAACAGACCAATTCCTGGAAATTTACAAGTCTGACCAAGAAGCAAGAGAAAAGCACAGAAATGGGACACATGGTAAACATCCTTATTCTTAGATTACATGTAAAATTTAATTTTAAGGCCTGGCACAGTGGCTCATCCTGGCACTTTAGGAGGCTGAGGTGGGCAGACTGCCTGATCTCAGGAGTTGGAGACCCAGCCTGAGCAACATAGCGAAACCCTGTCTCTACTAAAAATACAAAAAATTAGCTGGGCGTGGTGATGCAAGCTTGTAATTCCAGCTACATGGGATGCTGAGGCATAAGAATCTCTTGAACCCAGGAGGCAGCAGAGGTTGCAGTGAGCTGAGATCACGCCACTGCACTCCAGCCTGGGCAACAGAGCAAGACACTGTCTCCAAAAATAAAAAAATAAAATAAAGTAAGATTTAATTTTAAGAATCTAAGATTATCTTCGAGGACAGCTTGTACAATCTAAAAAACCAACAGAGAAAGTAGATGTGAAATAGAAGCAGATGATTAAAAACAAAATAAACACAAGAAAGGGAAAGTATGTGGCTGATGCTATTGGCTCATAAAACTCAGTACTTATCCATCACCTCCTTTCTCAAGTGCTTAAACATTTAACGTAGTAACTTTTTTTTTTTTTTTCACCTTGTCTACATTTTTTTTAAAGTCAGTTTTTTGGCCAGGCGTGGTGGTTCACACCTGTAATCCCAGTACTTTGGGAAGCTGAGGCGAGTGGATCACTTGAGGTCAGGAGTTCAAGACAAGCCTGGCCAACACGGTGAAACCCCATCTCTACTAAAAATACAAAAATTAGCTGAGTGTGGTGGTGGGCGCCTGTAGTCCCAGCCATTCGGGAGACTGAGGAAGGAGAATCACTTGAATCCAGGAGGTTGCAGTGAGCCCAGGTCGCGCCACTGCATTCCAGCCTGGGCGAGAGAGCGAGACTCCATCTCAAAATAAAATAAATAAATAAATAAATAAATAAACAAATAAATAAATAAATAAAGCAGCCTTTCTATCCCTGAGATCTTTGCAAAGCAGCAGTTTGTTTCTACCTGTACAGGAACTACTAAAAATGTACTTCCTAGCAATACTAAATTATGTCCTTTCTTGCACAGTTGCTCAAGTGTTATATATTGGGACTGTGTGAAGTGAGGTTTCTTAAGCTGGTGCAAGTAAATAACTTCCTTGAGTATCTCTAGGGAAGGAAGAGGCAGAGATGGGATAAGTCAAACAGAGTGAACATTATGCAATTCAGTGCCATTTCTTATTTGAAAAAATTCCCTAGCTGAATTTGAGGAAAAATATATTTAAGAAATGGGTAATAACAATGTGAAAAAAATATTGGCCTCAGAAATAGTCAGAGTAATAAATATTAAAACAAGATACCGTTTTAGTCTCTCAAATTGAAAAACAACTTTAAGTAATAATGCCCAGCATTAACTGGGATTCAGGGAAATGGGAGTGTTCACGTGGGCATGCAAATTGAACATGCATTTCACATGGCTGAAAATGCAAATTGGCAACATCTTCCCAGAGAGCAATTGAGCAGCACATCTCAATAGCCTCAAAAGTGTTCTTTCTCTTTTACCCTGGAACTTCACTTCCAGGAAATGGAGATAAATAATTAAGGTGTGAAAAAGTATTATACATGAGTAAAGTAATGGCCACAATGTTTACTTTAAAAATGATTAAAATGGTATATATACTATACACATATTTCTTCAAAAAAGTACTTTAAGACCACATGGGAAGTTTTTTTCTAATACTGAAATGGGGGAACATGTTTCTAAATAAAATAAACCATCCCGAAGCCATAAAAGAAGAGCGTGAAATGGTGTGTCGTTGTGGTTTGGATTTGCATTTCTCTAATGATTGGTGACGTGGAGCATTTTTTCATATGCTTGTTGGCTGCATGTGTGTCTTCTTTGAAAAGTGTTTCTTTATGTCCTTTGCCCACTTTTTTTTTTTTTTGAGACTTTGTCCACTTTGTTATGGGATAATTTATTCTTTGTTGTTATTGTTGTTAATTTGTTTAGGTTCCTTATAGATGCTAGATATTAGACCTTTGTCAGATGTGTAGTTCGCAAATATTTTCTCACATTCTCTAGGTTGTTTGTTTACTCTCTTGATAGTTGCTTTTGCTGTGCAGAAGCTCTTTAGTTTAATTAGATCCCATTTGTCAAATTTCATTTTTGTTGCATTTGCTTTTGGTATCTTCATCATGAAATCTTTGCCGGGGCCTATGTCCTGAATGGTATTAGGTTGTCTTCCAGGGTGGTTGTCTTCCAGGGTTTTTATAGTTGGGGGTTTTACATTTAAGTCTTTAATCCATTTTGAGTTGGTTTTTGTATACGGTGTAAAGAAGGAGTCCAGTTTCAATCTTCTTCATATGGCTAACCAGTTATCCCAGCACTACCTATTGAACAGGGAGTCCTTTCCCCGTTGCTTATTTTTGTTGAGTTTGTTAAAGATCAGATGGTCATGGGTATGCAACATTATTTCTGTTCCATTGGTCTGTGTGTCTATTTTTATACCAGTACCATGCTGTTTCGGTTACTGTAGCCTTGTAGTATAGTTTGAAGTTGGGTAACATGATGCCTCCAGCTTTGTTCTTTTTGCTTAGGATTGCCTTGGCTATTTGGGCTCTTTTTTGGTTCCATATGAATTTTGAAATAGTTTTTTTCTAATTCTGTGAAGAATGTCATTGGTAGTTTGGTAGGAATAGTGTTGAATCTGTAAATTGATTTGGGCAGTAGGGCCATTTTAATGATATTGATTTTTCCTATCCATTAGTATGGAATGTTTTTCCATTTGTTTGTGTCATCTCTAATTTCTTTGAGCAGTGTTTTGTAACTCTCATTGGAGAGATCTTTCACCTCCCTGGTTGGCTGTATCCCTAGGTATTTTATTCTTTTTGTGGCTATTGTGAATGGGATTGCATTCTTGATTTGACTCTCAGCTTGGGTGTCAGGGTATAGCAATGCCATTCATTTTTGTATATTGCTTTTGTATCCTGAAACTTTGCTGAAGATGTTTATCAGATCTAGGAGCTTTTGGACATAGACTATGGGGTTTTCTAGGTATAGAATCATATTGTCTGGAAACAGGGATAGTTTGACTTTTTGTCTTCCTATTTGAATGCCTTTTATTTCTTTCTCCTGCCTGATTGCTCTGGCCAGGACTTCCAGCACTATGTTAAATAGGAGTGGTAAGAGAGTGCATCCTTGTCTTGTTCCAGCTTTCAATGGGAATGCCTCCAGCTTTTGCCCATTCAGTATGATGTTGGCTGTGGGTTTGTCATAAACGGCTCTTATTATTTTGAAATATGTTCCTGCAATGCCTAGTTTGCTGAGAGTTTTTCATATGAAGGAGTGTTGAATTTTGTTGAAAGCCTTTTGTGTATCTACTGAGATGATCATATGGTTTTTGTCTTTAGTTCTCTTTATGTGATGAATCACATTTATTGGTTTGCATATGTTGAACCAAACTTGCATCCCAGGGATAAAGCCTACTTGATCGTGGTGGATTAGCTTTTTGATGTGCTGCTGGATTCAGTTTGCCAGTATTTTGTTGAGGATTTTTTCATCGATGATCATCAAGGATATTGACCTGAAGTTTTCTTTTTTCATTGTATCTCTGCCACATTTTGGTATCGGGATGATGCTGGCCTCACAGAGTGAGTTAGGAAGGATACCCTCTTCAATTTTTTTGCAATAGTTTCAGTAGGAATGGTACCAGATCTTATTTATACATCTGGAAGAATTTGGCTGTGAATCTGTCTGGTCCTGGGCTTTTTTTGGTTGTAGGTTTTTTATTACTGATTCAGTTTTGGAACTCAATATTGGTCTGCTCAGGGATTAAATTTCTTCATGGTCTGGTCTTGGGAGGTTGTATTATGTGTCCACGAATTTATCCATTTCTTCTAGGTTTTTAAACCATGTCTTCTAGGTTTTTTTTTTTGTTTTTTTTTTTTTTTTTTTTTTTTAGTTTATATGCATAGAGATGTTCATAGTAGTCTCTGAGGGTTGTTTTTTTTTTTTTTTTAAATTTCTGTGGGGTCAGTCGTAATGTCCTCTTTGTCATTTCTGATTGTGGTTTTTGGATCTTCTCTCTTTTTTCTTTATTAGTGTAGCTAGTGGTCCATTCTTTATTTGTGTAGCTAGCACTCCATCTATCTTATTACAAAATTAGTTTCTAAATAGGTAATACATGTGTATGGTACAAAATCTGAAAGTACAACAGGATATACAATAAAAAGCAAATCCTCCTTCCCCTCCAGATCCCCAGAGGTAATGTTATTATTTTGTGAATTCTTCTGGAGAACAGGCATTTAAATGATCTTTTCAATGCAAATGATAGGAGACTATATACACTGCCCTGCCTTTTACATTTAACATCTTAGAGACTGGTCCCTATTAGTGTCTATGGTGCTCTCTCTTTCGTTTTACTGGTTGCAGACTATTCCACTGCATGAAAGTTCTAAAATGTAACTAGTTCCCCATTGAGGGACACTTGTTTCCAATCTTCTTTTCTATTTGACAATGCTGTAATGAATAACTTAATGCATGTAATTTAACACATATTTAAGTATATTGGTGGAATAAATTGGAAGTCGAGTTTTAAAGCTTAATTGCTACTGCCAAATCACTCTCTACAAGCAGTTGTATAGGTTTACACTCTCACCAGCAATGCATAAAAGCATTTCTCCATACTCTTGCCAACACCATACATTAGCAGGTTTTTTATCTTTGCTAATCTATCAGGTTAACAGATTCTTGTGGTTTTATTTGGCATTTTTTCAATTATGAATAACATTAAGCATCATTTCATATATTTAAGATAAAGATATATCTCCATTTCTGAGATCATTCTGTTCATATCTTCTTTATCTCTTTTTATCATGTTATTAGGCTTTTTCTTATTGATTTCTAGGAGTTATTGATATATTAGAAAATTAGTCCATGGCCTGTGAGTTGTAAATACTTTTCCTACTTGGTAATTTTTTGTCTATCTTTATTTACAATGGGAATTTTTGTTTGTTTGTTTGTTTGTTTGTTTTGACACAGGATCTCACTGTCACCCAGGCTGGAGTGCAGTGGCATGATTACAGCTCACTGCAGCCTCAACCTCCCAGGCTCAAGTAATCCTTTCACCTCACCCTCCACGCCACCATGCCCAATTAATTTTTGCATTTTTTTGTAGAGATGGGGTTTAGCCATGTTGCCCAGCTGGTCTCAAACTCCTGGGCTCAAGCAATCCACCCACCTCAGCCTCCCAAATTGCTGGGATTACAGGTGTGAGCCACTGTGCCTGGCCCGATGGGGATTTCTTTTGCCATGCAAAAATATTTCTTCTTTTATGGCTTCAGGATGGTTTATTTTATTTAGAAACATGTTCCCCCATTTCAATATTAGAAAAAACTTCCCACGTGGTCTTAAAGTACTTTTATGGGGTTTTTTACATGTAAATTTTTGCTTCATGTATCCTCGATTCATATTTTAGTGCAAGGTGTGAAATGAAAATATACCTTTTTTCCCAGGTGATGATCTTCTTGTACTAAAAATTATTAATTTATCCTTTTCCTGCTGAATTAAAATGCCAACTTTATAAGGCTTTTTGTTTTATATATTTTTCGTGTTCCAGATGAGAACTAAGCTATTGCTCTTAATCCTGAATCTGATTTAAAGACCTTAATCATTCTCAGAGTACTTTGAGGCACCACAAATCAACCTTCCCCTTCCATTTACTCCTCAATATAACCTATTTTTTGAGAAAGCAAAGGTAAATCATAATATCTGCAAGAATTACCCTGGGGCACACCTTGAGTTCCCTAGAACACAGTTTCATGATCGCCCAGTATCTAACAAAAATTTCCAAGCATAGTCTTAGAACACCAAAGAAAGCCCACTTCAAGAATGCTTTATTTCCCCCCAGAATTTGACTGGAATATCACAGCTGAGCTTTGGGGCAGTATAGTGGTCAAGAGTTCAAACCTTTGGAATCCAAAAGGCCTGGGCTTGTAGTCAAGCTCCACTACTTACTTACTGTAAGAGCTTGTCAGTTTACTTAATCTCTTGGATTCCTGTCCTTTTGTTTCAAAATTTAGACAAAAAAGAAGTACATATCTCATAGGTTATTGCTATATATAAATGAAATAATCCATATTATGCAGCAAGGCTGGCAGATGATAAACACAATTAATAATGTGGGCTATCATTATTACCTTTGCAGAGGGTCTCACAACATGCAAGAACTATTAGTTTTTTCTCTTCAAGATCCCCTTGTAATTGCCTGTTGCCAGTGATATTGGAAGTTTCTTAAAGGTAGGAACCCCATGGATATCCTTCATAAGACCCAGCACAGGACTGAGCTAATAATAATGATGATAATAACAATAAGAGTAATAATAAGAATAATAACAGTAACAGCTCCTAACAAGAGTCTGTCCTTGCCCATAGGGCTCTTACCTCAGGGGGCTGCCCTTCAAACTCAGGGCGCCTACAGCGGCAATCATGATCATCCCACATCTCAAAATACTCTGCACACTTGTGAGGATGACCCTCATTTATGCTCTCCTCTGTTTGACCCCGGACAATTCCACTGAAATAGACAAAGAAGGATGGTTTGGGACAAAGAATTATGCAAGGTCAGGGGCTGGGCCATGAGAATGAGGGTTTGAGGATCTTACCCAATGCCGTGAATCCCTAAGCCAAGGATATAGAAGATAAAAAGGTGGTGAGTATACCAGAAGACCTCAAAATAACTCCTCCGGATGAACTCAGTAGCTGAAGTTACCATGAGAATCAAGGCTATTGTCATGATCACTCCAGTGAGACCAGCAATGCTGGTGAATGTCACATACTCCACTGTCTGTGAAAGGAGAAATATCAGCCTGACACAATGTCCACCTGTGCACTTCCTGCTCATGACCTGATCTCAGATGCTTTGCTAGAAAGTCAGCTCACCATGTTTCGGAACTGGATGGGATTTAGCCAAGAACCCCCCTTTGTCTCATCATGAGATAGGCTGGAGAGAATGGAGACAAGTGAGCCATCTGTGGCCTGTCGGCTTCTGCTATAGCGGTCAAAGTTAAACAGGTGTGCAATGATGTGAATAGCTAAATGGAAAGATGAAAAGAAATATTAAGAGGCATCTCAGCAACATCACGGCGGGTGTGCTCCATGAGACTAGAAGAATCCTACATTATAGTGCTTAGCAGAATGCTGAGTGCATAGAAGGTGCCCAATAAACCCTTGATTGCAGAGATCTTTTTTATACTTACTCTGTTCCCAAAGGAATAGAACTTAAGCTCATGGAAATAGGCCAAGAACAGTGCCTGACAAATAGTGCCCAGTGCTCGATAAATATTTTTTGAATATGCATATGGATGGATGAATGAAGCAAGATTCTGAATGCCCTGGAGTCTGCAGATTCATGGATTGCCTGCATTACCTGTATGTAGGCAGATCATATAGGCCACCAGCTTGTGGAAGGTAAGGTTGTGATCCAATTGCTTTCTCAGTGTGCGACTGCAAAACTACAAATGTAAAGTGATTATGGTCAGATGTATCCAGCCAGCTTTATTAAATTCACTAACCCATAACCAATATGTCTTCTTGCACATAGCATGCCAATACTCACCCACCCTTACCCACCCCCTTAGCTACCAAAGGAGACTTCTGCCTTCCATTCCTAGGAGCATGGTGTTGGGCTGTCCTACTGAGGAGTCTGGGGTCTCCTTCTTTAATGTGAAAGTTGACTTAGGAGTGGCTGGGACTCACTGAGCAGGTGCCCCTCAGGAAGGACAGCAGACTGCGGCACACAGGAAGCAGGATCAGCATGCTGTTAAAATTCAAGCAGAGAGCAGACGCTCGGGCACAGGCCAATGTTGACTAGAGCAGAGGAGAAAAAGAGACCATTAGCTGCTTCATTTCACCATCTAGCATGTGAGCCACTGACCCAGCCCACTCGTCTGAGGCCTGCAAATGAACGGGGCTACAGCTGCCTCCCCTCTCTCTCAGTAGCTAACACCATCAGGCCAGGCTCTGTTTGCAGAATACATAAAATATACTGAATTTAATATTGAATTGAGATATTCTCATGACAGTAGTTTGGAAATGTTTGACTACATTTACTAACATGAAAGAAAATAGGATTTAATGATTACATGTTAGCAAAACATTCTATGGATGTAACATTTTACTTAATACTCTTAATTATAATTTTGTTATTTGCCACTTGTAAAAAAGTCCTAAGGATCATATATATACACACACACACACACACACACGCACACACATATATATGTGTGACAAGGTCTGGCTCTATTGCCCAGGCTGGAGTGCAGTGGTGAGATCTCAGCTCACTGCATCCTCCGCCTCCTGGGATCAAGCCATCCTCCCACCTCAGCCTCCCGAGTACCTGGGACTACAGGTATGCACCACCGCACCCAGCTAATTTTTGTATTTTTGGTAGAGACGGGGTTTCGCCATGTTGCCCAGGCTGGTCTGGAACTCCTGAGCTCAAGAGATCTGCCTGCTTTGGCCTCCCAAAGTGCTGGGATTACAGACGTGAGCCACCATGCCTGGCCAAGGATCATATATACCTTTATTTGCATTTTAAATAAAGCTCATACTTAGAGGTATAATTACAGATGGTATTTTATTCTTTTCCGTATTTTCTAATATTGCAGTTATAAGCACATAATAGTTATATAATAAAAACCCCTAAAATTTTAAGCAATTCTATTAAAATGTCTTTTAAAATTGAACAAAGTTAGTCAAGACTAGCAAACCTCTTAGAGTAAAATTTTTAAACAGGTAGATATTTGAGAAGGGAGAACTTCAGAGGAGCAAAATTTTAAGCTGATTTTCTTGGGTGGCCAGGCAGCATAAATCAAGAACAACCTGATCCAGCAGTAGAAGCTGCTAGCAAAGGAGACAAGAAATCAATGCTTCAAAGAAGTATTTAGCCCAGAAAAACAGGCCTTACTAGGTATAAGCTGGACAGAATATGCTTAACTCCATGGCAGCTAAATCTGACTTCTCTCCTCAACTCTGTACAACTGGTCTCTGAGTCTACTTCATGAACTTGGGACTGCTATAGAGTGTGACAATGTTGTCATAGCAGAGGAGCTGACAGCAGCAGCCAGGCAATTTTTTTGCATTTCAGCTGACTGGCCAGCCTTATATTGTGTGCATGTCAAAGACTTTCTAAAAGGAAGGGTATGGGTTAAGGTTAACAATTTCTTGGCCTTTTTCTAATTATCTATGAAGCACAAAATTGATTTTTCCTTACATCGTAAACCCAGGAACATGTGATATCAGTTTAATACACCAGGACAAGACCTGTCTAGTATCCATAATGGCTAAGAATGTCAGGCAGTGTGGTGAACAAAAGCTGCCCTACTGTTTTCCATTTCTGGCTTTTCCACATGACCTGTGTTTTCTCCCTCTGCTGAGTCACGCTCCGACTGTTTTCGGTACAGACAGCCTGTTCCATTTCTGAGTAAATTTCCTCTGCTCATCTCAGAGATCCTGCATTTCCACATTGGTTCCCACTACTTGCTTATTTGAATCACAGAGATTTCTTAAAGCTAAAATTGGCAAGTGAATTGAAAATATAGGACTATAATTTCACAGTTCCATATTCTGTGGTGGCTATCTGTATAGGATGAATTCTTTTTAGAGAAAACATTTTTTCCTCATTGCAGCACATTTAAATATGCCAATGTATGTTCATTTCTCTAGATCCCCACTCACTGGTGTTATAATTGAACTCCTGCTGCCATTAATGCATCATTGACTATGGATTTAAACTTCTTCCTCTGCTGCTTATCTGCTCTACTTCATAGTGAATCAAACTGCTCTCTATATTTTCCCAAGGAGAGCATGAGTTGAAGAAATAACCTGTGAAATGTTTAAATAAATTATGGTATGCCAATGTAATTAATTGTTATTCTCTTAAAAGGCTGAGAGCTTTATGCAGTGATGCAGTGATGGTAAATATTTTAATGACTAGCTTTTTGGGGAGAGGGGGATTCCTGATTTCTAGCATTTGCCAATTTTGATGATGTAAATACTCCTACCATGGCGGATTTCAAGACACTAACTTGATGTCATTGAACACCACTGAATGTAGAGTTGGGAAGAGATGCACACAACTGGCATTGCAACCTGATATGAGCTGGTTTCAGCACACCACTGGTTAGGCACTCACATGGAAAGATATCTGAGGCTGGGTGCAGTGGCTTATGCCTGTAATTCTAGCACTTTGGGAGACCAAGGCTGGTGGATCACTTGAGGTCAGGAGTTTGAGACCAGCCTGGCCAACATGGTGAAACCCCATCTCTACTAAAAATACAAAAAATTAGCCAGGCATGGTGGCGCGTACATGTAATCCCAGCTACTCGGGAGGCTGAGGCAGGAAAATTGCTTGATCCCAGGAGGTGGCGTGACTGCACTCCAGGCTGGGCGAAAGAGTGAGACTTCGTCTCAAAAAAAAAAAAAAAAAAAAGATATATGTGAGATATATTAACATAAGCAATTTCCAGCCTATATCTACAAAGTGATCCCTTTTTCGGTTAAAACAAAAAAACTGTGTGTCCTATTGTATGTGTTTACCCAAACTCATAGAACCGTACACCAAAAAACAGCAAATTTGACTATATGAAAATGAAAACGTGAATAAACAATAGTACCCACCTCAAAAACAAATCCTATGTGTCTGATACATTTGTGAGCTTATGTCAGTGCGTGTGCATGTCTGTCTGTGTGTGTGTTTGTGTGTGTGTATCTCCGGGGAGTGGGGTGGGAGGGAGATTTTCACATTTTACTTATACCCTTCTATTAGGTTGGTGCAAAAGTAATTGCTGTTTTTGCAGTTTTAATAGCAAAAATCACAATAACTTTTGCACCAACCTAATATATGGTTTGATCTCATTGCAAGCAGCATTATTGATAATTAATTTTTTAAAATAGGGCCTTAAAAATGAAATGTCCTACGGAGTAGAATAATGGACATTGGAGACTACAAAAGGTGGGAGGGTGGGAGGGGAGTGAGGGTTGAAAAATGACCCACTGGGTACAATGTTCACTATTCAGGTGATAGGTAACTAAAAATCCAGACTTCATCACTATGCAATATATGCATGTAAGAAACCTGCACTTGTGGCTGGGCAAGGTGGCTCACACCTGTAATACCCGGCCTTTGGGATGCCAAGGTGGGAATTTTACTTGAGCCCAGGAGTTTTGAGACTAGCCTGAGCAACACAGGGAGACCCCATGTCTACAAAAAAAATTTTTTTTAATTAGCCAGGCTTGGTGGTGCACATCTGTGGTCCCAGGAGGCTGAGGTGGGAAGATAGCTGAAGCCTGGGAGAGCCGAGGCTGCAGTGAGCCATGATCATGCCACTGCATGCCAGCCTGGGTAACAGAGAAAGACCCTGTCTCAAAATAAAGAGAATGAAAACAAAGAAGGAAAGAAGGAAGGAAGGAAGGAAGGAAGGAAGGAAGGAAGGAAGGAAGGAAGGAAGGAAGGAAAGAAGGAAGGAAGGGAGGGAAAGAAAGAAAGAAAGAAAAAGAAAGAAAGAAAGAAAGAAAGAAAGAAAGAAAGAAAGAAAGAAAGAAAGAAAGAAAGAAAGAGAAAGAAGGAAAGAAGGAAGGAAGAAAAGAAAGAAAGAAAGAGAGAGAGAAAGAAAAGGAAGGAAGAAGAAAGAAAGGAAGAAAGAGAAAAAAGAAAGAAGGAAAGAAAGAGACCTGCAGTTATACCCCCTACATATATAAACAATTTTTAAATAATTTTTAAAAAACAAAATGTCCATGGGACATCAGCATCATTTATTTTTCTGCTGCTGACATTTTGGTCATGCAGTAATCAAGCTGTTAATAACTAGTCACATTTATTGCATCATTCTCTTAGTAAAAAGCTATTTTTAAAGCAAATTAATACCTCCTTTGGAGTTATTTTCTAAAGAAGGATCAAGGATGAACATTTAAAATGGAAAACAGCAGGGTGAAATAAACCATGAACAGAACATTCAAATTAGTTGTGATCTCAACATGGATTCTTTGATTATGGAGAGAGAAAAAAGCATTTTTTAAAAGGACAAGCTGTCTTTAAACATGTACATTGGGAGGATACTGAAAGCTACTAAGAAAAAAAAAAGACACTGTCAAGATGAAAGTGATTTTAAAATCCTCTGTTATTGCATAATAGACTAGAGGTAGCAGTCAAATATGCTCTTCTAACCAGGCAGTGTCCGGGTTCATCAGCCTGTGAGAGAACCATCCTCAACTCCACGCTTCCTCCTGGTCACCTCCACACCCATGTGCCCTACCCACTCCCTCCCTCTTCTGTTTTTGATCTGCCGCTTCCCCAAGCTTCTCTGTTGTGTAACCTTGACCTGAGCCCTCCTTTCTGCTGGCCTTGAATTCTGTAGCACCCATGAGACTCCCCTAAGTATCCCTCTTATTTGATAGAGAGGTATGTTTCCATGACAGCAGTGTTTTCAAGTTGTGTTTGTTTTTTCTTTTTTACTTTCCTTTTTTTTTAAAAAAACCAAACACTTCCTTAAAATTGTAAGCAGGTGTTCATAGATAGATATAGGCTGCTTTGGTTGAAACAGGGGCAGGAGCAGGAGCACTGCCCAGTTAGCCTTCCCCTCATACCCTGTAGGAACACCCGAGTTTCTGGAAACCAGTTTGAAAACCACTGCCTAATAGTTTTCTTTATGGCATGTTTCCTTTATTGGGTCTGGGTAGTGTGCCCTAGATGGGGTTATCAGATTTATTAAATAAAAATACAGGATGTTAAGCTAAATTTTAACTTCAGATTTTTAAAAATAAATATTTTCATATACCTGTGTTCCATACAATATTTGGAGCATACTTATATCAAAAAATAATTTGTCATTTATCTGAAACTCAAAGTCAGTTGGGCATTCTGTACTTTTTCTGGCAACCCTAGCCGTAGAGGATATCAGGGCATTGGGTCACAAAGAAGCCAGAATCAGAGATAAGGAAAAAAATAGGATTCCTCCATCACAACCGTGATACTCACCCCAAGGATTTTTCTTGTGTAGTAGTATCTGTCGGCCGTCTCATATTTCAGGAAGGCATCCACAAACAGGAAAACATTCAGCCCCAACCAAACAGCCTAGAGGAAGAAAAAAAAAACATGCAAGGAATGAAGTGAAATTTGAGTATGGGAAGGAGTAAATAAAGGATAGGGATAGGAAGAGTGTCGCCATTTTGGCTATTTTGTGTTTACCTGTTTTCATCTTAAATGAGTACAATCCTGCCAGTATCTAACTGGCTTTCAGAGTGAGTCAGCACTTTGAGACATGCAGTAGACCAGAGCATGGTCAGCAAACTGAGGTCCATGGCCCATGACCTGTTTTGCCACAGCCTGCAAGCTCAGAATGGTTTTTTATATTTTATATTTTCAAATTTGCTAATGGTTGAGAAAATCAAAAGAAGAATATTTTGTGGCATGTGAAAGTTATATAAAATTCAGATTTCAGTGACCATAAATAAAGTGGTATTGAAACTTAGCCACTGCTACTCATTTCTGTATTGTTTATGGCTGTTTTTGTGATACAATGACGGAGTAGAGTAGTTGGGACAGAGACCATATGGCTTGCAAAGCCTAAAATATGTACTATCTAGCTTTTTACAGAAACATTTGCCAATTCTTGGACTACAGCATTCAAACTGTTGCACCTAAAAGATGGCAATAAGTGAATAAATGGATATCTGAAGAAACAAAGAACAAATTTAGCATCTATAACAATACCTATCTGAAAAGAACTAAACCATTCCAGATGGGCCTGCCTTTTTAATTACACCCTGACATACATTTTCCTGTTTTCAGATTGTGAGTCTTTTTTCAAATTAATCTATTTTTCCTTTGGACTCATTTGAGCTCTTAAGACTGCTTTTGCTTGTCCCAAGTTCTGTCTCTGCACTGGCTAAACGTGAAATTTGGAACTCACTGCCCATTGCCTTGAGGATCAACCAACTGGTCTCTAGCTCAAGTGTGAAGGTGATTTGACAGTCTGTAATTCAACAGGTCTCCAGGGCGCTAGTATATATATCCCTTGACCCAGTGTGAGTCAGAACCATCTCAGCACAACAGGCAAAGGACCTTTAGCCTAGGACATGGCCTATTCAGAATCCCTAGATCTAGACCACTCACACACCTTTAGTACTATAATATAGTGATTTAAAGTGTGATATTGGAGTCAAGTTGTAGCATCACCAATTAATAGCTCTGCAATCTCAGACAGACATGTGATTTAACTTTTCTAAACCTCAATTTCTTCACCTGTAAAATGAGGATAATAACAGGACCTACTTTATAGTAGTGCTATGAGGCTAACGTCAGATAATGCGTGTAAAGTGATTAATGCAATGCTTGGGGCTTAGTAAGAGATCAATAAGTGCTAGCTACAGAGTTGTGTCACCACCGAACCTCCTTTACCAATCAATTTCTTCCTGCCTCCTTTGCTCAGATACCCTTTTCCAGAGCTGAGTGTCTTCCAGAGAAACGTCTTTGAAAGAAGAGAAAGTCAACAGTCACAGATACCTCCAGAATTTGGAAGACAGAGGAGAGAAGTTTATTTAGAGGGAGCAGAAATATTTCTGGATCACAAAGAGACACAGGGGCAAATAACTCTGTGTCAGCCCATCATCAATTGTAGGCAAGGCAAATGATGAAATACAGTGATAGCTAGGAGTAATGAATTCCATTCCCCATCTTAGCTGTCATTTCCTCCACTATGAACGACAAAGTAGGTAAACTACAAGACCTGGGAGGAAGGAGGAATAAAACTATTTTTAAGTAATTTATTTTTTATTTAAAAATCAGTGCATAGGAGTATATATCAGAGATAATGAGAAGTCTAAGCTTGCCAGCTGGTTTGGTGGGGGATGGAAATTCAAAGCTAGAGAGTTAAATGTGAGTCACCATCATAGCTGGTAACCTCTCCCAGCAAAAAATAAGAGGGGAAAAATGCAGGTAAATGTGGATTTTAGAGCTAGAAACACCCTTATATTTCTATCTAATCTAGTCACTTTATTAATCCCCTGCTCCCCTCCCCTGCCCAGTCCCCCCCACATACACATACAGGACCTGAAGTCTAGAGAGGATAAATAATTTGATCAAGGTCACCCAGTTAGTAGCAGAATTCAAAGTACTTGCCAGGTTCTCTTTCTCCTAAACTAGTGTTTTTTCCATTATTGTGCAAAAGAACTCAATATAAGGCATTGAGCATTTAAAATATGTCATGGGATAACCTGACAAAATAAGCACTTTTGTTAAATGTAAAACAAACAACCCTCCAGGAAAACTCACATATTTTTCCCTGGAGCACCTGGTGGGGGAGCAAGGGGGTGGACAGGAGAAAAAAGAAGCATCACATCTTCTCTTTTCTCCTGTTTCGCCTGTGGGACCCAAAGCAAAATAGGAGAAAAGAGAAAGAGTAATGAATGAAGATCTAGGAAAGTGAGAAAGGACACAGGGAGCCCCAGGCTCACTTGTGGCTCAGAAATGGAAGAATGAGAGTAGAGAGAGGTGTTTGAGTGTTAGGAGAAAGGGATTGTGCATACATAGGGTGGTAAAGGGGTTCTGGCCTGAACGTCACTGGGGAGCTGGGTTCGAGTGATGCCTCTTCAGTCAATTCATTGTGTGACATCTAGGTCTTATTTTCCTTTGTACAATCAATAAGTTGGTTTACATCTGCACTATGCAATGCCACAGCCACTACCCACATGGGGCTGCTGAGCACTTGAAATGTGGCTAGTCTTCGCTGAGATGTGCTGTGGTATACATATCAGATTTGAAAGACTCAGTAAAAATAAAAATATGTAAATTATCTTATTAATATTTTCAATATTGAATACATACTGAAAGGATCTGTTGATATGTTGGGTTAAATGAGTTATATTGTTAAATATTAACTTCACCTGTTTGTTTTTACATTTTCAGTGCAGGTATTAGAAAATTTAGGAAATACATTATGTGGTTTGCTATATTTCTAGTGGGTAGTGCTGGGCCAGATGATCTCTAAGATCACTTTCATCTCAAACATTCAGCGACTTTTTGAAATCTTGACGGGACCAGTATAGGAAAGATAGAGAGAAATCAACACTCATGGTAGTAGTTAGAAGTGAGATGGAAGAGAAAGGGAGACGACAGAAAATGAAAACAGATTGAAATTCCAAATACTTGTGATTTGACAACATGAACAATTGCATGCTATTTGCCTCTGTCCTCTCATCTGACCCAGAGTTGTATTTTTTAACTAACTGGTCCTGAGGAACCCAATAATTGGCATGGAATCTTTCCCTTTCAAATTATTTTACAAATATTAACAAACATGATTTCTCCTTAATTCTTCCTGATTAATAGGAAGTCAAACATCACTTACCAGAAACAAAACTGAAAACCAGTGGTTAACCACCCAGTTTCCCATTGTCAAGAGGTGGTTTGGAGCCCCTCTAGGCAGCAGGGAAGATTCAGCAATCCGGATTCTGGAGAGGTCCTTCAGGAATGGGACATTTATCCAGCTCAGGGTCTGTGAGCCTTCAAGATGTGAAAAACGCACACCTACCCCAAGAGTCCCTGGGAATGAATAAGTTTATTCTGCCTCCCTTCTCTGGACGAAACTGTGCTATCAGCTTAGATAGACCAGCCCTACCTATGAGAACCACAGGGGTTTTCCCTGTGGGGTTTTTACCCCTTCAGGAAATAGCAGTATTCTTGGATGAAATATTCTCTCTCATCACCTTATCAACATAACCTAATGTGAAGCATTGCCTTCCTAGATAAAAGATTTGCTAAAGTTTCTCATAAAAAAGATAATTAGTCTGGGTCCATAAACAGATTACTTCAGGAGAAGTAGGGAGGGAAGCGTGTGTGGTAAGGAAGCTGTTTCAAGGTGGACTTTTCAAAGTGTTGCCACGTCTGCCGGCTGCCATTTGGATTTCAGCCTGGCTGGCTCAGAAACTTTAGTATACCAGTTGCCCTGGAGGATGACCCATGCTTGACATATATGATGATGGCTTTGGGGAGAGCTTGACTGACTGGAAGGACTAGTGAAAAGAAGGGCCAAACAGAATAAGAGAAAATTTAACAAGTATAAATGTACTCTTTGGTTCAAAATAAACAAGGGCAGAGCACTCAAAAGAATGGAGATGATTGCCTTCGAGTATGATAGATTAACTAGAGTTGTATGTTCAGCTCTGGGCAGATTAACTAGAGTTGTATTTTCAGCTCTGGGCACTGATTTTTTTTCCTTTTCTAAAATGGTAAAATATACACAGAAGAGTGTATACAACATATATATGTAACTTAAAGAATAATTTTAAGGAACAAATATCTATCTGTTCACTACTCAGATTAAAGAAAATAGACTATTTTTCTCCAGTATCTTAAAGCTCTTTGTGTTTCTCTCCCCGATCACATCTATCTTCTTCCCCTCCTCTACCCCACCAGATGTAATTACTATCCTGAAATTTGGGGTAATCATTCTGTTATTTTTCTTTATATTTTTACTAACTATAGTTGCATCCCTAAACAATATATTGTTTAGTTTTTCCTGTTTTTGAACTTTTTGTAAATGAAACCTGGCAGTGTGTATGTATGCTTCTGTGGTTTGCTTCTTTCAACATTGGGTTTTTGAGATTCATACATGTACATGTAATTACAGTTCATTTACACTGCTATCTAATATGCCATTGCATGAATGAATATACATTAATGTATTCATTCATCCCACTACTGATAGATATGATGACAGAACAATGTTGATCAAATGTCACACATATGCTACAGTTTCTCTAAGGTATATACCCAGGAGTGAAATTCCTGGGTCCTGAGGTTTGCACATATTCTACTTTGCTATGTAATTCTAAGCTCGTTCCAAAGTGACCACCTAAATGTATACTGCAGAGAGTTATGAATGAGAGTTCTACTTCCGCCACATGCTTACCAACCCTCAGTATTTTCCAGACTTTTTTGTTTTTATGATTCAAGTAAGTGTGGAATACTATTTTATTATGATTTTAATTTGCATTTCCCTGATTACTAATGAGTTTGAGCATCTTTTAATTCAACTGCTGGCCATTTGAGTTTTCTCTTTTTAAAAGAGCCTATTCTGAGCCTATTCTACCTTATGGCCTATCTTTCTATTGGTTTATTTTTCTTTTGCTTATAGATTCTTAGGGTTCTGTTTATAATCTTATACTAATCTTTTATTGGTTATGTTTATGGCTTATCTTTTCACTCTCTTAATAGTGTTTTCTGATAAATCAAAGTTCTTAATTTTAATGCACTCTGATTACCAGTCATTTCTTTTATGATTTATGCATTTTATGTCTTGCTTTAGAAATCCACCACTATCCAGATATCAAGACACTCTTTTATATTTTCTTCCAGAAATTTTATATTTTTGCATTTTACATTTATGTTTTGAATCCACCTGGAGCTGATTTTTACTTATGGTATCCAATTTACGACTTTTAAATATGGAAAACGAATTGCTCCAGCATCATTTTTGAAAAGTACTTTTTTTTTTTTTTTTGAGACAGGGTCTTGCTCTGTCACCCAGGCTGGAGTACAGTTGTATGATCTCTGTTCACTGCAACCTTTGCCTCCTGGGTTCAAGTGATTCTCATGACTTAGCCACCCAAGTAGCTGGGATTACAGGCAAGCACCATCATGCCCAGCTAATTTTTGTATCTTTAGTGGAGACAGGTTTTTGCTATGTTGGCTAGGCTGGTCTTGACCTCCTGGCCTCATGTGATCCACCCACGTGGGCCTCCCAAAGTGCTGGGATTACAGGCATGAGCCACCGCGCCCGACCATTTTTGAAAAGTACTTTCAAAAACATACTTTCTTCACTGATCTAAAATGTCAGTTCTATTATATATGAAATGTCTTTATACACGAGTTTGTTTCGGAGCTCTCCATTTAGTTCTTACATGCCACTGCCTTAATTACTAAGTCTTGACATCTGATAAGACAAGTTCTCCCACCTTGTTCTTTAAGAGTGCTTTGGCTATTCTTGGCTTTTTGTTTGTTTGTTTCTTTGTTTTTGGGGGGGGGTTCTGTGTTTTGTTTTTATTCTTGGCCTTTTCATTTTCATGTAAATTTTATAATCAAATTCTTGCATCTCCTTTGTTATATTCACTTCTAAGAACTTTATATGTTTTCATGAGGTCGTAAATTATATATTTTTATTTTAATTTTTAATGATGGCTGTTAAAGAGACAATTTGTTTTTACATATTGATTTTTATATCCAGCAACATTGCTGAACTCACTTATTAATTGTAATAATATTTCTGTATTTTGTCTTAGATTATCTATAAACATGGTCACATTTTTTGCTCTAAACACAGTTTTATTTCTTTTTTCTAATTCTATCTTTTTTTTTTTGAGATGGAGTTTCCCTCTTGTTGCCCAAGCTGGAGTGCAATAGCTCACTGCAACAGCTCACTGCAACCTCTGCCTCCTGGGTTCAAGCGATTCTCCTGCCTCAGCCTCCCGAGTAGCTGGAACTACAGGCGCCTGCCACCATGCTCGGCTAATTTTTGTATTTTTAGTAGAGACGGGGTTTTACCATGTTGGCCAGGCAGGTCTCAAACGCCTGACCTCAGGTGATCCGCCCGCCTTGACCTCCCAAAATGTGGTGATCACAGGCGTGAGCCACCGTGCCCAACCTTCTTTTTTCTAATTTTTATAACTTTTATTTCTTTTTCTTTGCTTACTGCACTTACTAGAACTTCTAGTACAATGTTGCACAAAGGTAGAAGTAGTGATCCCCTTGCCTAATTCCCAATCTCAAAGGGGATGCTTCCATTTCACTCTTCCATACCAAGGGGATGTTTTGTACAGGTTTTGCAGATATCCTGCTACATATTTTTATTTTACTTTACTTTAGGCACAAAAGCAAATATTTATTTAAAATAGAAAAGAAATCACAGCACATTTTAAACAGATTTATTGAGGTATAATTTATATGCCATGAAATGTTCCCATTATAAGGAGTATAGCTCAATGCATAGTACATTTTATATTTATTATAAAAAGCTGAAAAATCTCTTCAACATCACCAAACCCATAAAAATAACATTTTCATTAGCTGCCAAACACACCTGCAATTTAGTATCATAATGCCAGGTGAAATTGGCACAGTGCATAGTAGGAGTTTTCCTGGAAGCCATTTCTACACTAAGGCAGCTATTGATCAGTTAACTAGATATAGAAGTGGCAGTGAACCACATAATATATATTCTCCTAAATCCAAACTAAATATACCACCAAAACAATAACTTCTTATCTGTATTCCAGAAATGCTCATGGCCAGTCCAGCATCACTTGACCTGAGGGGAAGTGTGACAGAGGGAAGTTGGAGTGGTAAGAGACAGTCAATCACTAGCAATGAAAATATTTTACATTTGTAAATTTTACAAAAATACTTGCCCATGCCCAAGACCACATATTAAAAGAGAAACTAAAGCCTGTCCATGGAAGGGTGACCAGGTTGATGTAATGATTTGAAAGCATCCTATATTAGAAGGATTTAAAGAGTGTAGGGAATTTGGCCTGGAAAAGGTTTATCGGGGACATGAGTTTATCTACATTTTTTTTTAGAAGATTTAGATTTTTTTGTATGTGACCCAAGGAGTCAACCAAGGAATGGGGGCTCTAAAGTAACACACTTTTGGTTGGGCACGGTGGCTCACGCCTATAATCCCAGCACTTTGGGAGGCCGAGGTGGGCGGATCACCGGGGTCAGCAGTTTGAGAACAGCCTGGCCAACATGGCAAAACCCCATCTCTACCTAAAATACAAAAATTAGCCTGGCATGGTGGTGCATGCCTGTAGTCCCAGCTACTCAGGAGGCTGAGGCACTTGAATCACTTGAACCCAGGAGGCAGGGGTTGTGGTGAGTCAAGGTCATGCCACTGCACTCCAGCCTGGGCAACAGAACAAGACTCTGTGTCAAAAAATAAAAATACAAATAAAGTAACACTTTTTTTTTCAATATAAAGCAGAATTTTCCAACACAGGTGTTCAGAGAAGTAAAGAAGTAATGTGTTTCCTATTACTTGAGACTCTCAAGGAAAAATGGACAACCCCTTGTCAGCTTTTTATAAGGGGAATATCAGCACCAGGTGGATGGTTAACTAAATGTCCCTTAGATATACTCCAACATTGAGATCCTGTGATTCATAAAAGAATGATCTATAATCTGGATGATAATTTATGTATTATCTAAAGAATTATATATGCCATGCTGATCGGACCCTTATGTCTGTGAGGTAGGACCCCCATTCCCAGTATCAGAGTACTATGAAGTCCGTTGATAAGTTGGTGATCACAGAATCTGAGCTAAGATAGTCAGATGATCTTAACGGAATATTACTATTAAACTGTAGCAGCAAACTCACTTGGCCCTTTTCAAGATAAGATTACACCAGCAAATTCAACTAAAATATTCATGCCCCAAATCTGAAACCTCCCTCTCTTGGGCAATGCTGGACACACTAAAAACTTCTCACCATCAATACATTTATGCGGCCAACAAACATATGCAAAAAAGCTCATCATCACTGGCCATTAGAGAAATGCAAATCAAAACCACAATGAGATACCATCTCACGCCAGTTACAATGGTGATCATTAAAAAGTCAGGAAACAACAGATGTTGGAGAGTATGTGGAGAAATAGGTATGCTTTTACACTGTTGGTGGGAGTGTAAATTAGTTCAACCATTGTGAAAGACAGTATGGTGATTCCTCAAGAATCTAGAACCAGAAATACCATTTGACCCAGCAATCCCATTACTGGGTATATACCCAAAGGATTATAAATCATTCTACTATAAAGACACATGCACGTGTATGTTTACGGCAGCACTATTTAAAATAGCAAAGACTTGGAACCAACCCAAATGCCCATCAATAATAGACTGGATAAAGAAAATGTGGCACATATGTACCATGGAATAGTATGCAGCCATAAAAAAGAATGAGTTCATGTCCTTTGCAGGGACATGGATGAAGCTGGAAACCATCATCCTCAGCAAACTAACACAGGAACAGAAAACCAAACACTGCATGTTCTCACTCATAAGTGGGATTTGAACAATGAGAACACATGGACACAGGGAGGAGAACATCACACACTGGGGCCTGTTGGGGGGTGGCAGGCAAGGGGAGAAAGAGCATGAGGACAAATACCTAATGTTTAAACTGTTAAGTAATTCAACACTCTCTGTTACATATTAATTCCTGGAAGAGGTGTACCAGAGTTGTAACTTAAAGGCAATTTTGGGACAAATGAGGACAGACACAAGTGATCAGGAAGAAGACAAAACATGCAGGTCAGGGAAGGGCTGTGTGTTTACAGTTTGCAAGAATCCACCTTAAAAACTATATGGGCTTAAAAACTAGATGATGGGTTGATAGGTGCAGCAAACCACCATGGCACATGTATACCTATGTAACAAACCTGCACGTTCAGCACATGTATCCCAGAACTTAAAGTAAAATAAAAATAAGTTAAAATAAATAAATAAAGCTTCTCACCATCAACTTCCCTTTTTTGTAAATTCTCCAAGAATTGCTTTCCTTCTGTTGGCTCTAGACATTATAATAGTCCCCTCCACCCTGTATTGTTTCACCTATTTTAATGTTTGCATTTCCCAGGTTTATGGATTATAGGGCATTGAAATTTGAGGTTGCTTCCTGGAGATCTCTAGGGAGTACTTAAACGTCATCAGTAACTTATTCATAGTTTTACCATAGACTGCAGTCTTTCGGAAAGATTTCCTGTAGACGGTTGATCCCACCCATGGTAGGTGGATTCTTGCAAACTATAAACACACAGCCCTTCCTTGACCTGCATGTTCTGTCTTCTTCCTGATCACTTGTGTCTGTCCTCATTTGTCCCAAATTTGCCTTTACAGTTACAAATCTTGTACATCTCTTCCAGGAATTAAGATGTAACAGAGAGTGTTGAATTACTTAATAGCTTAAGCATGTGCTTAGGACATCAGAAAAAATTGTTTTGAGAATACTTTTAAGAATTTATAAAAGAATTTAATGGCTGGTATTTCAAAAACAAAAATTTAAGTAGTCATGGGAAAAATGATAGTTTGTTTTACTTATTTTATTGTTTATAATTACTTTTAATTTGAATCCATAGAGGATAGTGTTGGGAGGACATTCGTTTCTTTTAATCTTAGAGCCTTTAAAGGTATTAATCTGGTCTTGATTACAGCATCCAAAAATGAAACATCCCATAATGATACAAGGGACTGATACATGTGGAATCATTTGAAATCAATTCTTTTTACTACGTTGGAGCAGAACCAGACCTCACCAAAGTAGCACCTCATAAAGGCAACATGGTATGATGGAGCTGGATTTGACCTCCAGCTCCCCAATCATTATTAATGCTGCCTTGGAAAAGTCTAACTTTGCTCAGCCTCAGTTTCTTCTTCTGTAACTTAGCGTACTGATCCCTCATGGAGAACGTATCCAAATGGTAGCCTATATTGACAGGCAGAAGGCAAAGTGGTGCTGCGGAAGAGATGGTAGAGCAGTATGGTGTAGTGGTTAGAAACAGATTCCAGAGTCAGTCTACTTAGGTTTGAAGTCTGCCTCATTATCCATAAAATGGGTTGTTGTAAGAATTAAATGAGTTAAAGTATGGAAATCAATGAGAACACTGCCTGACATATAAAAAGCACTCCATAGTTGCTTGCTACAATGATGATGATGACGATGAGCCCTAAGAAAATATAAGCAGAGGACCTAAACTCAATACTACTTTCTTTTGCCATTGAAAAGGGGAGCAGAAACTATAGATCAGAAACCATTATTATACAAACTTTGTAAGATTATGAAACTTTTGTCACTCCCTTGTGTCTGTCGGTTTTACCCTGTTTTCTCCAGAGTTTAGTAAATTTTAAATGAGCCTGTGTGCTTGGCTTCAATAGTAGCAAGAAACTGGGAAGGTGCAGAGTTTGTGTCTCATTCTGCAGCTAGGCTTGGGGAGATAATTACCAAAGGAGAAAACAGGTGGTATCCCTATGGCCACAAGGAAGAAAGAACACTGGGGGTGGCCCTAAGCCTGGAAAGGGGCCCAGGGACTCAATGATGGAAAGGTTTATGTAGTTCCCTGTTCTCCTTACTTCCCTCACAGGGCTGTGGTGAGCATCGAATGAGCTGGTATGTATAACAGTGATTTTTAGGCCAATAAGTGTCATGGAGACATCACTAGAATAGCAATGAGTACTTTCATGTTACATCTGCTACTTTGGAAATCTGCCCTCAAAAGTGTATATGTAAGACTTATTCAGCTCAGAAACAATGTTCAAGTCTTGCCTTTTCTTTAAGACCGATTAAGCTCTGCCTCTTCCAGGAAGTCTTCTCTGACCACCTCAGTCATCATACCACACTGTCTTCTAATTTTTGTAGCATGACATAGCATGAGTTCCTCATCTTCTTACCTCTCTCATAGCCTGTGAAACCTCCCATTGTTATTTACCCTTTTCTGAACAAGTCCTGTCTTATCCAGATTGTCCCTTAAGGCAGAGCACAAAGCTTTCCATGAACAGTAGATGTTCAATAAGCATTTGTCATGTGGTGGTGTGGTAGGCAGAATAATAGACCCCTAAAGATGTCCACATCCTAAGCCTTTGAATACGTTACCTTGCATGGCAAAGGGGAATGAAGGTGGAATTAAGATTGCTAATCAGTTGACCCCAAAGTAGGGAGATTATTGTGGATTATATGGGTGTCCTAATGTAATCATAAAGATCCTTAGAAATGGAAGAGGGACACAGAAGTCAGATTGATGAGATGTGAAAAGAACATGACCTACTATTACTGACTTTGAAGACAGAGAAAGGAAGCCAGGAGCCAAGGAATGTGGGCTGGAACTTCTGCCCTAGAGCCTCCAGAAAGTAATGCAGCCCTGTCAGCACCTTGATTTTAACCCAGTGAGAGCCAATGCAGAATTATGACATCCAGAACCATAAGATAATGATAAGTGTGTGTTGCTTTAAGTCACAAAGTTTATAGTAATTTGTTACAGCAGCAATAGGGAAGTAATACAGATGGTAAAGAAAAGACTTTCCTGCAACCATATTTACTGGCTCTGAACTGACTACCCGTAGCCCGGGAAAGAAGATAGGCCGGGTGCAGTGGCTCATACTTGCAATCCCAGCATTTTGGGAGGCTGAGGTGGGCGGGTCACTTGAGTTCAGGAGTTCGAGACCAGCCTGGCCAACATGGTGAAACTCCATCTCTACTAAAAACACAAAAAATTAACCTGTCATGGTGGTGGGCACCTGTAATCCCAGCTACCTGGGAGGCTGAGGCAGGAGAATTACTTGAGCCCTGGGGGCAGAGGTTGCACTGAGCTGAGATCACACCACTGCACTCCAGCCTAGGTGACAAAGCGAGACTCCATCTCAAGAAAAAAAAAAAAAAAAAGAAGATAAAGCCACAAGATTTCAGAGCTAAAGGCTGACAATGTGTAGTCCCTACCATCAACACAATGTGCTGTGGATAAATGCATTAGAACTATTTTGGTTGCAAGTAAAGCAATATGTAAACGATTGGCCTTTTAAATAGGAAATGCAACTGCTTTAAAAAAAAATCCTTTTCCTTTGTTGTATTAGGAGCACTTAACACATGGGACCTCTCCCAGAACAGAATGTAAATATTTGCCCTCCCTTCTGGAGAGTACAAGATGAGACCATCTGAATTTTGAAGACTGAGCCCTCTTTGCAGTTAAGAAAAAGATTTTCATGGTTAAGACTTTGGACTGTGCTTTGAAGCTCTTCACCATGGGTCATCAAGGTCTCTCAGTAAAAAAAAAAAAAAAAGAAAAGAAAAATAAATTGGTTGCTCCCCTTGCTTTGGAATTTCAACCCCTTTGGACATAACCATGAAATAACTGGTCATTTAACAGTTTCATGGTTCCATTCCTAAAATCAGACAATGTTGCTTTCAATGAGACCACAGCAGATGAGAGGCAGAGCAGAGTGTAAGCAGGTCAGATTGGCAGTTACCTAGGTAGGTTGTACGGATTTTTTTTTTTTCTGAGAAATTAGAAATTCTATTCCTCCTCTCCAAGCCACTAAAAAATAGCCTTTTCATTAGTGTGTTATAAGGCAGAAAAATTTTACCATTTGGAATTTTTCCTTTGAGAAAAGCTTTGTTCCTGAAAGCTATAGTTAAATTCCATTGTTACCTTGTGGTGGTGGAGGGATAAGTGGGCTTGGTCTTCTATCCAAGGGAGAAAGAGAAATAACCCATCAACCCACGATCACCTGTTGCTCATTATATTTTCACCAAGAGTAGGGTCCAGAGAGAAACGGACCTAAGAGAGGTAAACTTGAAGGTGAAGTAAAAACAGAAAGATTTGTAACAGGGGCATCTGACAAGAACTAATAGTTAGAACAGGATACTGCAGCAGTGGACTTTGAAAAATAGGAGTGCATTGGGCATTTGGAGGTGGGCTGAAGCCAAAGTGGGTGCCCAAGTGGGGAAGCTTGACAATCCATTCGATCCATCCAACAGTGCCCTCCCCTGACCTACTGAATCAGAATTTTCATTTTAGCAGGACCACCAGGTGGTTCATACCCATACTAAATTTGAGATGCATTGCCCTAAGGTGTCTGCAACCCACAAGGGCTTAAAAACTACTGACTTAAGCAGGTTTGGAAAAAGATTAAACAGAAAAAAGTTGGAACCTGATCTCAGAAAACTGTTAAATTAAATTCTTTCCTCTGTTCATTTAAAGATTTGTCTTTTAAGAAACAGTTTTTAAAAATCAACTTTTCTTTCCTCCTTTGCTTAAATCTTCACAAACCACAAATAAGCTTACTTTCGTTATTGCAGGAAAAGCCTGAATTTACTTGGATAAACATCAAAGGTTCCTGTTAGAGTCCTCTTTTGATCGTTAAGAAGATACAAAAGCAAACAATAACAAAAAATCCCCAAGAGACCTTTGTTTAAGATATCAATTTGTCTTAGTAATTGTCATAAGTTATAAAAGACCTGGGAGACAGCAGGCAGGAGGTCATTAGGTTCACCACTCAATTTTCAGGCAGGTCAGAACTCGAAGTGGACAATTATCTTTTAAAAAACCTCTGAGGAACAAAACATGGCCATTGCTCTGACTTAAAGCTCTTACACTCAGAAATCTCAGTTAGAAGTCAGCTTAGGGCCAGGCACGGTGACTCATGCCTGTAATCCCAGTACTTTGGGAGGCCGAGGTGGGCGGATCACGAGGTCAGGAGTTTGAGACCTGCCTGGCCAACATGGTGAAACCCTGCCTCTACTAAAAACACAAAAACTAGCTGGGCATGGTGGTGGCATGCCTGTAATCCCAGCTACTCAGGAGGCTGAGGCAGAAGAATCGCTTGAACCCAGGAGGCAGAGGTTGCAGTGAGCTGAGATCATGCCACTGTACTCCAGCCTACACGACAGAGCAAGACTCTGTCTCAAAAAAAAAAAAAAAAAAAAAAAAGAAGAAGAAGAAGAAGAAGTCAGCTTAGGCCATGCACAGTGGCTCATGCCTATGATTCCAGCACTTTGGGAAGGCTGAGGCGGGTGGATCACCTGAGGTCAAGAGTTCATGACCAGCCTGGCTAACATGGTGAAACCCTATCTCTACTAAAAGTACAAAAATTAGCTGGACATGGTTAATACCTGTAATCCCTGTAGTCCCAGCTACTCGGGAGGCTGAGGCTCAAGAATTCCTTGAACCTGGGAGGTGGAGGTTGTAGTGAGCTGAGATCACACCACTGCACTCCAGCTTGGGTGACAGAACCAGACTCCATCTCAAAAAAAAAAAAAAAAGAAGTCAGCTTAGCTCCCTAGCCTTTTCTAAGTCTGTTAATCTAATGGAAGGGATCACCCTTTTCTCTCTCATAGGTGGTCCAGCCAGGCCCATGAATATGTGCCTATCGGGCCTGAAAAGAGCTAGCCAGGCTGGAGAGAGAGCAGGTGACAGACAATCTTTGAGTAAAGATTGACAATGTGTTTCTGTCTTGGAACTAACCTCTCTTCACTCTGATTTTTGCTACCATTGAGTAGTTTCCTGGTAGTACAAGAAGAGAGAGAAAAGCCAACTGTGGGAGAGAGGAGTATTTTATTGTTTTATACTTGGTCTCTTAGACAGGTGTAGTTTATTTCAAAGGGGGAAAATGAATGTCTTTAGGAGTTTGAAATAAGCTCTATTTTCTCAGTGGAAACTTGATTCTATTGGAGTTTTTAGAGACTCAATCAGAGAATAAAGTGAGTATTCGTTCATTCAATGTTAATTCAACATTTATTAAATATTTAATTTTGAACGGGCATTATGTTAGGAGCTAATGATACAGAAGTAAGATGAACAAGTTTCTTGTCCTCAAGGAACTTACATTCTGGTGGGAGGGACAGATAAAAACAACTAAAAATAAAAGTATTTCAGGTAGTAATGAGTGCTATGAAGAAAACTGAAACAGGAAAGGGAGAAGGGAATGATGTGTGTGTGGTAGAGAGGCTATTTATTTATTTTTTCCTTTAATGTAAGCCTCTTTATGTTCATTAAAATGCTTTCTGAAATTGGTCATTTTTAAAAGGCCGCCCAAACACTTCAAATCTGTGGGTTTATGGAGGAGCATTAGCCAGCAGCTAGTTTCTATTCCTAGCAGAGTTTTGAACTTGAATTGTGATAGAAGCATTCAACATTATCAGGGGTAGTGGGTAGGGAAAGTCCAAATCTCTGCCAGTCCCAAATCCATAGAGTTGTCATTTCATTCAAGAGAATTAAATCGTTTATTGATTACATATGATAATGGATGCTACACAAGCTTCATTCCCATCTATAATTTTATCTGGTACCATTATTCAACTTAGATATATTGCATAGGATGTGCCAGCAATCATTTTTATAACCAATAATTCCATGATTTTGCTTGGGTAGTCCCTTTTAATGGTGAACTTCAGGTCACAACAGTAACTGTCAGTTCAACTACACCAAGGTTTCTGAAGACAATGGCTTCTCCACCCAAGCAGGTTGTATATAGATTCCAAATAGAACCCGGCATCACCCTGAAGGAATTCTAACTTCAAACTGTTGGGGAAATTTACCAAGATGGCTTCAGAGTAGACTAACTTTACACAGCACATTTTAAAAAAAGACATTTATTCAGTGTCACAATCAGACTGTTACATTTAGCAATCAACAACATGGGTGCAAAAAAATAAAACTACATTAAAACCCTTTGTTGGAATGCTTTACACTTTCCACAGAACAGAAAATAAAACAACCTGTTATACAATTAGTCACAAATACAATCCTTGAGTTTTTTGCCCATACACATGAATATTTGTCTAAAATATGTCTTCTTTGTAGCAGCTAGGCCCTGCCACCACTGTGCTTGGCTGAGTTCACAAATCTGTTGTAACCTGTAGCTTCCCTGTCACTTCTCTGGCTCTCCACTCCTGCTAAGCTTTGTTTCCTAATTAAAATTTTCTGCCACTGCCTTAGCTACTGCTGCTACTGGAACCGCCATAGACACTGTGGTTCGGTAAAGTATTGGCCTCCACCACCATAGGGGCCAGAGCTTCTGCCCCAAAGTTTCCTCCCTTCATGGGTCCAAAATTTGAAGACTGATTGTTGTAATTGCCAAAATCATTGTAGCTTCCACCACCTCCAAAATTGCTTCAATCATTACCAAATCCATTATAGCCATCCCCACTGCCACCATATCCACCACCACCACGGCTGCCACCAAAGCCACCACGACCACTGACATTTCCTCCATGACCAAAGTTGTCATTCCCACCGAAACTACCTCCACAACCACCACCAAAGTTTCCAGAACCACTTTGACCTCTTTGGCTGGAAGAAGCACTAGCCATCTCTCGCTTTGACGGGGCTTTCCTAACTTCACAGTTGTGGCCATTCACAGTATGGTATTTTGGAATGACAATCTTATTCACGGATTCATGGTCGTCAAAGGTTACAAAGGCAAAGCCCCTTTTCTTGCCACTGCTTCAGTCAGTCATTATTTCAATCACTTCAATTTTTCCATGCTGTTCAAAATAATCTCTTAGGTGATGTTCTTCAGTGTCTTCTTCAATGCCACCAACAAGTTATCTTTTTCACAGTTAAGTGGGCACCTGGTCTTTGACAATCTTCTCTTGAGACAGCTCTCTTTGGTTCTACAACTTTTCCATCCACCTTGTGTGGCCTTGAGTTCGTGGCTGCATCCACCTCCTCCACAGTGGCGTATGTAACAAACCCAAAGCCCCTGGAGCGCTTGGTGTTTGGATCTTTCATTACCACACAGTCTGCGAGCATTCCCCATCGCTCAAAATGGCTCCTCAGGCTCTCAACGGTTGTTTCAAAGCTCAAACCTCTAATGAAGAGCTTCCTCAGCTGTTTGGGCTCTTTAGGAGACTCTGACTTAGACATGACAGAAGGGAGAAGAGAGACTTTAGTGATGCTTCTTGGGTGGTGTCCACAGGCAGAAAGGAGCAAGCTGACAAACGTATCTGGAGAGGCTATTTTAAATAGAGTGATCAGGGAAGGCCTTTTTGAGAAGGTGGCATGTGAGATAATATGTGTATGCTGAGAAGGGAACAGCCAGCCTTCTTTAGGGTTCTAGACAGAAAGACTTGCCATGTACAAAGGACCTGAAATGAAAATCAGTTTAGTGTGCTAGAGGAACAGCAAGAAGGCAAGAGTTATGTGTTGAATTGTGTCTCCCAAAAAAATCATATGTTGAAGACATAACCTCTAGTGCCCTAGAATATAACCTTATTTGAAAATGGGGAACTGGCTGGGTGCGGTGGCTCATGCCTGTAATCCTAGCACTATGGGAGGCCGAGGTGGGCTGATCAAGTGAGGTAAGGAGTTCGAGACCAGTCATGGCCAACATGGTGAAACCCCATCTCTACTAAAAATAGAAAAATTAGCTGGGCATGGTAGTGTGTGCCTATAGTCCCAGCTACTCGGGAGACTGAGACACAAGAATTGCTTGAACCCGGGAGGTGGAGGGTGTAGTGAGCTGAGATTGCACCACTGCACTCCAGCCTGGGTGACAGTGCAAGACTCTATCTCAAAAAAAAAAAAAAAAAAAAAAAAAAAGAAAAGAAAAAGAAAAAAGAAAAAAAGAAAGTAGGTACCTTATAGATGTAATTAGTTAAGATGAGGTCATACTGGAGTAGGGTGGCTCCTAATGCAATATGACTGTGTCCTTGTGAAAAGGGGGCAGGTTTTTTACTTTTTTTTTTTTTAATATTTTTTTAGAGACAGGGTCTTCCTAGATCATCCAGACTGGTCTCGAACTCCTAGCCTCAAGCAATCTTCCTGTGTCAGCCTCGCGAGTAGCCATGATTACAGGTGTGAGGCACTGTGCCTGGCTAAAAACGGGGAATGTCTGAATGCAAACATGCGCAGGGGAGAACACCATATAACGATGAAGGCAGAGATCAGGGTGATGCTTCTATAAGCCAAGGAATGCCAAAGATAGCCAGCAAACCACCAGAAGATAGGACACAGGCATGGAACAGATTCTTCCTCACAGTCCCCAAAAGGAACAAACCCAGGCAGATGTGGTGGCTCACACCTATAATCCCAGCAGTGTGAGAGGTTGACGTGAGTGGATAACTTGAGCCCAGGAGTTTGGGACCATCCTGGGCAACATGGTGAAACTCCATCTCTACAAAAAATTACAAAAATTAGCCGGGCATGCCTGTGGTCCCAGCCACCTGGGAGGCTGAGGTGGGAGGATCACCTGACCCCAGGAGGTTGAGACTGCAGTGAGCCATGATTGTGCCACTGCACTCCAGCCTGGGTGACAGACTGAGACCCTGATAAGGAACAAATCCTGCCTCAAGAAGTATGAGGCAACACATTCTGGTATTTAAACCACTCAATTTGTGATACTTTGCTATGGCAGCCCAGCGAATGAATACAACCAGAGTTGCTGGACAGAAGTGAGGGTAGGTGGGGAGAGGTGAGTTCAGAGAGGTAGACAAAAGTCAGATTACCTAGGGCTTTGCAAATGGACCTAAACTCATTGTTTTTGGTAGATTTAGGAAGCTTCTGAAAATTAGAGGTAGGTGAGGACCATAAGTCACCTCTCCTACCTCCTTACTAGGTAGAATATTATAATGAAGGTAATTGTCAGACTGAAATCTATGACACATACAGCTATTAGCAATCAGGGATCAAAACAGTCATACAGTCTCTCCTTGTAAAGTCGGTCAAGTACAGGTTGGTGCAAAAGTAATTGCGGGTTTTGCCATTAAAAGCAATGATGAAAACCACAATTACTTTTGCACCAACCTGATACATGCTCTCTGATCTTTAGGAACTCCAGCAAGCTCTTTGCATAAAAAATCTACATGAAATACTTGGCCTAATATTATGGTAACAGGATCAACCTATCTTCTGGTTGGAACAGGAAAATCTTCTATTAAGTAATACTATTTATTTTATTTATTTATTGCTGTGTTACAAATTACCCCCAACATGTAGTGGCTAAAAACAACATTTATTATCACTAGGGACATCTGGCAAACTGGCTCTATAAAGGATCACACAGAGTCTGAGGCCTAGATGCCATTCCAGAACATGCTGAACTGTTGGGCTGGCATGCCAGATTTTTATCTTTTATTCATGCAAGCATTGAGGTACATGGACAAAATTTCTAGCCATTGCACATATTTTTAACAGAATTCAATTCATCAATGAAATATTATTTCTTACATCCTTTATACTACTTAATGGACTCTCTGGTACAAGGTTTCCTTCCCTGAGGTTCTGTGAATAGAATTTAGGGGGGTTCTTTGGACTTTGATGGGAAAAATTACACCTTTATTTTTATTCATTTCTAATTGAATGTAGTCAACAAATCACGGTCTTATTATCAGTGTCTGCAACTTTCTCACCAACATATATCAAAGATATTTTCATATCACGTTATAGCTGTTGCAAATATCTCATAAGATCAGTTATGCTCATCACTATTTAAAAATTGTGATGATTATAGACCTGCTCTAGTTGTGTTATTTGCTAGGTTAATAAAAAAAGAACACACAATATTGTTAAAATGTCCATGCTACCCAAAGTGATCTACAGAGCCAATACAATCCCTATCAAAATTCCAAGGATATTTTTCACAGAAATAATAATAAAAAATACTAACATACACATGGAACCACAAAAGGCACATAATAGCCAAAACCAAACTGAACAAAAAGAACAAAACTGAGGAATTATGCTACCCAACTTCAAATTATACTGCGGAGAGATAGTAACCAAAACAGCATGGTAATGGCATAAAAACAGACATATAGACTAAGGGAACAGAATAAGAGCCCAGAAATAAATCTACACATTTACGGTCAATTGATCTTTAACAAAGGTACCAATGGGGAAACGGCAGTCTCTTCAATAAATGATTTTGGGGGCCAGGTATGGTGCTCATGCCTATAATCCCAGCACTTTGGGAGGCCGAGGCAGGTGGATTACTTGAGGCCAGGAGTTTGAGACTAGCCTTGGCAATATAGTGAGGCCCTGTCTCTATTTATAAAAAAGAGAAGAAAGAAAGGAAGGAAGGAAGGAAGGAAGGAAGGAAGGAAGGAAGGAAGGAAGGAAGGAAGGAAGGAAGGAAATTTAAAAAAATTAATGATGTTGGGAAAACTGGATATCCACATGCAGAAGAATGAAATTGGACCCTTGTCTTATACTATGTTAAAAAAAAAAAAAAACCTCAAAATGGATTAAAGACTTAAACATAAGGCCTGAAACTGCAAAACTACTAGAAAAAAACAATGTAAATGCTTCTTGACACTGGTCTAGAAAATAAATTTTTGGATATGACCCCAAAAGCATAAGCAAAAATAGACAAACAGAATTGCACTAAACTAAAAAGCTTCTGCACAGCCAAAGAAATAATCAACAAAGAGAGACAATCTACAGAATGGGAGAAAATATTTGCAAACAGTATATCTGATAAGGGGTTAATATCCACAATATGTAAGGAACTCAAACAACTCACTAGAAAGAAAACAAATAACTCAATTAAAATAGTTTGAATGAATGAATAAGACCTAGTATTTGATAGCAAAACAGGCTGACTATAGTCAATAATAATTTAATTGTATATGTAGAAATAACTAAAAGAGTATAATGGGAATATTTGTAACACAAAAGTTTAAGGCTTGAGGGGATGGATACCCCATTCTCCATGATGTGATTATTACACATTGCATGCCTGTATCAAAACATCTCACATACCCCATAAATATGTATACCTACTATGTACCCACGAAAGTTAAAACTAAAAAAAAATTAAAATAAATGTAAAAAAAAATTAAAAATGAGCAAAGGATCTGAATAAACATTTTCAAAGGATGACAAACAAGTGGCCAACAGGGATATAAAAAATATAATGTCCAACATCGCTAATCATCATGGAAAGGCAAATCAAAACCACAATGAGATATCACCTCGTACTTGTTAGGATGGCTATTTTCAAAAACAGGAAAGATAACAACTGTTGGCGAGGGTATACAGAAAAGGGAACCCTTGCATACTGTTAGTGGGAATGTAAATTAGTACGGCCATTATGAAAAACAGAAAGTGGTTCCTCAAAAAATTAAAAACAGAATTACCATATGATCTAGCAATCCCAATTCCAGGTATATATCCAAAGGAATTGAAATCAATACGTTGAAGGCATACCTTCACTCTCACATTCATTGCAGCATTCTTCACATTAACCAAGATATGGAATCAACTGTCCACCAATGGATGAATGGATAAAGAAAATGTGGTATGTATGCACAACAGAATACTATTCAGCTTTAAAAGAAGAAAGAAATCCTTTCATTTGTGACAATATGGACAATCCTAGAGGATATTACACCAAGTGAAATAAGCCAGGCACAGAAAGATAAATACTGCATAATCTCACTTATGTGTGGAATCTTAAAAGTTTGAACTAGTAGAAGCAGAGAATAGTGACTACTAGGGATTGGGGTGGGAGAAATGGAAAGATGTTGGTCAACGTGTGCAAAGTTTCAGTGAGGATGAATCATTTCTGGAGATCTATTGTACAGCATGGTGACTATAGTAAATAATAATGTATTATATATTTGAAAATGGCTATGAGAGTAGATCTTAAATGTTTTCACCACACAAAAATGATAAGTATGTCACTGTTGGTGGGGATGTAAATTAGTACAATCTCTACCAAAAAAACAGTATGGAGATATCTCCAAGAACTAAGAAGGGAACTACCATTCAGTCTAGCTATCCCACTACTATCTATCCAGAGGAAAAGAAATTATTGTATAAAAATGACACCTGCACTCATATGTTTGTCACAGCATTATTTACAATAGCAAAGACATGGAACCAACCTAAGTGTCCACCAACAGTTGACTGGATAAAGAAAATGTGGTGGAGATACACCATGGAATACTACACAGTCACAATAAAGAACAAAATAATGTCATTTGCAGCAACATGGATGCAGCTGAAGGCCATTATCCTAAGTGAACCAACACAGAAGCGGAATATCAAATAGTGCATATTCTCACTTACAAGTGGAAACTAAACAAATGGCACACATGGACATAAAGATGGGGAAAATAGACTCCAGGGACTCCAAAGGAGGGAGAGTGGGAGAGGAGGAAGGGGTGAAAAATTACCTACTGGGTACAATGTTCAATATTTGGGTGATATGTACACTAGAAGCCCAGTCCTCACCATTACACATTTAATTCCCATGTAACAAACATACACATGTACTTGAATCTAAAATAAAATTTTTCAAAAAAATAGGCCAGGTGCGGTGGCTTATACCTGTAATCCCAGCACTTTGGGAGGCCAAGGCAGGTGGATAACGAGGTCAGGAGTTCGAGACCAATTTGATCAACATGGTGAAACCCCGTCTCTATTAAAAATACAAAAATTAGCCGGGCATGGTAGTGCATGCCTGTAATCCCAGCTACTCAGGAGGCTATGGCAGGAGAATTGCTTGAACCCAGCAGGGGGAGGGTGCAGTGAGCCAAGATCGTGGCACTGCACTCCAGCCTGGACGTCAGAGCGAGACTCTGTCTCAAAATAATAATAAGTATGTGAGATAATTATATGTAAATTAGCTTGACTTAGTCATTTCACAATACATACAGATATCAAAACATCATGCTGTACACCATAAATATATACAACTTTGTCAATCATACCTTAACAAAGCTGAGGGCGAAGAAGCACATGTTAATGTCATAAATTGTATCTTTAATATTTTGATGACTGCATTTGAATGCATTTATGTTTTTTTCAGCCTGTGGTGTAACCATAGCTCATTGCAGCCTCCACCCCCGGGGTTCACGCGATGGCAGGGGAGTACTCAGCCTCCCAAGTAGATGGGACCACAGGTGCACAGCAACACAACCAGCTAATTTTTTTTTTTTTTTTTTTTGAGACAGAGTCTTGCTCTGTCGCCCAGGCTGGAGTGCAGTGGCCGGATCTCAGCTCACTGCAAGCTCCGCCTCCCGGGTTTATGCCATTCTCCTGCCTCAGCCTCCCAAGTAGCTGGGACTACGGGCGCCCGCCACCTCGCCAGGCTAGTTTTTTGTATTTTTTAGTGGAGACGGGGTTTCACCACGTTAGCCCATGTTGGGATGGTCTCTATCTCCTGACCTCGTGATCCACCCATCTCGGCCTCCCAAAGTGCTGGGATTACAGGCTTGAGCCACTGCGCCCGGCCACAACCAGCTAATTTTTAAATGTTTTGTAGAGGCAGTGGGGAGGAGTGGGATGGGATGGTGGGGTGGTCTTCTGGTGTTCCTCACGCTGGTCTCAAACTCCTAGCCTCAAGCAAACCTGCCACCTCAGCCTCCCAAAGTGCTGTAATTACAGGCTTATGCAATTGGTTTTTATTGTAATCCTATGTATTTTATTTTGGGTATTAAAAGCATGACTCTGAAATGGGTTCACCAGTTGGCCAAAGGGGACCATGGCAAAAATAAAGTATAAGAATTTCTGACTTAGCGCAGGTTCAGATAGGAAAAAGTGAACATCCTGGAGTATAATTACCTTTGGGATGTAAACACCTGAGTAGGATCTTTCACATGCTAACTAATCACTCCTGAGTATGTATTCCTGATTAGGATAATTCGAATGTTAACTAACCACCCCCAGAGTGTGGATTAAAACTAATTAACAATGAATTGTAAAACCTGTTGATCAGTATGAATAAACATTACCAGTTTCTCCTCCACTTCAAAGTATATACTAAATCCACCCCTTCTTCCTACCTCCACTGTCCCCAGCGTAGGCTGGTATTTCAAAAGATCATTTTGTAGACAGACACAATATTTCATTAAATAATTAATTCATGAATCCAAAATGTCATAGGTTGTAAGACTCATCATTCTTTTCTGCACCCAGAAAGAAAATTTGCTGTCAATTAAATTATGACATATTATTAATGGTAAAATTCATCCTAATTTCAGAGGTGATTAAAAGTGAAAAAGATATGCATTTTAGAATAGATGAAATAAGGTATATCACACAGCTGATACTGAAGCATTTTGAAGCAAATTATAAACAGTATACATTGCATACATACAGTATAGCATGGTAAGGAGTTTGGATTTGATTTTCTTCACACTTAGGAAAAGTCGACATTTCCGTTGTGAAGCCTGCTGACCTACCACAAGATGGCGAGAGCTCCAAGGAGTCACAAGGAGAGGCAGCGAATGGAAGGGAAGGCCAGCACCACAGGTGAAAGATCAACAACGAAAACAGTGATGGGTCTGTCTTGTGGGACCTCCACTGGGTCTATTTCAATGTTGGTAATAATGAACAGAAAGCAAGTACTTCAGAGAAGCAGAAAGATGAACATTTGATGTTCCATTCTGCCTTGTGTATACTGGGTTATACCCTCCAGACGCAGGTTCATGGGCAAGATCACTTGGTTAGTGTAGGCAGCTGACAATGTAGACTCATTAGCAATCAGGCTGTCAGGGCTGTTTAACGTGTTTCAGAACCTTCCTCAGCCACAGGCAGCCAGGCAAACTTGAGAAGTGGCTCATAACAAGACAAGGCTTGCCACGAAGGGTTGCTCATTCCTGCTAGGCAACCCATTTGTTTTAAGCACAGGGTATGTAATAGGGAAAATAATAGGATGTGAGCTGTGGTATATCTCTGTGGGGTGAGTACTGAGGGAGGTGAGGTCTCTCCCAGGCCGTAAAACCCAGAGTTACCAATTTGGTCCACACTAGCTCTGTGGAAAGATGTCAGAAGGCCTGGATTCTCTCACACATTGCTGCTGGGAATGCAAAATGGTATAGCCCATTTGGAGGGGAACTTGTCAATACATAGAGCAATCTCACTTCTTGGAATCTAGTCCAAAGACATACTGGAAAAAATGCAGAATGACATATGCCCAGTGCTATTTATTGGCATTATTTACAATGCTAAAAGACTAAAAAACTCAATACAACCACATAATGGAGTAATACACAGTTGTAAAGAAGACTGAAAATAATCCTCATATATTCACATGGAATGATCTCTGGATTTATGAAGTGAAAACAGTCAAGGTAAAGAACAGTTTTTATCATGTATCATCTTTTGTGTACAAGAAGGGAAATAGACACATACATGTATGGCTCTCTATATATTTGCTTATATTTTTAAATAAGAAACATTAAAAGTGTGAACCACAATCTTACAAAACTGGGGGAAGGAGGGAACAGGATGAAGTAATAGGAACAGAAGCTAAATTTCTCTGGATGTATCTTGTTAGCTAGTTTCATCTTTGGAAGCATAATTAAATATAAAATGAAGTGACCAGGCACAGTGGCTCGTGCCTGTAATACCAGCATTTTAGGAGGCTGCAGCAGGAGGACTGCTTGAGCCCAGGAGTTTGAGGCTGCAGCGAGCCGTGATTGTGCCACTGTACTCCAGCCTGGGAGACAGAGTGACACCCTATGTAAAAAAAATTACTAAAAAAAATTTTTAATAATATTAACTCAAAAGGAAAATAAGAATCAATCCCTAAAAACTGAAAACAAACTGAAACAAATGAACCTCACTATATATCAAGTAGGTGGCATAATCATACAAATAGAATACCTTCAAATTATTTTAAAACAATATTTTGAACATACATCCCTAATGATATATGATCTAAGGACAAAATGAACCACAAAGAAATCTTAAACTGATTTCCATAGTCTTAATGTTAAGAGTAATATTGGTATTGTTATTTTTAAATTATTATTGGTTTGTTTAGAATTAAGCAAATAAGTATGAGGTTAATATACTTAGAAACAAAGATTGTCATGGTAAGAGAAAAAAGACACAAGTACGCTGGGTGCGGTGGCTCACACCTGTAATCCCAGCACTTTGGGAGGCCGAGGCGGGTGGATCACGAGGTCAGGAGTTCGAGACCAGTCTGGCCAACATAGTGAAATCCTGTCTCTACTAAAAATACACAAAAAATTAGCTGGGCATGGTGGTGTGCGCCTGTAATCCCTGCTACTCGGGAGGCTGAGGCAGGAGAATCGTGTGAACCCAGGAGGCGGAGGTTGCAGTGAGCTGAGATCGTGCCACTGCGATCTGCCTGGGCGACAGAATGAGACTCTGTCTCAAAAAAAAAAAAAATACACAAGTACAAGATAAAGATATTGGGCAAAACCCTGTACCATTACATTTGAATTGGAAATAGCTTAATAAACTCATTATATTTTTCACGTTTAAAAATATCTTTTTCGGCCAAATGCAGTGGCTCACACCTGTAATCCCAGCACTTTGGGAGGCGGAGGCAGGTGGACCACATGAGGTCAGGAGTTCGAGACTAGCCTGGCCAACATGGTGAAACCTGTCTCTACCAAAAAATACAAAAATTAGCTGGGTATAGTGGCACGTGCCTGTAGTCCTGGCTACTCGGGAGGCTGAGGCAAGAGAATTGCTTGAACCGGGGAGGTGGAGGTTGCAGTGACCTGAAATCACACTACTGCATTCCCACCTGGGCGACAGCGACAGAGCAAGACTCTGTCTTAAAAAAAAAAAAATCCCACAAATATATATATATATGGAACATATATATGGAACACACACATATATATATGGAACACATATATGGAACATATATATATATATGTTTTTCCTAGTTCTTTCCACTGAAAAGCCTAGAAGCAATGACAACTCAACAGCAAAAAAGTACCTTTAGCACCCAGCCTTTGATCTTTCAATACCATTTCCCACTGAAAGGAGTCAGGAGTCAGAGTCCTTTGGAGAAATTGCTATCCAGGTCGGGGTCAGTAAATGTATGAGATGAGCCCAGGACATCTTGCAGCAGAAAGCAAGGAAGCTATCAAGGATTACTGGGATTCTGTCAAAAAAACAAGGAACCACTTTGGAGGGGATACTGGCCAATGATAAGACAATTTGTGCATAAAAATAATGAAGAGACATCTGCTTTTGGCTCAGGCATGTTAAGAGTGACACTGCTGTCCTTACAAAAAATTAAAAGTCGAGGTCACTAAAAATGGTGGAGTAGATAATTCCAGGGTTCTGTCCTCCATACAGGTAACTAATAAGCTGTCAAACTGTCAGAAGCAACTTTAGCAATACTCTGGAATCTAGTTAACACTTTACCACCAACCAAGGGAAAGCTTAATGAAGAAAGAAGCTGCTACATTGTAATAATTGAAGACTTTGGCATTTAAAATTGCCTGTCTGCTGTCCTCACTCACCAGATCAGTGGCACCTATGAAAATAGCAGCCTACATTCTTGGTGCAAGTTGCTTTCGCCAGAGGAAACAACACAGACCTGTTCTCAAAGAATTGTGGATGTGTATTTTGACCTGTCTGGTGACTCCCTGAAGGAAGGGTGCGAGGGCTTGCCTTTTTTTTTTCAACTGACTTGAAATGTTGCAAGGTCTGGGGCAGATCTGCCAAAAGCATTTCAAGGCAAAGGTATTGATCACAGCAGCTTTGGCAAGAGATAGCAGTTAGGACAAGCAATAGACTGAAAAGAATGGGAAGGAGGAGGCTGGGAAAGAAGATAACTCGGGGAATAATGGATTTCAAAAGCTCCCACCTAAACCAAAAAAACGAGAAGGCCATGCACATGCCCAGGGTTGAACACATACTCTGTAAAGGTTTGAGAGAACCTTAAGCTTTCACTGGTGGCTGACCATCATCGGACTCCACACAAGCAGGACATGAAGCCTGAGGCACAGTTGCAAATGCGTTGGCTAAGCATTGAAGGACTACTCCCCCAAAAGAGTCAATCTACAAGGCTTGGAAGAGCATTAGTTTCTTTTTCTCTTTTCTTTCTTTCTTTCTTTCTTTTTTTTTCTTTTTTTTTTGACTCCTGGCATTAAGAAGAAAACTTCATCAAAACGCTTGCTGACCACTAAGCTAATGGAACACAGACTTCATGGCCACACGTAGCAAAGAAATCAGACTTTAACAAGTAGTTTAGAAAAGTCACTAAACAAACAACAATCCACAAGCAGAAACAAAAGTCCTGCAATAGAGAAGAATCCGAGTTCCAGAGTTCCAACTTTTAATACTCAAAATATCCAGCTTTCTACAAGAAAATTATAAAAAAATTATGAAACATGCAAAGAAACAAGAAAGCATGGCTCATACATACACAAGAATAAAGAAATGAATGAAACTGCTCCTGAGGAAGCCCAGGTAGTGGAATTACTAGCGAAAGATTTTAAATAAACTGTCTTAAGAGAATACTAAGAACAGGCTGGGTGTGGTGGCTCATACCTGTAATCCCAGCACTTTGGGAGGCCAAGGCAGGCGGATCGCTTGAGGTCAGGAGTTCCAGACCAGCCTGGCCAACATGGTGAAACTCCATCTCTACTAAAAATACAAAAGCTAGCTGGGTGTCGTGGCATGTGCCTGTAGTCCCAGCCTCTTGAGAGGCTGAGGCGGGGGGATCACTGGAGCCTGAGAGGCAGAGGATACAGTGAGCCGAAATGGTGCCACTGCACTCCAGCCTGGGTGACAGAGTGGGACCCTGTCTCAAAAAAGAGAGAGAGAAATTTAGAAAGCCCATCCAAACTGAAAAGGAAGAAGTAAAATTATTCACAGATGACTTGATCTTATATAAGGAAACTTCTAAAGAATCCACAAACACAATTCGAACTAATAAACAAACAAAGTTATAGGTTGTAACCTGTTGTGCTGTGTAAGATCAGCACAAAAATTCAGTTGTGTTTCTGTGAACTAGAAGCAATGTAAAAGTGAAATTAAGGAAACAATTTCATTTCCAATAGCATGAAAAATAATAAATACCTAGGAATAAATTAAACCAAGGAAGGGCAAGACTTGTACAATGAAAATTATAAAATGTTGTTGAAAGAAATTAAAGAAGACCTAAATAAATTGAAAAATATCCCATGTTTATGAATTGGAAGATTTAATATTAAGATGACAATACTACTCAAAGTGATCTATAGATTCAGTGCAATCCCTATCAAAATCTCAGCCATCATTTTTGCAGAAATGGAAAACATGATTGTAAATTGTAAATGGAACTGCAAAAGACCCCAAATAGCCAAAATAATCTTGGAAAAGGAAAACAAAACTGAAAGAGTTGGCCGGGTGCAGTGGCTCATGCTTGTTATCCCAGCACTTTGGGAGGCACAATCTCAGCTCACTGCAGTCTCAACCTCCTGTGCTCAAGTGATCCTCCTACCTCAGCCTCCGGAGTAGCTGGGACTACAGGTGGGAACCATTAGTCAGGGATAATTTTTATTTTTTGTAGAGATGGGGTCTCACTATGTTGCCCAGGCTGGTCTCAAACTCCTGGGCTCAAGTGATCCTCCTGTCTTGGCCTCCCAAAGTTCTGGGATTACAGGTGTGAGCCATCACACCCAACCCCAGTCCTTATTTTTTCACTAATATTACCTTTCCTCTCCAAACTACCTGGACTCAAAATCTCAGTTGTCTTTGACAATTACTTTTTCTTGTCCCCAAGTAATAAAGAATGATCATATCCATAATTCAATATTTGATATCATGTTAAGAACGTATGTACTGGTAGGGCACGTGGCTCACACCTAAAATCCCAGCACTTTGCAGGGCCGAGGTGGGAAGCTCATTTGAGCTAAGGAGTTCGAGACCAGCCTGGGCAACATAGCGAGACCTAGCTTCTATAAAATTTAAAAAGAGAAAAAAAAGAATGTATGTCCTACAGGTTTTCAAAGACTGAATCTATGATATGTATAAAAACAACTTAAGGGGAATGGGGGTTTGAGAATTTAGCTTCACAATCTCCATTGGTTTTTTTTTCTTTTTTTTTCTTTTTTTTTTTTTTTTTGAGACGGAGTCTTGCTCTGTCACCCAGGCTGGAGTGCAATGGTGCAATCTCAGCTCACTGCAACCTCTGCCTCCCGGGTTCAAGCGATTCTCCTGCCTCAGTCTCCTGAGTAGCTGGGACTACAGGTGCATGCCACCACACTCAGCTAATTTTTTTGTATTTTTAGTAGAGACGGGGTTTCACCATGTTAGCCAGGATGGTCTCAATCTCCTGACCTCGTGATCTGCCTGCCTTGGCCTCCCAAAGTGCTGGGATTACAGGCGTGAGCCACCGCACCCGGCCATTTTTAACGAGCTCCTTAAGTAACTCTGATGTACACCAAAGTCGGTGCCATTGGTGTGTGTGTATGTATCTATCTATATACATATGTGTGTATATATCATGTATCATAAGTGTAAATAATAAAGAAAGAATAATGGGAGAAAAAGCCCCAAATGTAAGCAGTCTATAAGAAATTCACTTTATATATAAAGACTTAGGTTAAAAATTAAAGAATGAAGATATACCATGCAAACACTAAGCAAAATAAAACTGTAGTAGCCATGTTAATTTCAGAAAAAAACAGTCTTTGAACCAAAGAGGCATTACATAATAATAAAATGGTCAATTCCGCAGGAAGACATACCATCCTAAACATGCATGCAACATCAGAGCCTAAAAATCCATGAAAGAAAACTAGTAAAACTGATAGGAGAAACAGAAAAATCTACAAGTGAGAGATTTCAATACCCCTCTTTCAGTAATTTAAAGATCAGACAGAACATTAGTAAGGATACAGATGACCTTAACAGTACTATCAACCAACTTGACCTAATACCATTTACAAAACACTTCACCCAACAGCAGCAGAATACATTCTGCTAAGTGCACATGGAACATTCATCAAGATACCACATTTTGAGGCCAGGCATGGTGGCTCACACCTGTAATCCCAACGCTTTAGGAGGCCAAGGTGAGGATCACCTGAGGTCAGGAGTTCAAGACCAGCCTGACCAACATGGTGAAACCTTGTCTCTACTAAAGATACAAAATTAGCTGGGTGTGGTGGCACGTGCCTGTAATCCCAGCTACTTGGGAGGCTGAGGCAGGAGAATTGCTTGAACCCAGGAGGTGGAGGTTGCAGTGAGCTGAGATTGCGCCATTGCACTCCAGCCTGGGCAACAAGAGCGAAAATTCATCTGAAAAAAAAAAAAAAAAAAGATATCACATTTTGGATGATAAAATACACTCAACACATTTAAAAGAATAGAAATCATACAAAATGCATTCTCAGACCAAAAAGAAATTAAGCTAGAAATCAGTAACAGAAAGATAGCTGAAAAGTTCCCAGATATTTGGAAATTCAACAATACAGTTATAAATGACTCACAGGTCAAAGAATAAGTCTAGATTAAGTCTAGAAATTAAAACATATTTTGAACTAAATGAAAATTAAAATACATCTTATCAAAATTTGTGCAATGCAGTAAAAGCAGTGCTGAGGGGAAAAATTATGGCATTATATGCATATATTAGAAATGAAAGATCTAAAATGATACCAACTCCCTATAACCTTTTCCAGAAAGTGGAAAAGAATGAAACAATTCCCAACTTATTTTATGAGGCCAGCATTACCGTAATACCAAGTCCAGACAAAACATTACAAGAAAATGACAGACAAATACCTCTCATGAACATAGATGCAAAAATTCTTAACAAAGTATTAGTAAATTTAATCCAACAACATAAAAAAGGATAATACATCAAGAACAAGTGGGATTCATCCCAAGAATGAAAGTCTGTTCTATCTTTATAAATCAATTAATGTAATTCATCATATGAACGGACTAAATAGAAACCATATGATCCTATTAATAGATATAGAAAAAAGTCGACAAAATCTAACATCCATTCATGATAAAAATGCTTGAAAAACTAGGAATGGAGGGGAATTTCCTCAACTTGATAAAGAAAATGTATTAAACAAAAAAAAACCCCCACAACTAACATCATACTTCATGGTAAGAATCTTGGAGCTTTCTGCCAAGATCAGAAACAAGGCAAAAAACAAAAAAACAAACAACAACAAAAAAAGGCAAGAATGTTTCATCTCAGCACTGCATTCCAACATATTGGAAGTCCTAGCTAATGCAATAAAACAAGAAAGGAAATACACTGGATATGGATTGGGAAGAAAGAAAAGTGTCTTTGTAGTTAACATAATTTTCTATGCAGAAAATCTAAAATAATTGACAAAAAACTGCTGGAACTGGAACTAATAAACAATTATAGCAGGGTTGCAGGATACAAAATTAATATACAAAAATTAATTGCTTTCCTATATACCAGCAATGAGCAAGTAGAATTTAAAATTTATAATACATTATCAAGGAGCATGATTGCTGGATTGTATGGTAAGAGTATATTTAGTTTTGTAAGAAACTACCAAACTGTCTTCCAAACTGGCTGTACCATTTTTATTCCCACCTTCAATGAATTGGAGTTCTTGTTGCTCTACATCCTCATCAGCATTTGGTATTAATCAGTGTTTTGGATTTTGGACATTCTAACAGGTGTGTAGTAGTATCCTGTTGTTTTAATTTGCAATTCCATATGATGTCAAATATCTTTTCATATGCACATTTACATTAACACCCCCTAAAATAAAATACTTAAGTATTTAATGAACTATATGTTCATTAAATTATTTTTTAAAAGACACCACTATTTTGGTTCTTATTGCCCTGTAGAACATTAACCAGCTTTGATTCTAATTTAGCAATCTTATTTTAGCATTCCTTTGGTGTTTTTACTGACTATATGTAAAATACCAGTTTTCGTATCCTCTTTTGAGTTGGCTGCCACCTTACTGGTTTCCTCCTCAGTGAGTTAAATAAATCTTTGATACATACAAATTCTCTATTTGTATGAAACATATTTCTTTGTTTTAGAATTGTTTTGAGAATCATATGTTAACAATGATCCCATTTTTGTAAAATACAAAACCAACAATATGGGGTTGGGGGTAGAAGAAAATGTTTCAAGCTCTTTTTAGCAGTTCTCTATTTTGGGAAGGTGGGAGAGATTACTATAGATTTCTCTTGTGTTTAGTGTTTTGCAACATTTAGATTTTGTATAAATTTACATGATATTTGTAATCAGAAAAATACATTGCTTTAAAAAGTAAGTATGTATGAAAATGATTCACACACAGTGTGTACTCTCAACAAGTTCAAGATCTGGCTAAAGATATAGACGTGCTTCATTCAACTACATAGAAATACAAGGCCAGTTATGATAGGTGCCTTCGAAGGAAGGGGACTATCATCTGTTGAGTGTTTGTGAGATACCAAGAGCCACCTTGGATCATTAATATAGATTCAAGATATATACAAGTTCTATATAAAGAAGACTACAAAACTTTGATGGAAGATATCAAATAATAACTAAATAAATGAAGAAATAGTCCATGTTCATGGATGAGAAGAATCAATATTGTCAAGCTGTCAGTTCTTCCCAAATTCTTCAATAGCTTGAATACAATCCCAATCAAAATCCGAGCAAATTATTTTGTGGATATCAATAAACTGATTCTAAAGTATTTATGGAGAGGCAAAAGGCCAAGAATAGCCAACTCAATATTGGAAGGGAAGAACAGAGACTGACACTACCAAATTTCAAGACTTACTATAAAGCTACAGTAATCAAGACTGTGTAGTATTGGTGAAAGGGCAGAAAAATAGATCAATTGGACAGTAGAGATGGCACAGAAATAGACTCACATAAGTAGTCAACTGATGTTTGGCAAAGGAGCAAATGCAACACCATGGAGCAAAGATGGTCTTTTCAACAAATAGTACTGTAATAACCAGACATATACATGAAAAAACAAACAAACAAACAAACCAGACCTTACACCCTTCAAAAAATTAACTCGCAATGGATCAGAGACTTAAATGTAAAACACAAAATGGTAAAACTCCTAGAAGATAACAGGAGAAAATCTAGATGACATTGGATATGATGATGACCTTTTAGATACAACACCAAAGGTATGATCCATGAAATAATTGATAAGCTGGACTTCATTAAAATTAAAAACCTTTCAACTTCATTCTTAATTAAATAAGTTCCTGCTTTCCTGTTCTGGTGCTGAATTCCTGGCTTGGCCCCCTAAACACATGATTCTTCCATGCCACTCCCAGGTAAGTTTAAGTTTTCTGACCTGGCTATGCCTGTTTAATCCTACTCTCCTGGCTGGGAGACAGGGAAGCTTGTCCAGCAGGTGTTGATACCTGGGGGTTGAGGCTGGCAGAAGGAATGTCTTATGGGTAAGTGAGCCAATCCAATGGAGAAGAGCAAGTTGGAAAATCAAGTGAGGCAGGTAGAAGCTGGTAAACCAGAGAAGCAGAGCCAAACGGGTCAGGAAAGGAAGAAGCCTGGAGCCCAAAGTAAAGAATATAAGCACGTGGAGGGCAGGGAACCATATAGAGTAGGCTAAGCCATAAACTGGTTTGGATAGATATTAGAAATAGAGGTCTTTTGCCTGTTTTCTATGTGATGTGTGAATAGATCTGCCCCCATTTAAAGAGCCAACAATGAGTATAAAATGCTCATTGACTTCAGTCCTACCCAGTCCAGACCATGGGTCCCAACATCTATGGGAGGTAGTACAGTAAAATGGAAAGAATATGAGCTTTGGAATAAGACCAGGGCTTAAATTCTGGCTCTTTGTCTTAGTAGTTGTGTGACTGTGGGCAAGTTACTCTCAGCTTCAGCTTTTTTATAGGAAAAAGAGAGATAGAATCTAACTCACAGAGTCATTGTGATGGTAAAATGAATCTATATTAATGATCCAAGATGGCCCTTGGTATCTCATAAGCACTCAACAGATGATAGTCCCCTTCCTTCGAAGGCACCTATCATAACTGGCCTTGTATTTCTATGTAGTTGAATGAAGCACGTCTCTATCTTTAGCCAGATCTTGAACTTGTTGAGGGTACACATTGTGTGTGAATCATTTTCATACATACTTACTTTTTAAAGCAATGTATTTTTCTGATTACAAATATCATGTAAATTTATACAAAATCTAAATGTTGCAAAACACTAAACACAAGAGAAATCTATAGTAATCTCTCCCACCTTCCCAAAACAGAGAACTGCTGAAGAGAGCTTGAAACATTTTCCTCTACCCCCACCCCCATATTGTTGGTTTTGTATTTCACAAAAATGGGATCATTGTTAACATATGATTCTCAAAACAATTCTAAAACAAAGAAATATAAGTTTCATACAAATAGAGAATTTGTATGTATCAAAGATTTATTTAACTCATTGAGGAGGAAACCAGTAAGGTGGCAGCCAACTCAAAAGAGGATATGAAAACTGGTATTTTACATATAGTCAGTAAAAACACCAAAGGAATGCTAAAATAAGATTGCTAAATTAGAATCAAAACTGGTTAATGTTCTACAGGGCAATAAGAACCAAAATAGTGGTGTCTTTTAAAAAATAACTTAATGAACATATAGTTTAATATATAGTTTTATTTCTATAAAGATGCATTTAAAATTACAATTTTAGAGCCAAGACAGTTCTATTAAATCAATTGTCAATATTAACATAATTGATTGTCTGTTCCATCCAATAATGTTATATTCCAGGTTTTTCTTTTAAAAAAGACTATTTTTAAGAGCAGTTTTAGGTTCACAGCAAAACTAAGAGGAAGGTAGGAAGATTTTCCATATATCCCCTCCCCTGCAAGTACATAGCCTCCCTCTTCATCAACATCCCTCATCAGAGTTGTGCATTTGTTACAATTGATGAAGATACATTGACACATCATAACCACCCAAAGTTCATAGTTTACATTAAGGTTCACTCTTGATGTTGTACATTCTATGGGTTTGGACACGTTATATAATGATATGTACCCACCAATGTAGTATCATACAGAGTAATTTCACTGCCCTAAAAATCCTCTATGCTCCACTTATTCATCCCTCCCCTTCTCCCTGTGGTGTCTTCTTTAGGTGGACAGAAAACAAAGTCACTGCATCTTGCCAGTTTTACAGAATTGTAAAATGACTGGACTCTCATCAACTGTGTTAAATTGCAATTATCTAGACCTAGAGAGTCAGATCACACTCAGAGAGGCCTGTTAAAAAAATTATCTTAACATGACGTTAAAGCATCAAGCAGTCATCTTTCCTTTTGTATTAGTTTCCTAGTGCTGCTGTAACAAATTACGAAAAACTAGGTGGCTTAAAACAACACACATTTATTCTCTCAACAGTTCTGGAGATCAGAAGTTAGAAATCTGTTTCACAAGGCTGAAATCAACATGTCAGAAGGGCCATGTTCCTTTTGGAGGTTCTATGAGAGAAAGTTTCCATGCTTTTCCAGCTTCTGAAGCTGCTTTCTCGCATTCCTTGGTTCGTGGCCTCTTCCTCCATCTTTAAAACCAACAGCATAGCATCTTCAAATCTCTCTGCCTCCATCTTCACATCACCTTCTCTCTTATAAGGATCCTTGTGATTACATCAAGCACACCTGGATAATTCAAGGTAACCCCCTATTTCAAGGTAACCCCCCTATTTCAAGGTAAACTGATTTGCAACCTTAATTTCCCCAGCTATGTAACATAACATATTCACAGGTTCTGAGGAGCAGGATATGGAGATCTTAAGCGGGGGTAGTCCTTATTCTTCCTGTCTCACCCTTGCTTCCAAATTTTGAATGATTCTTTATAGCCTCATCTTACATATTTTATTCTTTAACTTGCTTTTGTCACTTAAAATTTTTTTTTTTTAAATTTTTAAGACAGGGTCTTGCTGTGTCGCCCAGTCTGGGGTGCAGTGGTGCGATCATGGCTCACTGCAGCCTCAATCTCCTGAGCTCAAGTTATCCTCCTACCTCAGCCTCCCAAGTAGCTGGGACTACAGGTACACAACACCATGCCTGACTGATTTTTCTTTTTCTTTTTAGTAGAGTCGCAGTCTTGCTCTGTTGCCAAGGCTGATCTCAGATTCCTAAGTTCAAGCAATCCTCCTGCCTTGGCCTCCCAAAGTGCTGGGATTACAGGCGTGAGCCACCACACCTGACCTGTCCCTTATGTTTTCATTCAGCACATTCTGTATGCAGCTACCACATTCCTCTTAATGGGTAGATAGTACTCCAATTATGGAACTGTTAGAGTTTAGTCATTTCCCCATAGATGAAAATTTAAGTTACCAGTTTTTCACCATTATAAATAAAGGGGCAATGAACACCCCTATGCATAACTCTTTGTGTAATTGTGACTATGTTTCCATAGGAAAATTTTCTGGAGGTTAAAATTCTGAGACACAATGTATGTCAATTTAATTTTCACAAATATTAACAAATCACCTTTCAAAATGTACATCAATATATTACACTCATACCAATAATGTGTGAGAGTACCTGTTTATCTCCCACATCTCTTACACTACGTATATGGAATTCATTTTTAAGTCTTTCAGGATCTACACAGCATTTTGAGATATCCATATAGATTTTCTTGGCAAAAAATGAAAGCTTAATCCTTGGTGAATTGAATGTTAAAACAATGCAAATCCATGTGTACAACTCAGAGGGCTTATCCTAACAATGATGCATTGGTAACAGTGTGGGTAAATGTGCTTTTCATATTATAAAGTGCTATTCAGATATTATTTTCATGCATGGAGTGTGTGCATTTGTGTGTGTGTGTGTGTTTGAAATGGAGTCTCACTCTGTAGCCCAAGCTGGAGTACAGTGGCATGGATCTCAGCTCACTGCAACCTCTGCCTCCTGGGCTCAAGCGATTCTCATGCCTCAGCCTCCCAAGTAGCTGTGAGTACAGGCATGTGCCACCATGCCCAGCTAATTTGTTGTATTTTAGTAGAGACAGAGTTTTACCATGTTGCCCAGGATGGTCTCGAACTCCTGAGCTCAGGTGATCTGCCTACATCGGCCTCCCAAAGTGCTGAGATTGAGGTGTGAGCCACCGCGCCCGGCCGGAATGTGTGTTCTTTTCATACTTAGTTCACATATCCCACATAGGCTGGCCTCACTGCTTGCTAGTTTCACACAGTGTACTTTCTTTTGCCAAGACTCAACATATTTCTGCTATGTACCCCAGGGCCTCTATGGTCTAAAGTGTGTGACTGATTGTGCCAATCCTTCAGGAGGAAAGACAAAGTAAGATTATGGACATGTGTGTCCTCTGAAGATAGTAAGACAGCCCAATAGCAAAGGCTTCAGAGAACAAGGGTTCCCACTCTTAAGTAGGTAAGTATTTCGCAGGATAGAGTCAGCTGATTATGTACTAAAGAATTTCCTAGATATAAAGCCCCATGGGCTTAGATGGAAAGTCCTGATGAGTACCCTACCCCACAGATGCCTGCCCCACCCTCAACCTGGAACATGACAATAAACTCTGTAATGTTAAGGACCATGACCATATGAGGTGCAGGCATGAAGGGGCTAGCTGAAAGGGCACTGAAGGTTGACCTAGGCTCTAGGGAGGGGCATTATTCTCTACTGTCCACTTCCCTTGGCCTGCTCTAGAACTAGAAGTCAGCTTCTTAGCAGGAGTAAGAGCAGTGCTGGCAAGATGAAGTGGAAGGGAATAGGCTTCAGCACTGGCCTGACTGGTTGTTCCTGGAGTCAGAATTCATACAACCCTTAGCAGGAACTGCTCTCTCCGGTTTTCTTCCCACAACCACGGTTTGAAAGGTGTGTAAGGAAGAGCATACAGGAGTTAATGTCCTGAAACTAGAAAGAAAATGGGGCCCCTCTACCATCCTTCTCCTCACTATCCCAGTACGAATCTACAAATACATGTGAGCATATGCTCAGCTTTCATCCCAGGCTTTTTAGGACTTCTCTCTCTAGAGAGAATTCAGTAGTGCCTCCTGATAAGGAGTGTTTAGGGGGAAAAAATGTTTGGGATGAACCAACCATAGCTCAGAAAATACTGCTGAAACCACTAACATATTAAAATGCTTTCACAAAGGACCTAAGAGGACGTAGAGGCTTGTGCCATGATAAAGAGTGTAAGCTCTGGAGCCTGAGGGCATAGGACTGAATCCTGTCTCTGACACTAGCTGTGACCTTGGACAGGTCTCTTAACCTTCCTATGCCTTAGAATCATCTGTAAAATGGGAGACAACAATACCTACCTCATAAGGGTTGTCGTGAGGATCGAATGAAATAATGCATATAGGCCAGGTGCAGTGGCTCATGCCTATAATCCCAAAACTTTGGGAGGCCAAGGCAAAAGGATCACCTGAGGTCAGGAGTTCAAGACTAGCCTGTCCAACATGGTGAAACCCCGTCTCTACAAAAATACAAAAATCAGCTGGGCATGATGGTGGGTGCCTGTAATTCCAGCTACTTGGGAGGCTGAGATGGGAGAATTGCTTGAACCCAGAAGGCGGACATTGCAGTGAGCCAAGATCGTGCCACTGCACTCCAGCCTGGGCAACAAAGCGAGACTCCATCTCAAAAGAGAGAGAGAGAGAAAAAAAAGCATATAAAGCACCTAGTACCATGCCAGGAATATAGTAAGTGCTCATAAATATAAGCTATTATTTAGTTCTCCCACAGTGCCTCACAGTCCTATGCCCATAGTCTTTAAAGTTCTTGTGGAGCAAATGAAATTGAGAACTATTAGTTTATTCCTCTTCCCAACATGCAAATTTGCCCATATGTAGCCTACCAGATTTCCAATAATATGAGAATAGCTAGCTGTTGTTACAATGGCCTACTTCTTTTCCCCAAACTTCATAGTTCTGCCTGCCTCTTCCAGAAACCATTTGCTGGCCCTATCTCTGCCTCCTCTCCACTCAGCAAGACTTGTCCCTACACATGTACCCTATGTTGCTTTAAGATTTCAGAGAGTAGGCCAGGCGTGGTGGCTCACGCCTATAATCCCAGCACTTTGGGAGGCCAAGGCGGGCAGATCACCTGAGGTCGGGAGTTCAAGACCAGCCTGGCCAACATGGGAAACCCCGTTTCTACTAAAAATACAAAATTAGCCAGGCATGGTGGCACATGCCTGTAATCCCAGCTACTTGGGAGGCTGAGGCAGGAGAATCGCTTGAACACGGGAGGTGGAGGGTGCGGTGAGCCGAGACCATGCAACTGCACTCTAGCCTGGGCAACAAGAGCAAAACTCCATCTAAAAAAAAAAAAAAAAAAAAAAGATTTCAGAGAGGACTGCATGGCATCAGCTCGTGGGTCTCTGAGACTTGAAAATTGAGAGCGCTTTTGCACCCTAGAGGCTGCTACTGGCGGCTCTGCGGCCGTCACCATGCCACAGAACGAATATATTGAATTACACTGTAAACGCTATGGGTACCGTTTAGATTACCATGAGAAAAAGAGAAAAAAGGAAAGTCAAGAGGCTCACTAACGTTCAAAGAAGGCAAAGAAAATGATGGTCTGAAGGCTAAGCTTTACCATAAACAGCACCATGCTGAGAAAATACAAATGAAAAAGACTATCAAGATGCATGAAAAGAGAAACACCAAACAAAAGAATGATGCAAAGACTCCACAGGGATCAGTACCTGCCTATCTGCTGGACAGAGAGGGACAATCTCGAGCTACAGTACTTTCCAATATGATTAAACAGAAATGAAAAGAGAAGGTGGGAAAACGGGAAGTCCCTCTGCCTGAAGTACGTGCCCAAGGAGAAACAGAAGTATTAAAAGTTATTCAAACAGGAAAGAGAAAGACGGCATGGAAGAGGATGGTTACTAAAGTCTGCTTTGTTGGAGATGGCTTTACAAGAAAATCACCTAAATATGGAAGACTCATCAGGCCAATGGGCTCGCGTTTCAAGAAAGCCCATGTAATACATCCTGAAGTGAAAGCCACCTTTTGTCTACCAATACTTGGTATAAAGAAGAATCCCTCATCCCCACTGTATACAGCTTTGGGTGTTATTACCAAAGGTACTGTCATTGAGGTAAATGTGAGTGAATTGGGCCTTGTGACGCAAGGAGGCAAAGTCATTTGGGGAAAATATGACCAGGTTACCAACAGTCCTGAAAATGATGGATGGATAAATGCAGTCTTACTGGTTTGACAGCAATTTCATATATAATTATTGAGGACTACAAACCAGTTGGAAAAAAACTGCCATTACCGTGATGTTTGTGAATACTACCAAACAGCCTTACATGTCTGCAATCATCAAGAGATGTATTTAGTAAATTGCAAACATTAAAATGGTTAAAAAAAAGATTTCAGAAAGTCAAAAGAGAGTAGTCAATTTTAAAAGTGTTTGCAAATGGAAGGGAGCATGTTCCCTGCCCCACTACCATATTTCACAATTCCATCTTCTCCTGTGTATCTGGAGGAATTTTACAGAACTGAATGGCCACCATCTGTAGGAAGTTCTAAGGGTTCATTTACATAATGTATCATTGGTGTCTTTTCTCCTTGGGTGAGGGCAGCAGGTTTTTCAGGTCAGAAGCTGCTCCACACCCCTAAACTCTCTGCATTCCCAGGATGTTAAGTCACTGAGTAAGCTGGGGAGGATATACGGAAGGAAAATTTTGCCTGGTCCAGTACTGAGGCACATTTTTGCCCTGTGTAGCGTCATTGTATCTCGAATTGCCCTGCTTAGATCACTATGTGTCTGTATGTTTCCATAGCACCCACTCCTTAAGTAGCTGATTCACATGGCTTTTATGGACCAAATTATTGTTCCATGCTGCTCTTGCTTTTACTTGAGGGTACAGTGACTATTGGGGAGAAATTCTTGCTTGAATTCCAAAGAAGTAATGTGTTCTGGAGGTCTGATAGATTATTTCTTTCAAGTTCACCTTGAATAACATAGTTAGAAGACAGCAGGTGAGCTTTATATGACAATAACCTAAGTCTCTTCATCATGAAAAATGGAATGAGGTAGTTGGGGTTGAAGAAAGGAGCTCTCCACTGTTCCAAAGCAAGTCCGTACACTCTCTCCCAAATTAAGTATACAATCCTTTTAGTCCCAAACAGTGACTGATGAAGGGAAAACCATGCTAGCCATGCCAAGAAATAAGATACTTTGGTTAACAGCCCTGCTACTTAGAAGAGAGAGCTCCTTGCCGGGCGCGGTGGCTCATGCCTGTAATCTCAGGACTTTGGGAGGCTGAGGCGGGCGGATCACGAGGTCAGGAGATTGAGACCACGGTGAAACCCCGTCTCTACTAAAAATACAAAAAAATTAGCTGGGCATGGTGGCAGGGGCCTGTAGTCCCAGCTACTCGGGAGGCTGAGGCAGGAGAATGGCATGAACCCGGAAGGCAGAGCTTGCAGTGAGCCGAGACTGCACCACTGCATTCCAGCCTCGGTGACAGAGTGAGACTCTGTCTCAAAAAAAAAAAAAAAAAAAAAAAGAGCTCCCTCAACATAATGTCTGACATTGGATAAGATGTGAGGAAATGACTAAAGATAAATTCTTAGCATGCTACCACGAGTAAAATTGGATGAGGACAGGAAGCCCTAGGTCAGATTGTTCACAATTTCTTGAAGTGTTGTGGTGGCCACGACTGGTACACATTACTAGGAGTTCTTCTAATTTTCCTGGTCTGGGAGGGGCAAGCATTAGTTAGGTAAATGCTGGAATATCTGGTCCCAAAAGGCAGTGGCCATAGTAACTTCAATCCCTTGGTTACCTCAGAGGTAGCTGGCTGACATTCTTATCAAAATACCCATCTGATATAAGAAGTAAACATTGAAATATAGGAGAAAAGGAGACATGCATTCGTCCACTGGGGGTATAGGAACGAACAGAGGGTTGGTAAACATATGCTCCTTGTTATAAAGAAAAATCCTGGCCAGGTGAGATGGCTCATGCCTATAATCCCAGCGCTTTGGGAGACCAAGGTGGGTGGATCATTTGAGGTCAGGAGTTCGAGACCAGCCTGGCCAACATGGTGAAACCCCGTCTACTAAAAATATAAAAATTAGCCAGGCATGGTGGTGGGCACCTATAATCCCAGCTACTCGGGAGGCTGAGGCAGAAGAACTGCTTGAACCTGGGAGGCAGAGGCTGCAGTGAGCCAAGATCACACACATCACTGCACTCCAACCTAGAAAACAGAGTGAGATTCCATCTCAGAAAAGAGAAAAAAAAGAAAAAAAAAAGTAAAATCCTGTAGGCAGAAACCAGTACTGATGATGATTTAATGTGATCTTGTTTCCCTCCTCTGACTTCACTCTACCTTGGAGTGTTAGTCACCCATCCCAATCCCAAACAACATGAAGGTGATGTCTCAGCTATCATTACTTTCTCTCTCCCCTAAACACACACACACACACACACACACACACACACACACACGCACACACATTAATGAAATACTCAGGACAACAGCAGACACAAAGTAGTCTTCATTTCTTCCACACATTGGAAACATTTTCAATTACAGTTCAGCTTCTCTGAGGTCCACATCAAGTAGTAAAATACCAAGAGCACAGAAAAGCTGGGTTAGATAAAATCTCTGCTAATGAGGCACTAAGGGAGAGGCTTCGCTCAACAATTCCACTAGACAAGCTGGAGGTCCATGCAGGTGCCTGAGAAAAAGAGTCATTTTGGCTTATGCCCTGAAGGAATTCTACTCTGCACTTTCTCCTCAGAGTGTGCCTATGAAGTGCCACTGTAAAGAGAGGTCCTTGCTGAATGGCCACTAGTAAAATCCTAACAGAGAGCTAATCTGTTTGGGGAGCAGCTTTTTTAATAGTGGGGATTTTCTTCTCAGCCAGAGCTTCTCACTGGAATTAAAAAGACCCCAGCCACACTGACAGTTGCAGGTTCCACATTAGTCAGACTGTTTCCTGGGAAGTACTCTTAGCTGGTAAGTTGTCATATCCTCTGATCAGTCAGGATATATTCTAGTGGGATTCTGGGCCTTCGGCTCAGTCCAGGAAAGCTCAGAAATGCATCAAGCAAATGAGCAGAGCTAGAAGGTCACTTTAGAGAGCCTAAAGTGTTTGAAGGCAAGTTATTCCAATCGACCTAGGTAAGAAGGGTGTGAATGGTATTTCTGACCCTTTCAACCATATAGTGGATACCCCCTGGTTCCAAACATAGTGGTAACTCTTAAGAAAATAAAACCTATTTGGGAGTTGCTCTTTCTTCTGATAGGCTTAACAGAAAAGTCAAGAAAATGATGGGTATCTCACCCATGAGCCTCATCCTTTCCTTCAATTTCATGGTTACTCTTGGCAACTCCCAACTCATCCTAAAATACCCAGAAAATAGAATCAGACAACACTTTGCCTTGCTTCAGTCTCAAAGGGTGGCTCTGGGTTCTCAACCCTGGTCCGAGGGTGCCGGTGGCAGCAGACACAGTGGAGGTAGTCTACTACATTATGGGCGAAGAGTGAGCGCAATGGATGCAAGTACTGGAAGAAAAGGAGCATGAAGCCAATGGAAATCAGATAAGCAATAATGAGCTGCAAGGCAATCAAGGAATGACAATAATTCAGTAACACTTTCGCTCCAAAGAACTTAAAAACCAAGACCATGATCACATTCTCTACCAACCTCACACTGTAGTGCAGGCCCATATGTCCCCAGTTCTGCCCTTTGTCGACAAGATCTCTGTCTGCCAACCTCAACTGCAAAGCTGACCAGCAAGAGAAGTTGATGCCAGCATAGAGGATGGTGACAGAAATCAGGACCACCAGAGTGCCGACCCGGCTGAAGTTTTTCTCAATGTTATTGGGCATCTGGGCACCACTCCTCCAGAACTTAATCCAGGGCTCAAAGAGGATGATCAGGAAGTTGAGCACTAGGAAGGGCACAGCCTTCAATTTCAAAGTAGCTGAGAAGAGTACTAGAATCAGGAGGCGGGAAGTGATCTCCAATGTCCGCCAGATGGTGATGCAAAGGACTTCTAGTGGCCCAAGGCGAATCTTGTAATCATCGTACTTGATCTGGATAGCCAACATATTGCAAAGGGTCGCCCCATAGGTGACAGATACCAGGGAAAATACCATTAGCACAACTGTTAAAAAAAAACAAAAACAGGCAATCAGTCAATGTTGGTAATGAAGGCTGTACTTATAACCCAGAGGTCCAGAGAGAGGACAGGTGAGACTTGAGAGCTCCAGTTAAGAGCAAATGCAAATATGATCACAGCTATGTAAACAAATAGCATGCATTTGAATAGACTTTCTCCAAAGGCGGCATATAAATGGCCAACAGGTATATGAAAAGGTGTTCAACATCACTAATCATCACAAAAATGCAAATCAAAACCACAATGAGATATCACCTCACAGCTGTTAGAATGGCTATTATTTAAAAAAAAAATAAGTGTTGGTGCGGATGTGAGAAAAAAGACCCTTGTACACTGTGGGAACATAAATTGATACAGCCATTATGGAAAACAGTATGGAGGTTCTCCAAAAAAATTAAAAACAGAATAGCCAAATGATCAAATAATCCCACTGCTGGGTGTATACCTAAAGAAAATCAGTATCTCAAAGAGATATCTGCACTCCCATGTTCATTGTAGTATTATTCTCAATAGCCCAGCTATGGAAACAAACTCAGTATCTGTTGACAGATGAATGGATAAAGAAAATCTGGTGTGTGTGTGTGTATGAATATTATTCAACCATAAAATTAAGGAAACCCTGCCATCTGTGACAACACAGATGAACCTAGAGGACATTATGCTAAGTGAAATGAGCTAGATACATAAAGAAAAATACTGCATTGTCTTACTTATATGTGGAATCTAAAAAAGTTGAACTCCTAGAAACAGAGTAGAATGGGTGGTTACCAGGGGATGGGGCCTTAGGGAAATGGAAGGATTTTGATCAAAGGCTACAAACTTAGAGTTATAAGATGAATAAGTTTCAGAGCTCTAATGTACAACATGATGACTATAGTTGGCAATAATGTATTGTGTACTTGAAATTTTTAAAGAGAGTAGATCTTAAGTTTTACCACACACACATATATACACACACACACGTACAAAAATGGTAACTATGTGAGGTGATGAATGTGTTAGTTTGGTTGTGGTAATCATTTCACAATGTGTGCATACATCAAAACATCACATTGTACACCTTGAATACATACAATAAAACAAAATAGATGCACAAAAAATTGAAAAAATGAACCAAAATATCTTTTTTTGTGTGTGATAGTCTTATATCAGTTTTAGAAATCTTTTTCTCTACATTGCTCTATTTTCTAAATTTCCCATGATGAACATATACTGTAACACTTTAATAATCATATAAATATATAAAATAAACTTCCTTAAAAAGCGTGGGTCTTAGAACATTGAGAAGTCACTAACATGAGAAGAGTACATATAAAGGTATCAGGCAGACTTTGCTGATGAAGCAGGCTTTGGAGCAAACATTGAATAAGGCAGAAAGGACTCTATCTGAAAAAATCCAGTCTTAGGAGACTCATAGAGAATGCCCTTGCTAATAGAAGTCCCTTCTTTGATGTATATCTTCTTCAAGGAACTAACGTTGTTTGTGTATTTCTAGAACACTTAACTTCAGTGATGTGTCAAAATGTGTATTGAAAATTCCATGAAGGCAGGAGGGACCATGTCTATTTTGCTCACTGCTGTATTCCCAGAGCCTAATATATTACCTGGAACATAGCAGGTGCTCAGTAAATGTTTGTGGAATTAATGAAGACTTCTGAGATTAGAGAGGTGCATAAAATACCTAATTAGGCTGGGCGTGGTGACTCATGCCTGTTATCCCAGCACACTGGGAGGCCAACACGGATGGACCACCTGAGGTCAGGAGTTTGAGACCAGCCTGGCCAACATGATGAAACCCCATCTCCACTAAAAATATAAGTATTAGTCAGGTGTGGTGGCGTGCACCTGTAATCCCAGCTACCTAGGACACTGAAGCAGGAGAATTGCTTGAACCCGGGAGGCAGAGGTTATAGTGGGCCGAGATTACACACTGTGATCCAGCCTGGGCAACAGAGTGAGACTCTGTCTCAAAAAGAAAAAAAAATTAGCTGGGCATGATAGCATGCCTGTAATCCCAGCTGCTCAGGAGGCTGAGGCACGAGAATCACTTGAACCCAGGAAGCAGAGGTTGCAGTGAGTTGAGATCGCCCCACTGCACTCCAGCCTGAGCACCAGAGTGAGACTCCTTCTCAAAAAGAATAAATAAATAAATAAATAAATAAAACTAATTAGAAATCCTTGGTTCCAGCCGGGCACACGGTGGCTCACACCTGTAATTCCAGCACTTTGGGAGGCTGAGGTGGGTGGATCACCTGAGGTCAGGAGTTCAAGACCAGCGTGACCAACATGGTAAAACCCGGTCTCTACTAAAAATACAAAAATTAGCCAGGCGTGGTGGTGCATGCCTGTAAGGAGGAAGAGAAGAAAGGAAAGGAATGGAGAGCAGAGGAGAGGAGAGGAGGAAAGAAAGAAAGAAAGAAGGAAAGAAAGAAAGAAGGAAAGAAAGAAAAAGAAAGAAAGAAAGAAGGAAAGAAAGAAAGAGAAAGGGAAGAAGAGAGAGAGAAAGAAAGAAAGAAAAAGAAAGAAAGAAAGATGAAGGGAGGAAGGGAAGAGAGAGAAAGAAAGAGAGAAAGAAAAGGAGAAAGAAAGAAAAAGAGAAAGGAAGAAAGAAAAAGAAAGAAAGACAGAAAAGAAGGAAGAAAGAGGAAGGGAGGAAGGGAAGAAGAGAGAGAGAAAGAAAAGGAGAAAGAGAGAAAAAGAGAAAGAAAGAAAAGGAGAAAGAAAAAGAGAAAGAAAGAAAAAGAAAGAAAGAAAGAAAGAAAGAGATAAAGAAAATCCTTGGTTCAGCTGTATGGGAACTTTTGGAAGTCACTGAATATCTATGTGCCTCAGTTCTCAATTCACTGAGATACTCTAGAGTTGCTTATATTTGTCATCAGCAATGTCAATTCATTACCCCCATATGTTAGGAATCTCTGAATTTGCAGCAGGGTGGTTCAAAAAATTCAAAACCCTGTTGCCTCGCCCATGACATCCATGGAACCATATGTTAGAGTAGTGGCCCTAAAGAGCCAGGATGCTCCCTAACCTACCTAAGCCTCAACTACAGATGACACAGGTGGCCCTTTCCTTTTCTTTCTTTATGTCAAAGGATGCTGATTACTAAGAAAAGTCCAGTGCTCTCAAGAGAACTGGGAGGGCTGAGGAATACTCATCCAAAAGAAAAGCTGGAGCTTTCTGTTCCTATTAAAACACTTGATCTAGGGAAAAGGTGGCCATAGCGATGTCAACTTAATCTTTTACTTTTCATGGAGGAAAAGTTAAGATGTCCCCCAGGTAAACCCAAAAGGAAGCACAGCTCTGTTTCTGAGTTCTTCAGTTTTAAGTAGAGTGTTGGAATCTCAGAGACTGGAATGGGAGACTCTCGAAGTGGTGATTCTTGGCTTTCTCAACCATTCTCAGTCCCATCCTCAAGAGCTGATGCACCTTATGGAACTGGGAATGTCAGAGCATACATTCAGCTATGTGGCGATGCTTTCCCTTACACTAGAACTCATTTATTGATTAGTAGTGTAACAGAAGGAAAAAAAACCTGATGCTTCCAATAAATGTCAAAACATTTTCAATCTGCGTCCCTACAAATAGACTCATGCCATAAAAGAACAAAATACACAGGCTCTGGAGGCAAACACCCTGAATTCCAATCCAATCTTTGCTTACAGGACCTTGGGGGAATATACTTAAACTCTCGGTGCGTCTGTTTCTTCATCTGTAAAATGAGAATAATAATTATCTCATAGGGTTGTGGTAAAGATTAAATAAACATTTACATGTAAAGGGCTTAGAGAAATGCTTAGAACCTAGTAAATTCTATCTTTTAGCTGTGTTCTTTCTTTTCTTCCTTCTTCCCTTATTCTTTCTTGTCCTTTTTCTTCTCCTCCCCCTCCTCCTCTTTCTTCCTATTCTTTGTCATCTTCATCATCCCCGTGTTTCCAAAAGTATGGTAGGTGGGTTTACTTTACCTGGATACTATCCTGGTACTTAGAAAATCAGGTCATTTTAAAACTGATAGAACATCTGAAAGTAAGCCTTATAAAAATGTAAGACTCATAGCAAGAAAACTATACAACTTTACTGAAGAAAATGATACAATTTTACTGAGGTACATTTTAAAATATTTAATAAAATGGAGAGATTTATCATTTCACAATATGAAATCCATCAATCCTATAAACATGTAAATTCCCCCCAAATAACCTAAGCAATTTGATACCAATCTCAATCAGAATCTCAATGAAATGTTTTTTTCTTTTGCTGTTATTATTTTGCTTTGTTTTTTGTAGGAGGAATTGAAAAACTGATCTTGAAGATTAATCTACTTAGAAGATTGGGGAAAATTGTTCTACCAGATGAGAGATGCGATAGGCCTTTGTAAGAAAGGCACAAAATCTAAAAGCAATAAAGAATTTGAATACATAAAAATGTAATACTTCAGAATTCCAGAAGATACTACAAAGTGTATTGTGGATATTAAATATATCACACACATATTACTTGTATGACATGTATATACATGTTTAAAACATGTGTATGTACAAACAAAAAATATACAAATATATGCATACATACTCATTCACAGCAGAGAAAGGATTAATAACAAGAATAAGTAAATAGCTCCTAAAACTTAACATGAAAAAGACAACTCACTAGAAAAAGTGAGTAAAATATATAAACAAGCAATTCACAGAACACACAATGACCAAACACAAAAAGATGCTCAGCTTCATTCATAACCAAAGAAAGCCAATTATTTTAAAAGTCAATTATTTTATAATTATACAAATAAATGATATTGAGTTTAAGATATGAAGAAACAGAAACAGGCACATTTGCATACTGTTGGTGAGAGTATAAATTCATATACCTTTTTGGGAGAGTTATTTGGCAATATCAATAAAATTTTAAACATACATATCCTTCCACTCAGCAATTCTACTGCTATAAATTTGTCCTACAAAGTCTCATTTGAGGACACATGCATTTATAAAGATGTTTACTGTGGCATAATTTGTAATTAGAAAAAAACGTTTTTGTGAAAAATTAAAATTTGTGAGACTGACATAGGGTTCCTGCTGCCCCTCTGTCTTCCACAGTGTGAGGTCCTTAATCATGGCCTCCAAACATCTGCAGAAGTAAAGCATCATGGGAACTTAACTAAAGCTGTCCTGGGAAGAGAGGTTGTAATGAGGGGAAAAAATAACTTGGGGAGGTTGTGCTACCTTTTTGTTTTTTTCGAGACAATCAATAGAATCCTATCAGTAGAAAATTAGGAGAATAACAATAGTCTAATTCATATAAAGGAAACCCATATTATTGTTTATTATTGTGATACATGTATATATAAATAACTTGAGAAAAGATGTACTGGCATACCGTACTTTTGAAAAAGACTTTGTTGACAGAATGTTTCATACAGTCCATTTTTGGGCAAAAACATATACAATATATATTGTATGTATGTTTATGTTTACATAGTAAAAATAAGTCCAGGAGGATATATACTGGATAATTAACAGAGGTTATCTTTGGGGAGTGAGATTACGTTTCCTATTTTATATCTATTCTGTATGGTTTTTAATTTTTACTATAACCATGTCTGACTTTTGTAATTAAAAAAAATAAAGACCAAAACTAGTAATGCATGATCACGAAAAAAAAATTTCAAACCATACAGAAGAATTTAAAAAAGTAAGACTGCTGACTTTTCATTCCCACTCTGCAGAGGTAGTTTCTTGCATAGTTTTCCAGAAATTTTCTGTGCATATACAATTACTTATACGTCAATCTGTGCATGTATTACTTTTGTAATGTACTCCTTTATTTATTTATTTATTTATTTATTTATTTATTTATTTATTTATTTATTTATTTATGAGACGGGAGTCTCCCTCTGTCGCCAAGGCTGGAGTGCAACGGTGCAATCTCGGCTCACTGCAACCTCCACCTCCCAGGTTCAAGCAATTCTCCTACTTCAGCCTCCCGAGTAGCTGGGATTACAGGCACCTGCCACCACGCGTAGCTAAATTTTTTTTTTTTTTTTGAGACAGTCTCACTCTGTTGCCCAGGCTGGAGTGCAACAGCGAGATCAGGGCTCCCAGGTTCAAGTGATTCTCGTGCATCAGCCTCCCAAGTAGCTGGGATTATAAGCATCCGCCACCATGCCTGGATAATTTTTGTATTTTTAGTAGAGACAGGGTTTTGCCATTTTGGGCAGACTGGTCTCAACCTCCTGACCTCAGGCGATCCACCTGCCTCAGCCTCCCAAAGTGCTGGGATTACAGGCACCAGCCACCGTGCCCAGCCTTGACTTTTTAAAAAATATTTTTAGTAGAGATGGGGTTTCACCATATTGGCCAGGATGGTTTTGAACTCCCGACTTCAAGTGATCTACCTGCCTCGGCCTCCCGAAGTGCTAGGATTACAGGCGTGAGCCACCATGCCCAGCTGTAATGTACACCTATTTTTATTAGATGATTTAAAGGAAAAGCATCATCATTTCTAAAGAGTTTTCTCCTCAAACTACTATGTATGTATGTGAAAAGCTTCAAGACCAATAGAACTTCAAGAACAATTCTTAGTGGGGAAAAAAGACAAAAGAGGGCAAATTTCCTCCTTACCTTATTTGAGACATGGGACTTTGCCAAACAGGGCTAGAACCTAATAATTAGGAAATGGTCCAAAGCTGTACCCACACCTATACCAGCGCCTGCCCAAGCAGATGAAGCACATCTCAGGCTGTTAAAATTCATTAACAACAATTTATCTCAACTTTGAAAACACTGACTCACATTTCATCCACTGCTAGAGGTCGTACTCATTTCAGGATCCCTTTTTTACAAGTGGGAAATTAGGTCAGTGATTGCTTTGTAACTTCCTCCAAAGATCGCAGTGAAGGTCAGAACTTGGACCAGGCCTCACTCTCATTAGTATTCACCCCACACTCCTTTTCTTTCTCTCCACTGGCATTAGCAGAAATGATTCAATCACTGGTTCCCAAATGTGGCTGATCAAAATCAACTGGGGTAACTTTTAGAAATACATATTCCTGCCCCAGCCACACTCTAAGATTGACTCAAGTCTGGGGAGCGAATATAATTTCAAAAAGAAGCTCATCACATGATTCTGATGATCAGTACTAGTTGTGAACCTCTTATTAAAGACTGCCATCCTTAAACAAACAAAACAACTAACAGCATAATTTAAACATTTTGGGCAAGGGAAAATATCCTACTGACTGCTGGTATTATTAGCTTCTTCTGGGCCCAGAGAAGGCTTATCTGTGACATTTTTAGTCTAAACAGCTTACCTGTTTAAGAAATCTGGCAGGCTTGAGATGTCTGACTCCACAAGTTCTTTGACAGTCTCCCAGTGCTGTCTAATAGAACTTTCTGTGATGATGGAAATGTTTATACCTGTGCCATCCAATACAGTAGTTGCTAGCCACGCATGGCTACTGAGAACTTGAAATGTAGCTAGTATCAACGGGCAAGTTTTTAATTTTATTTAATTTTAAGTTAAATAGCCACATGAAGCTAGTGGCCAGTATATTAGACAGCTTGGGTCTAGACTTCTAAAACCCTTGATTTAACTGGAGCCCTCCCCTCTCCTGACCCCACTCACCTCTACCCAGGGGAACCTCTGCAGAGATCAGGCTCACATAGAGCTGATAGGTCAGCTGGGGCACTGAGCCCAGGAAGGCTTGGATCTGTGACATACGTTTGTAGGCATTGCGGTGCATAGCCAGGGTCCGGATGGAGTGGCCCACCTCCCATTCTATCAGCACCTCCTCGCCATCTATTAGCATCTTCTTTCGGGTGAGGCTGACATAGGGCTCCTCCTGCTCCTCTTTCTTCCACAGTGTGAGGTACTTAATCATGGCCTCCAAACATCTGCAGAAGTAAAGCATCATGCGAACTTAACTAAAGCTGTCCTGGGAAGGGAGGTTGTAATGAGGGGAAAAAAATAACTTGGGGAGGCTGTGCTACTTCTGTATTTTATTTATTTTATTTTATTTTATTTTTGAGACAAAGTCTTACTCTGTCACCCTGGCTGGAGTACAGTGGCACAATCATGATTCATTGCAGCCTTGACCTCCTGGTCTCAAGTGATCCTCCCATCTCAGCCTTCTGAGTAGCTAGGAATACAGGCACATGCCACCATGCCAGCTATTTTTAATCTGTGTAGAGATGAGATCTAGACATGTTGCCCAGACTGGTCTCGAACCCCTGGGCTCAAGAAATCCTACTGCCTTGACCCAAAGTGCTGGGATCCTAAAGTGCTGGGATCACACGTGTGAGACACCATGGCTGGCCTGCACTACTTTTTGTCTTTTTCTCTCTCCTGCTCTGATCATTTCTCATAGGTCAAAGGGTGGATCATGCCTTCTACAAATTATATGAATCGAAATCCTTTTTTGTCCAGTCATTGACTATCCTAAGAACACCATTTCAGAAGTACTTGTTTGAGGACTTGAGGAATTGTTTTGTCTTTTTAAGAATAGGCCTATGGCAGGTAGAAAAGTGCCTTGAACACAAAGGTATTAAGTCAATACTGTTTTCCTAGCGAAATGATGAAGGTTCCAAAAGGCCCTGTTTTCTTACCTCAAATTCGTGAGGTAAAGCATTCCTCACTCAAAGCATTCAGCTCCATAACCAAGGTTTTAGATTCTGCTTTTTCTTTATTAATTTAATTTAATTTAATTTAATTTTGAGACAGAGTCTTGCTCTGTCACCCAGGCTGAAGTGCAGTGGCACGATCTCGGCTCACTGTAACCTCTGCCTCCCGGGTTCAAACGATTCTCCTGCCTCAGCCTCCTGAGTAGCTGGGATTACAGGCACGTGCCACCACGTCTAAGTTTTTTTTTTTTTGTATTTTTAGTAGAGATGGGTTTTCACCATATTGGCCAGGCTGGTCTTGAACTCCTGACCTCAGGTGATCCACCCGCCTCAGCCTCCCAAAGTGCTGGGATTACAGGTGTGAGCCACTGCACCTGGCCAGATTCTGCTTTTTCAAGAAAGGGCTCATAACTATATCTCAGCCAAAAAGTCTTGGGAGAGATCAGGGAAAAAAAAAATCTCATATACACAGGAAGCAATGAAAGCAACAAAGGTACTTAAAAGACGACAACTCAAACCTGAATGAACTACATACCTAGGCCCTCGAAAGATCACTGTAATAGTTACTTTTTGTGCCTCTTGACCTGTTCGTGGACAGAAGCCTTTTAAACTGGATTCTTTCTTTACAAAGAGAAAAACATCCTTATGAAAGTCTATCATCCTTGGAATAAGGGTAAAATGACATTTCCTGCTATGCCCCTCCTATCTCCCCCATACAAATCAGAAGTCTATAGCAGTTCTGATGTGGTAAGTGGAAGACAAGCAACTAGAACATCTTGTTCTGGAACACCTGAGTTACCACTTCCCTACTCACCTTGAACGAATAAAAACTGTGGACTACTTATGACTAGTAAGAACATTTGTAGTGGACATTAAGGCATCTTGCCTAATAGACTGAGGTCAAGGGTTGTATTTATCTTGTTTACAGCTCTTATCACTTAGTGGGTATTTGAGAAATATTTGCTGAGTAAATGAAAGAATAAGAAGGAAGAAAATAATACAGGGTAAGCAATTATGTGAGGAGAGGATAATAATAACAGCAATGAAATTTAACAGAAAAGTAGACCAAAGACAAGCCCAGAGGTTGATATGCTCTCTAGCCTTTAGTTCCTGATAAGGAAAATTTGGAACATATGCTGGCTGCCAGTCTCCATAGATCACCCTAAGATTGATGCATGTGTACCACTCTGAAGCATGTAGTTTGAAATTTTCACCTTCTAGGGACAAACTCTAAGACCTGGGAAAGAAAAAGATGCAAAGAAAGAACAGAGAAGAAAAAGCAACACTTTTTTCTGATTCTTGTTCTGCATAAGTGCATTTTCAATGAAAAATTTTATATTTTAATCCAAACCCATCAGTACTATTGCTAAATTGGAGAACAGTATTGGAGAAGGTGGTGGCATGAAATGTTCCATTTACATTTACATAAATGTTCCGTTTCTATTCTCAAGGCTATTTTCTGGTTTAAGTAAGGGTGTTTGCCCATTTATAAGCTTCAATAAATTAGAGCACATTTTCATTTCAGAAGTATGCTTGCATTTCATGTAAGGCACCCAGACCCTACAAGCACTTTCATGTGCCTGATAGCACTAATCAAGTTCCTACCTATCTAACAAGTAATTGGCCTTGAAAATAAACAAATCCAGAGTATAATTTATGAGTTTTTAATTATCTTTTCTCTGCTGTGGGCTTAGCTGCCTGAGGTTATAAATGCTTCCCAATCATTTCTAGCGGAAGCTAAACAACAAAAATGAAAAACAGTACTCAACACTCCACACAGAGGGTTCACAAAGCAAACAAAGGAAGTCAAAAAGAGGGGAGGGTGCAGCTAGGTACTTTCTGAAATTTGTATCTTGAGAGTTTTCGATTGGTTAACTCAATATATTGCATTTGAAAAAGGAGGGACGAATGGTTTATTTGCTCCTCTAGTGACATCTTTAAATTTCTTGGTTTCAAGGTCAAGATGAGGTCTTCCTTTTACAGCTTAACTTCAAAGATTTAGAACCATAAAGGATCTTTAGATTACCCAGTCCAAAGATGCATATAGGCCAGCTGAGTTATATCTGACCAATAGAAATGGTTTGGCCCATCCTGTGTTGTTGTTGTTGTTTTAGTCAGCTGTGAAAATTTAAAATCATGACATTTCATGTAAAAATCCTGTCTTTGGAGCATCTCCTGAAAACTTAGTAGATCTGGCAATACTGGGTCTGAATTCCAACATGGAAACAACAGGCCAGGGCTCTAGAGGGGCTACCTCCTTCAGGCAGGTCATGAAGATTTCAGATTACCATGGTATTCACTACTCCTCAGTATTTCTCTAACACTGAGACTTTGTTTTCATTTATCATCACACACAAGGCTACTGTTTTTTCTTATACTAGGCCTGCTCCATTCATTTATGATACCTGCCTGGTCCATGCAAGTGTTTGAGTTTGAGACCCATGATTTAGACTAACCCATTTGCTTTACAGATGAGAGAACTATATATGCCTTCCTGTGAAGACATCTTCAGAGATTTTACCAAGAACACACAACCAGTCAATGACAGAGGGAAGACTAGACTCCAAATCTCCTGAATTTCAGGCCACTGTTTCTGTTGATATCCCATATTCTCTCTGATGGAGCCTAATCAATTCCTCCCCACTTAAAAATGTATTGATTAAAAAATTTTCTGGCTTTATTGAGGTATAAATGACAAATAAAAATTATATATATGTACATACATGAAATTTTATAAAGGAGTGAGTTCCATCCTTAATCAGTTTCACAAACTGTTTTTAGTTGTCTAATGATGAAGTATCTTCCCATTGCAACACTCTGACCCATATTCCTCGGCTGACTGCAGTCGTCTACCTCTCTTGCAATCAAGACAAACGTGGTCCATTCCTTACTCTTGAACTCATAAATTTTGCAACATCTCTCTACCTTGAAAACCCCATAGCATCCAGATGAGACTGTTGACAGAGATGCCTGTCTTCTTAGGATTAAGTACATTCTCTCCACTTGAAGGCAATCTGAATGGAAATACTTGATACTACTAAATTGTGCTACTGCATCCACATAGAGAGATGAACTGTCTTCCTTTGTCCCCTCCTAACTTTGTATCTTTATTGCAGAAATATACAAAGAGATAAACAGGAGACTGATAAACCGACAGAGAATGAACTACATTGAGTTGGGGTACCAGATTATCACAGATGGTTTAAAATATTTTCCAGATGTCAAATTACATTGAAAATTTGAAAATGGCAGTAGCACCAGCCCAAGCAGCTCAGGGTAAAGAAACTCTTATCCAATTTACAAAGCATCCAAAAGGTAGAGTCAAAATTACACTCAGGCCAGGCACGGTGGCTGACTTTGGGAGGCTGAGGCAGGAAGATCACTTGAGCCCAGTCTACATAACGAGACCCCATCTCTACAATTTTTTTTTGTTTTGTTTTTTGAGATGGAGTCTCACTCTATCGCCCAGGCTGGAGTGCAGTGGCACCCATCTTGGCTCACTGCAACCTCCACCTTCCGGGTTCAAGTGATTCTCCTGTCTCAGCCACCAGAGTAGCTGGGATTACAGATGTGCGCCACCACTCCCAGCTGATTTTTAGTAGAGATGGGGTTTCACCATGTTGGCCAGGCTGGTCTTGAACTCCTGACCTCAGGTGATCCACCCACCTCAGCCTCCCAAAGTGCTGGGATTACATGTGTGAGTCACCACACCTGGCCTAGAATTTTTTTAAAAAAATTAACCAGGCGTGGTGACACATGCCTTTGGTCCCAGCTACTTGGAGGCTGAGGTGGGAGGATCGCTTGATCCCAGGAGATCAAGGCTGCAGTGAGCCAGGATTGCACCACTGCACTGTAGCCTGGGAGACAGAGCAAGACCTTGTCTTAGAAAAAAAAAAAATTAAAAAAATAAAATTACACACTCTGCAGCTATGGCCTTCATGCACAGGGTGATCACGTCTTGTTGTTCCCATACTAGTTTACACAGCCCAAATCCAGACAGCAAACATTCTCTAATAAAGTCTTGTTAATAGTATCGTTCATTGTTTTGGAACACAGGTACATACCACATGTTCATCATGGTGGCATTTAAGATTTCAGATAAGTTTTTTGGATGGTAGACAGGGAAGCCGAGAGTGGGAGGAAATGAGAGAACTGATTAGAGCCATAGTAGCCATCTTGTAAATCTTTCATCTTTCTCTGCCCAAGTCTGGGGTGGGGTTCGGGGGGTAAAGAAAAGATTTAAAAGTTGCTCACCTGATAACAGGTCCCAAGAGGATTAGATGCATAAATAATGATAGCGGTTTATCTTTGGCTAGATCTCTGTGGACAAAAATGAGGGTCAACTGGACCATAATGGATGAAAACATAAAGAAAGAAAAGGTGTATGTCATCCAGTAAGTTTCACTATTCTTTCGATAGATTCTAACCATGTACAAAGCAGATGCAGCCTCCCCACAGTACAAAAAGGTGGAGAAAAGGATGCTAAATGGAAAAGTAAATCGGGGGTTGGTTCCACGGATGACATCTTCCTGCAGAGATGAAACCGGATCCACATTTGGCTCCTCAGGAATTTCATAAACTCTGTCCATTGTTGAGGTTCTTTCTGAATGTTGTGGTCTGGTGTTCATAGCACCCTCCCATCCATCCCCAAGAGAACCCTGTAGCCGCTGCAGTCCAAGTATAGGTGAGGAGAGCTCTGTCAAGTCCCGTTTGGGAACAGAGATTCACTAGTTAGAGCAAGAAACCGCTCTCTTCTAGACTCAGATTCGACTTGGAGTCTGGGATGGAAAACCCAGGAGTACCACTTTGAACTCGACTCTTGATTGGCCCAGGATTCCAATCGTCAACATACTTGCTGTGAAACTTGAACAAGACAAAAGCAAGCATCTCAGCGCCCCATCCAGAGTCCAACTCCAGGGACGTGAAGAGTCATGAGAACAGCGGCTTCCGTGGCAGCTCCTTTTGCAGCCCCTCAGGCAGGGAGTAGCCAATCTGTTGGGAGCACCGACACTCAACAGCTCCTCACAAAGAGTGCTGACCAGTGTGTTCTCTCAAGTCAGCGGAGAGCTGAGCCAGGGCAGAAGAGGGGGCGCAACCGGGATTCAGTTCAGTGCCTAGGTATCCTAGCTATTGCTAGGCTGTAGCTATCAGCTCGCCCGCTCACCTGCGCGCTCTCAGGACCTTTGCTGAGTCCAGGGTTCTCAGGATAGCTCCTCGGATTCCCCAGCCCCGCCCCCAAGACCGCCTGGCCCGGGACTGGAGAGCAGTGTTGAGGGAAAGAAGCAGAGCGCGCTCGCTCTACAGGATCAAGAAAAGGCTGGAGGGGCTGCTTCTCCTCGGAGAAACTTTGCTAGTGAGAGGCACGACGTGCGGGTCGCCAAACTCTTGGACGCCGTCTGCTGCCAGGGTCCTGCCTGGCCTGCGATTCCAGCTGCGAGAGGCCGGCAGCTTCAAAAACTAAGGCACCGGGACGGCGGGGGCGGGCGAGATGGGCGGGACAGCTGGGGCCAAACAAAACCAGCCAGAGAGTTCCCGGGCAGGCGGCCAGCCGAGGGATGCTCCTTGAAGAGTGGCGGGACAAAAGGGGCTTGGGCCGCTCTTCAGAAGCACTTCTGACCACGACCTCCAGACCCAGGCGGGAGCCACAGCTTTACTCTTCCCTAAGAGCAGCAGGCGCCCACTTCTACCCCGCCCTCCCTAACTAGTTAAGTGACTTGCTCCAACACTCATTCTACCCACGCGGTTAGGCAGGTGTGTCTCCCTCGGCCGCAGGGTTGAACCTCCCTAGGTCCTATTGCCCTCCAGATAATATCATGAGAGGGTGAACCTGGGAGGAATTGGGCCAGAGTTTTCAGCGGAGGGAAGATGGAACAGGATAAAGGTCAAGACTCAAGGTCAGCCTACAGACACTGAAAGCTCATATTTTATGCCTTGATTTCTCCACTTGCAAAATGAGGCCAGGATAGGAGCTTTAGAAAGAACTTACAGGTCTTTGGTTGAAAGGTTATGAAGAGGTGCCAAATTCTAAACAGACTGGCAAAAAGCCAAGAGAGAGCTGTTAGTAAAAACTGAGAGGGGTGTCTTAAAGAGCTTTGCAAATTACCTATATTCTTAAGTGTAATCCTCCCCTACCTCACTGAGCTTTCGTTTGCATGTCATTTGCATAATTCTAAACCTCAGAGAAAAAGAGAAAACATCTGCCTCCTGGTAATAATATAAATGTAGGCCAGGCACAGTGGCTCACGCCTGTAATCCCAGCACTTTGGGAGGCTGAGGCCGGCAGATCACTTGAGGTCAGGAGTTCGAGGCCAGTCTGGCCAACATGTTGAAACCCCATCTCTACTAAAACTACAAAAATCAGCCGGGCGTGGTGGTGCATGACTGTAATCCCAGCTACTCAGGAGGCTGAGGCAGGAGAATCACTTGAACCCGGAAGGCAGAGGTTGCAGTGAGCCGAGACTGCACCACTGCACTCCGGTCTGGGCAACAGAGCAAGACTACGTCTTAATAATAATAATAATAATAATAATAATAATAATAATAATGTAGCAGAGCCTGTGCCAATCTCCTTTTGCTGCAGGAAGTCAGTAAAACAAATCTATGTGAGGAGTGGCCAAGTAGCAGCCACCAAAATGATGGCCTCCAGGTAGTCCTGTCTTATGTTGTTTTTTAAGGTTTCTATGATTGCTGCCTCCTTTCCCCAGGGCTGATTCAGGGACAGATTCAACATCTAAAGGTTGTGGCATTCTGAAGCAGACTCCGCATTTTGGTCTGCACCTATGCCAGCATCTAGGCTAGGAGGCTGCTCCTTTCTCCTTTCCATTTCATGAAAGAGGTCAACACTATTGAGAACAACTTCAGAGAGTGTTCTTTATCTTATTAGTTGGAACATTTCAATTGGGACAAGGTTCTCCAGCACCAGTATATGGTGCAGAACCTCTTGGGGCTGCTCTAGTTACCTGTTCACAAGGTGAATCTCAGGCAAGGTGACCAATTAATCCCATTTCACTGGGATAGGGGGAGTTGGTCCCCCTAACATGGGAGAGTCAGCTGGGCGCGGTGGCTCACGCCTGTAATCCCAGCATTTTGGGAAGCCAAGGCGGGTGAATCGCCTGAGGTCAGGAGTTTGAGACCAGCCTGACCAACATGGTGAAATCCCGTCTCTACTAAAAATTCAAAAGTAGCTGGGCATGGTCGTGGGCATCTGTAATCCCAGCTACTCGGGAGGCTGAGGCAGGAGAACCCCTTGAACTCAGGAGGCAGAGGTTGCAGTGAGCTAAGATAGCACCATTGCACTCCAGCCTGGGTGACAAGAGTGAAAACTCCATCTCAAAAAAATAAAAATTAAAAATTAAACAACAACAACAAAAAAAATGGGAGAGTAAAGCTACGAAGAAGAATGTAGAATCCCAACATTTACCTTTTAGCCTTTCCTCCTTCTCCTCCATGCCCTTCTGTCTCCCCAAATACAAAAATTTACAATGCCTTCCTACTTTGTTCCAAAATGACTCCTTCTGTCTGTCATTCAAGGCTCTGTATAATCATCACACTACTTCCCTCTCGGATTTTATTGCCCACCCTACCCCTACCACAAGGCCAGCTGGTTTTCTCACTACTCCTATTTGCCTTGCTCACTCCCACCTCTCTGCCTTGTTGATGTGATTTACAACCCCCTTCACCCTTTTCTCCATTAGTCCAAACCATAACTTTCTTTCATGGGTCAGCCCAAGTGCTCCCTCCTCCAAGAAGCCTTCTGTCACCTCCCCAACTCTCACTTTTCTCTATCTTTGTGCTACTAGCACATGCTCTTTCGTACTAGTCCTTCAACTCTTTCTGTGTTTGTCCTGCCTCCCCCCCAAAAAGTGTAAAGTTAGTGAGGGAAGGATGCTCAATGACTGTTTATTGTGGCACTTGTTGATGACAATGGTGACTGACAAATGGTGTTGATGATGAAGCTTCCTCCCCCATACTTCCTCCATGAAACCATGCAACACTCAGACACACTCATCTCTAAAAGCTGTGGCCACTGTAGCTGGGGCATAAACTCCTCTGCTCATTCAGCCATCAGTTCACAGAGGTTCCCAGACCACATGATCTGTCCCTTCTCAAGAATTTCTACAGCATTCTTTTGTTTATACCAGAGTGTAGCACCAAAATTATTTCAAGTGTATTAATTTTTATTCCCCAACTAAATTATCACAGGCTCCTTGAAGGCAGAGCCCCATTACGGTACTTTTGTTAGACTCCCCCATGACTGGTATAGACCTGTAAAGTTCCTGTCATCTGATCCCCCTCACCCACCGACTTCTCTATTTTCAGCCCTAGGACTCTCTGGCGCTTTAGGTCACTAAATCCTCTGGTCTCTTATTTCCCTGTTCCTTTGCCTTGCTGGGAGTAGCTAAGTGAGAATTTGCCGTTTCTATCCAAACATTCCTTGCTCTCTCAGGCCATCTCTAGATTCAAGCTCTTTACTCTTCTTGGGACTAAAGATGCTGGAAATGTTGGCAGTCATAAGGCTGCTGAGGCTCTAGGAACCCCTGTCCCATTAAGAGCATTGATCTCCCACAGACTAGTCATCTGGGATGACACCTAGGCTGCCCCCGAATGCCAGGTAGTGTTCAAGCATAAATTTCTCCTCCTGAGAAGCACTAGAATTCTGCAGGAAAGGGGAAGACCAAGATCTGACTCCTTACTACTCTACTTCCAACCACTGACTCAATGGGAACAAAGAGTGCATCTAAAAGCCACGTGGTCTAAAAGTTCTTGGCATCTTTATCAGCATTCAGAATCCCTCTGTAAGGCTCAGGGATGGGGTTGAGCTTTCCAAGCCTCTGCAGCCTGAAGACTGCTCAAAAGTCTCCAAGGAATTGATCTGTTAGAGGTGCGTGGCATGCATGAGAAAAGAGGAGAGGAAGGACAGAGATCTGCAGCAAGTGACTGACAGTCCAGTCACAGAACACTCATTGGTGGGAGGTGATGGGCAAGGCCCAGAGAATCAATAGCCAGAATGGAAGATGGCTTCCTTCTACAGAATGCTCAGTTTGGGCTGTTAGAATGCTTAAAAGGTATCTAGAGGCCAGGCATGGTGGCTCACGTCTGTAATCCCAGCGCTTTGGGAGGCCGAGGTGGGAGGATTGCTTGAGCCCAGGAGTTTGAGACCAGCCTGAGCAACAAAGTGAGACCCTGTCTCTACAAAAAAAATGAAAACAAAATTAGCTGGGCATGGTGACACACACCTGTAGTCCTAGCTACTCTAGAGGCTGAAGTGGGGAGGATCACTTGAGCCCGGGAAGTTGAAGCTGCAGTGGGTTGTGATTGTGCCACTGCACTCCAACCTGGGCGACAGAGCGACTCTGTCTCAAAATAAAAAAAGAAAGAAAACAAAAAAAGCCAGGTGCAGTGGTTCACACCTGTTAATCCCAGCACTTTAGGAGGCCGAGATGGGTAGATCACCTGAGGTCAGGAGTTTAAGACCAGATTGGGCAACATCATGAAACCCCATTTCTACTAAAAATACAAAAATTAGCCAGGAGTAGTGGCACACATCTGTAATCCCAGCAACTCGGGAGGCTGAGGCATGAGAATCGCTTGAACCCAGGAGGTGGAGGTTGCAGTGAGCCGAGACTGTGCCATTGCACTCCAGCCTGGGTGACACTGAGACTCCGTCTAAAAAAAAAACAAAAAACAAAAAACAAAAAAAAAAAATGAATGCAAAATCAGTCATATCATCTAGGTCTTATTTGTCTTTTCACTATAAACTCCCTGAGAACAAAGACCTTTGCCTGTTAGTTCTGAGCTACTCCCTCATCAGTATCATCCATAGCTGTGATTTGGGCCTGGAGTTAAAACAGAAGTAACTTCCCTGCAGCCCTCACCCCTAGCATTTTTCTTCAACAAATCTGGTTAGAAATGACATCTAAATTAGTCTTGAAGGGAAAGAAGTGCTGCCACATAATGCAGCATGGCATTTGGGATGTTGGGTGTTGCCAGGCAGCTGGCGAGCTCTATTTACGTTGCCTGGTGGAAGAGAAGGGTCAGAGAGGGGAATATAATGATATTATTTATTTTTAAAATAATACCCTTTATTTAGAAATAACTCATATGCCATACAATTCACCCATTTAAAGTGTACAATTTAGTAGTTTTAGTACAAAGTCTGCAGCCATTACCATGACCTAGTGCCGGAACATTTCATCACCCCAAGAAACCCATGCCCATTAAGCACTCAGTCCCCATTCCCCACTCCCCGCAGCACTAGGCAACCATGAATCCACTTTCCATCTCAATAGATTTGTCTATTCTGGATGGAATCATACCATATATGATCACATATGACCTTTTGTATCTGGCTTCTTTCACTTAGTATGATGTTTTCAAGGTTCATCCATGTTGTGGCATGTATCAGTACTTCATTTCTTTTTACGGTAATACTACACTGTATGGATCTATCACAGAGAAACAGAACCAATTGGCACAAGGGGATAGCTGGAGATATATTTTAAGAAATTAGCATATGCAATTTGGGGGACTGGCAGGTCTGAAATTTGGGGCAGACTGGCAGGCTGGAAATTCAGAAAAGAGATGGTGTTGGGCCGGGCGCGGTGGCTCAAGCCTGTAATCCCAGCACTTTGGGAGGCCGAGATGGGCGGATCACGAGGTCAGGAGATTGAGACCATCCTGGCTAACACAAAGAAACCCTGTCTCTACTAAAAAAAAAATACAAAAAACTAGCCAGGCGAGGTGGCGGGCGCCTGTAGTCCCAGCTACTCGGGAGGCCGAGGCAGGAGAATGGCGTAAACCCGGGAGGCAGAGCTTGCAGTGAGCTGAGATCCGGCCACTGCACTCCAGCCTGGGCGACAGAGCGAGACTTCGTCTCAAAAAAAAAAAAAAAAAAAAAAAAAAAGAGATGGTGTTGCAGTCTTGGATCCAAAGGCTTGAAATGCAGGCAGAATTTCTATATTGCAGCCTGGAGGCAGAATTCCTTCTTCTTCAGGAGACCTCGGCCTTTGCTCTTATTGCCTTCAACTGATTGGATGAAGCTCACTGACATTATGGAGGGTAATCTGTCTATTGATTTTGTTAATCCCCTCTGAAAAATACCTTCACTACAATATCTAGACTGGTGTGTGACCAAACAACTGGGCACAATAGCCTAGCTAAGTTGACACATAATATTAACCACAACAGGATTGTCTCCACTTTTTGGCTCTTATGTGGATGATTTGAATACAAGTTTTTGCATGAATATGTGTTTTCAGTTCACTTGGGTACATACTTAGGAGTAAAATGCTAGATCATATGGTAACTATGTTTTGAGGGTTGCCAGACTCTTCTAAAGTGGCCGTACCATTTTACATTTCCATCAGCAGTGTATGATGGTTCCAATTTCTCCGCATACTTGACAACAATTTTTATATGTCTTTTTAAGTATAGTCATCCTAGTGGATTTGGTTTGCATTTCCCTGAGAGCTAAATTGATTGACTGAGAGAGAGTGTGTGTGAGAGAGACAGAGAGAGACAGAGAGAGAGAGTATGTAAGGGCATTTGAACACCAGCTGGTTACATTCATTCAGTTATTTCACTTTTCTTCTTTTTTTCTTAGTCAGATATAGCATTGTGGGGCACTCAGTTACTTCAATAAACATTCATTTGTAAATATTTATAATTGCAATCAGCAAGACAAAGATCTCTGCTCTTAAGGAGGTCACACAGTATAGTGGACATTTGTCCTTTGTAGGGGTTGCTGTCCAGCATATGAAGCCCTGTATTTGGGAGAGAGGGCTTAGGAATCTTGGTGGGAAGTAGGTCCCCCTTGCAGTCAGAACACAGGCACATGACCTTGGCTCACCCAATCCAAAGATCCATCCCTTGGACTGGGAGCCAGCAACCCAAAGCAGTGGAAAATCTCTGATTGAGACAGCTAGGAAAATGTGCCTTTCAGTTCTCCCAGCATGGGGAATGTAAATGACCTTGGCCCTAGCTGCTAGGTTCTAAATTCACCCCAATATTTGCAGCTTTTCTTTGAGGCCACATTGCTTCCAGCCAATGACTGAGCACAGCAGTGATACTAAGTCAGATCCATTTCTGGAAGACAGAACTATTCCAATAGGCAGCTTTGGCTACAGGACTCCCGTCAGCTAGGGCAAATTTTATTAGAACTGCTCTTCAGGCCAAGAGCCTTCCTTCCCAACCTTCTTCTTGCCTTCTCTTATCCATAAAGGTCAGATTTACATTGCAGTCTGACAGCTTTTCCAGCCTCTTCCAGTTCTTGCCCTTTCTGTCATGGGCATTTCCCCCAATCAATCTCTTGCATATCTAATTCCATCTTAGTATCTGCTCCTTGGAGAATCTGAGCTAACACTGATGGCAGTTAGAGTGGTGGTGGTAGGCACTCACTAGTGCTAGGGAGGTGATCTGGTAATGGCCCAAGATTCATGATCTTTCCTGTTGCTTTCTATTCTTAGCTTGTCCATTGAGTCATCATGTAGTCTAGGGAGAGTCCCTTTCTCCTCTTGGTGGTAGTAGCAGTGGCAGCTGTGATGTTGGCTATATAGGCCTGAGTCTAGTTCTCCAGTCCAGCTGGTGATTTTGTGAGCTATTCAATATGCTTTCAATATATATGTTTTCTGCCTAAATTAGCCAGTCAATTTCTGTTGCTCACAACTGAAAACCCTCTGGATTATACAGGAAAGTGACAAAAACATTCAATCACAATACAGCATGATAAAGGTTGTGTATTAGTTCATTCTCACACTGCTATAAAGAAATACCCATGGCCAGGCATGGTGGCTCACACCTGTAATCCCAGCACTTTGGGAGGCTGAGGTGGGCGGATCACTTGAGGCCAGGAGTATGAGACTAGCCTGGCCAAAATGGTGAAACCCCATCTCTACTAAAAATACAAAAATTAGCCAGGCATGGTGGCACGCACCTGTGGTCCCAGCTACTTGGGAGGCTGAGGCAGGAGAATCAGTTGAACCCAGGAGGCAGAGGCTGCAGTGAACCGAGATCACGCCACTGCACTCCAGCCTGGGCAACAGTGTGAGACTTTGTCTCAAAAAAAAAAAAAAAAAAAAAAAAAAAGAAAGAAAAAAAAAAAAGAAAAAGAAAAAGAAGGAAGGAAGGAAGGAAGGCCCAAGACGGAGTGATTTATAAAGGAAAGAGGTTTAATCGACTCACAGTTCCACATGGCTGGGGAGGCCTCAGGAAACTTACAGTCATGGCAGAAGGGGAAGCAGGCACCTTCATCATGAGGCAGCAGGAAAGAGTGAGTGCAGGAATGAGGAAGTGCCACACTTTAAAACCATCAGCTCTCATGAGAACTCACGATCACAAGAACAGCATGGGGAACTCACTATCACAAGAACACCCCCATGAACACCCCCATGATCCAATCCTCTCTCACCTGGTTCCCCCGCCCCCCCCCAACACGTGGAAATTACAATTCAAGATAAGATTTGGGTGGAGACAAAGAGCCAAACCATGTCAGGTTGTAACAGAAGCACAGGGTCTGTGGGAGCACATGGGGCACCTAACACAGCCTTTTCCTTTTTTTTTTTTTTTTTTTTTTTTGAGACAGGGCCTCACTCTCTTGCCCAGAATGGAGTGCAGTGGCGAGATCTCTGCTCACCGCAGCCTCTGCCTTCCAGGGTCAAGCGATTCTCTGCCTCAGCCTCCTGAGCAGCTGGGATTACGGGCACGTGTCACCGTGTCCAGCTAATTTTCGTATTTTTAGTAGAGACGGGGTTTCACCATGTTGGCCAGGCTGGTCTCGAACTCCTGACCTCAAATGATCCACCAGCCTTGGCCTCCCAAAGTTCTGGGATTACAGGCATAAGCCACCGCGCCCAGCCACCTAACATAGTATTTACATCTCCCCAAATGACATTAACTGTACACAACCTGGAGTTGCTAGTCACCTCTTATCACTAATTTTATAAGCTGCTTCAAATTGAAAGACTCATCACCATCTCCCCAGTTTACCATTTCTTAGGCAGTAGTTTGCATAGTTCAATTCATATAAGAATCACTGGAGGGCAGAGAAGGGCTACTTGCAGACTCCAGGGTGCCAACTTTTGAATAATGCAGGTGGTCAGAGAACTGACTATACTTCGAGAAAAACTGTCCTAGGGATAGCTCTACAGTCTATTCCTAGTACAGTTTCATCCATCATCCTAGTGTTGATTTCAAAAAGGTTTGTAGCAGTTTACACCTCTGTGGCATGGGCCAGAGTTAAGCTTAACTTCAGAGTCATTCGCACACAAGGATCTGTCTGTGACACCAAGGCTCTTGATTTCCTTGGGCTGCAAACAAAGAATATTACTTCCCTAATATAATTCAGTAATAATGAAACTATGTGCACACATTTTCATATTCTTCCTTATTGGGTACATTAAGCACTTGTTGGACCTTAAGGTGCTCAATCTTATGGTCAAGAAGAGGAGATACTCCAGCAGTGCCAAGAGGAGAAAAGGATTCTCCCTAGACTACATCATGATGACTCAATGGACGAGTTAAGAGTAGAAAGCAATGGGAAAGATCATGAATCTGGGCCATTACCACATCACCTCCCTAGCAATCCTGCCTCACTGATTTGCCTTTACTACTAACGAAAGGATCCCGAAACCATAAAGGACTTTGGTTTTAATTTTAAAAGAAAAAAGTAGTTATTATTAGAGCAGTTATTAGTAGTGTCTAGAGCAGCAGAGAAAGTAGGGAAAGTCAGGCTGACAGAGTCAGACCCTAGAAAGAGAAATCAGGTAGACCAGAAAGTGACATTGCAGTGGGCCGGAAAATGCACAGTCCTGCTTGTTGGGACAGAAATCAGGCCATGCCCTATCTCTCTCACAAACAGCAGTGTGGTATAATACAAAGAGCTACATTATGGACTGGAGTAAAACACTGTGGGATTGGCCGGGCGCGGTGGCTCATGCCTGTAATCCCAGCACTTTGGGAGGCTGAGGCAGGCGGATCACCTGAGGTCAGGAGTTGAGACCAGCCTGGCCAACATGGTGAAATCCCGTCTCTACTAAAAATGTAAAAATTAGCTGGGCGTGGTGGCATGCTCCTGCAATCCCAGTTACTCAGGAGGCCGAGGCAGGAGAATTGCTTGAACCCAGGAGGCAGAGGTTGCAGTGAGCTGAGATCATGCCACTGCACTCCAACCTGGGCAACAGAGCAAGACTCTGTCTCAAAAAGAAAAAAAAAAAAACAAACTGTGGGATTTAGTCTTGAATCTGCCTTTAACTCTTCATGTAATCTTGGGTTTCTCTGGAATCTCTAAGATCTCTTCTAGCTCTAACATCCTGTGACTCCCTATTTAAGCATGGCAAATTGATTCTACACACAGCACTGTGGTTATACAGCCACTTGAACAGGTCAATTGCCAAAGTGTCCTAACCAATTTCTCGTAAAGATATACTCTCACATGTGAAATATGTATACTCATGTTGATAATCACCAAAGTTGAGATGCAATGCAAATACCCATCAATAAAGAACTGCTAAAACAGATTCTGGTACATCTGCAGTAATTATGAAATACTTAGATTCCACACAGTGCTGCCCTACAGCCATAAAGAAGCTCTGTATGTGCTGATATGAAATGGTCTCCAGTATGTATTAAAGGAAAAAAGCAAGGTGCAGGATATCATTTATGGTATGCTACTATTTGTATAAAACTTAAGGATATAAAGAAAAAAATATCAGGTTATACATATACATACATGTACAGAAGATCTCTGAAAGGATACACAAGAAACTGGTCACTGATTGCCTCCAGGGAAGAGAAATGGACAAGTAGGGAGATGGCAGGGAATATATGTATTAATCTTGTCAAAATATTAAAATAAGAATCTTAACCAACTGTGTCATAGACCTCTCTTTTTCAACTATCTAACAGAACTTAAGAGATCAAAGTTAGGAGTGACTTTGTTTCTGAAAGCAGAAAGAAGATTTTGAGGCAACGTGTTGGCTCAGCCTGGCTCAGAAGTGTGTAGATAGCTATCATGGGTCTTAGCTGTTTCCTTCCCTCCCCGCCCTTGACTTGCAGGTGCATCTTGAGAGTTGCTTCAGGCAGCTGACAATACAAAGGAAACTGGAGAGGCTAGAAGCCTCTGTGTCAGTGAGGCCTGGAAGAAGAGTGAAGCAGCAACCAGAAGTTCACATATTTCCAAGTAAGGCACCTGAAAAGGCTTTCTCACTCCTTCAGAAACCTGTTGCCACACCTCCAGGGTAAGTCACGGGATCAGCTGACACCAGGCCACATGCCCAGATAACAAATCAAATTTTATTTCCACTATCAGTCCCCCTGAAGAGCAAAAGAGTGTCTGTTCTTTTCTTCAGAAATAAATATGACAAATAGCATCCACTGAAAGCTAGTAGCAATCTAAAAAGGACAAAATTTAAAAAGATATATCATTCATAGCCAAGCACTAATCACAGATTAACACAACTAGTGGGAAAAACAATTCATCCTGTTTAGACTTATTTTATGAAGGATAATCATATATAAAATTAACTGAAGCATTATGCTTTGAAATACAACTCATTCAGCAAAAAGCCTAGAACTCAGTTTTAACATACCAAATGGACACATTTAACATGTTTTTGTGTGTGTGAAAGGTAATTGACTGGTTTTAACTATTATACAAACTGTAATGAACTAAAGGGCTCTTTAGTTTAAATAATATTAATACCAACATTTATTGAGTGCTTACTATGTGCCAAGTACTGTTGTGAGCCCTTTATGATCTAGTTTAACACCTGCAATGCCCTTATGAGATAGGAGCTATAATCATCTCCAGTTTATAGAAAAGGAAGTTGAAACACAGAAAAGTTATGAAAACTTGTCTAAGCTAAAGTCACTTAAGTAGTAGAGCTTGGATTTGAACCAAGGAAGTCAGGCTTTGGGCCCTGGGCCCTAGTCATTTAAAACGCAAACAAATTGTGTTGAAAATTAAAATATGGCCTGCAGGGAAATTTTAGGGAGTCAGTTTGACAATTCCAGGGGTACCAGCCAGAAAGAAAATCTGAATTTGTGAAGTTCATATCTGAACTACTTTAACAGTCACCTAACTGGTTTCCTTACTCTAGATTCTACGTCCTACACTGTCCCACCCTATTGAGCTTCCTAAGATACCACTATTATCACATCACTCCCTTCACTTACTTAATAAGACTCTCTTCATCAAAAGCTCCCATGGGCTCCTTTCTGTTTATCTAATAGATCTCAAACTTGAATGTGCATCATCAACATCCGGGGAGCTTGCTCAAAATACTGATTTCTTAGGCTCCAACCCAGAAAATTTGATGTAGTAGGTCAAGGTGGGGACTGAGAATCTATGTTTTAAGCAAGCCTGGAAAAACATCGGCCTATGTAGACAGCCCAAACTCTGTGTGCTAGCATTCAAGACTGTCCATGACCTGGCCCAAACACGACTAACTCCCGATATGAGTGCTCTATTTTAGAATAGTCATTGTCCTCAAACTTCTCATGTAGGAGATATTTTTTAACTGCAAACATTTGCCCATACCCTCCAACCCATCAGAACAACCTCTTGCCTTCTTTCCTCCTAGCCACTGTACATCCCTCCAGCTTAAGCCCAAGTTTCACTTACTTTATAAGACTCTCTTTAAATTTTCCGGCCCAGTGGATATCATTTGTTTTCTGAATAATTAAGTCTCTACTGTCTGACCCTAATTATTTTGGTATTTAACTGGTCTCATGAGTATATGCCTTGCTCCCCTAATAACAATGATGGTTTTTTCAGGGCAGCTAGAGCTATCCATTAGGGTAGCCACAAGCTACATATGGCTGTTTAAACTTAAGCTAATTAAGATTAAATACAATTAAAATTTCAGGCCTGGCGTGGTGGCTCACACCTGTAATCCTAACACTTTGGGAAGCCAAGGCGGGTGATCACCTGAGGTCAAGAGTTCGAGACCAGCCTGGCCAACATATAGTGAAACCCCATCTCTACTAAAAATACAAAAATTAGCTGGGCAGGGTGGTGCACGCCTATAATCCCAGCTACTTGGGAGGCTGAGGCAGGAGAATTGCTTGAACCCAGGAGGCAGAGGTTGCAGTGAGCCAAGATTGCGCCATTGCACTCCAGCCTGGGTGACAGAGCCAGACTCTGTCTCAAAAAAAAAAAAAAAAAAAAAATTAAAATTTCATTTCCTCAGTCACACTAGAGCACTAGCATATTTCAAGTGCTCAATAGCCACACGTGTATGGATAGCACAGATATAGAAGATGTCCACATCACAGAAAGTTTTAATGGACAAGCATAAAGAGTCTGTTGTGGCTGTTACAGCTGCAGCTACCTTCTTACATATTCTCCCAATAAACATTGCTTCCTGTGAACTTAACTAAATATGTATCCTGAGAACAAAAAGTGATGGGATTTCTTTTTAAACTCTGATTCCCATTTCCAGTAAAAAATAAGGAGCTCAGAAGATATGTTTCAAATGTAAATATCATTCATCATTTCTTTTCTTTCTTTCTTTTTTTTTTTGAGACGTGGTCTTGGCTCACTGCAACCTCCGCCTCCTGGGTTCAAGCGATTCTCCTGCCTCAGCCTCCCGAGTAGCTGGGATTACAGGCACATGCCACCATGCCCGGCAAATTTTTGTATTTTTAGTAGAGATGGGGTTTCACTATGTTGGCCAGGCTGTTCTTGAACTCCTGACCTCAGGTGATCTACCCGCCTCGGCCTCCCAAAGTGCTGGGATTGCAGGCATTAGTCACTGCACCCGGCCTATCACTCAGCATTTCTAATCAAGTCTCAGAACCCTTGCCTTCTCTCAATTCTCATCCTTCTGGACGTCTCTGCTGCATTTGGCATTCTGTAGACCAGACTTCCCTCTCCTGCTCAAAATGCTCTCCTCCTTTGCTTCTCTGATACTGTAACAACAACAAGAAGAAAGATCATCACTAATTTATTAATTATTTACTTACCTTGTGCCAGGCACCATGCCAAGCACTTTACATACCTTAACAACCATATTAGGTAAATACTATTATTATCTCCATTTTACAGATGAGGTATATGAAGTTCAAAGAGGTTAATTGATCTGCTCAAGGTCACTGCAATAGAGGTATTAGGACTAGAACCCAAACATCTTCCGAGGCTCTCCTCATGAGTCATTACTAGATCAAATGCATAAAAAAAAGCAGGTCAGATCATCAAAGAACAGAAACAATCCATTCAAGAGAGTCTCCTCTTTTATTTTCCCCTTTTTGTCTGCCCTTCTAAAACTCTCTTTCTTACTCTATCTCACATACCCCTCTGGTAGATTTTTGAGGTCTTAACAGCCTGGGGAATTTAAAGGCAATTATTAGATAACTGACAAAAAAGTAACCACAGTCGATCCGGGACAGCAGGGGCCATATACTGCCTTTCATTTTCCAGAATTTTGTCTTATCCTATACCCTGTAGACCCTGTACATGAAAACCTATGTTGTTCAGAAGTTAGAATTTTGATCCAACTACCATGCCAATAGTCCATTTTAATCACACTGGAGGCCATTTATAGCTTTTTGGTTCTCTGGGTTTGCCTCTGTGTCCAGCAGCTTCTGCCATAGCTAGTCAAACATGACTGAGAAGTGCTAGAGGAGTTCAGCTTTAGGCTGGAACAGTCACCAGCTTACTAGTGTTTCACATTATCTTGTTTACTGATACCCTTAATCAGGTCAAATTCAGCATTCCTGGCCAGTAGACAGGGGTTGAGAATGTGGAAAAAAAAAAGTTTATAGCAACCTTGCCCCCTGCTTTCATGTAAAAGAGATACTAACTCCACTCCCCCAAAACTCACCAGGCTCCCATAACATGTTCTGAGCTATACAAAGCCTAGCTACAGGAGACAAGAAGCCAAGTTAATGACCATGCAGATCATTTAGATTTTGAAGCCTCTATTACTTAGGCTAAGGAAGAATAAGCAAAACTGGCTTCTCATCCTAGTTATGCAACTAACTGACTGTGTGTGTGTGTGTGTATGTGTGTGTATTTAGTAAGAGCTCTTTTCCTTTTACTCTCTATGCATATACCATAAACACTAAATCTATGCATGTACTAGAAACATAAATATTTTTCTTAACTTTCCTTTTACTATATATGCATGTACCACAAATAATATAACCTATAACATAATAGGATATTGTTTTATGTTTTTATACTTTACATTAATACTATTACACAGAATTTTCTATAACTTTTTAACCTTTTTTCCTCAACTGTATGTTTCTGTGTCTTTGTGTGTTTTGTTTTGTTTTGTTTTGTTTTGTTTGAGATGGAGTTTTGCCCTTGTCTCCCAGGCTAGAGTGCAATGGCACAATCTCGGCTCACTACAACCTCCGCCTCCTGGGTTCAAGTGATTCCCCTGCCTCAGCCTCCTGAGTAGCTGGGATTACAGGTGCCCGCCACCATGCCCAGCTAATTTTTGTATTTTTAGTAGAGACAGGGTTTCACCATGTTGGCCAGGCTGGTCTCGAACTCCTGACCTCAGGTGATCCTCCCACCTTGGCCTCCCAAAGTGCTGGGATTACAAGCGTGAGCCACTGCGCCTGGCCAACAGTATGGTTTTCATATATTTTGCTGTAGCTCTGTGTTGCTACATATAGTTATAATTCATTCATTTTAACTGCTGTATGGAATCCCATCAGATGAATATATCATAGTTGATGTGTTCCTTCTGTTGATGATCATTTAGGTTGCTTTTCATTTCTTACTGTCTCAAACAAAATCTTTCAATGGACATCTACATATATATGTGTATCCTTATGTACATGTGGGAGATTTTCTCTTGGTTAAATATCTAGGAGTGGTATTACTTGGTCATTGGGGTATGCCTAAGTTCAGCTTTGGTAGACACTGCCAAATAGCCTTTCAGAGTAGTTGTACCAATTTATATAATCACCAATAGTGTACAAAAGTTCCAATAAATCCTCATCTTCGCCAATACATGGTAATGTCAGTCTTTTTTCATTTGAGCTCTTCTGGTAGGTGTGCAGTAGTATCTCATTGTGGTTTTAGTTTGAATTTCCCTCATTAATAGTGAGATAGAGCACTTTTCATAGATTTACCATCTGATATGCTTTCTTAAAGCAGATATCGGCCGGGCACGGTGGCTCAAGCCTGTAATCCCAGCACTTTGGGAGGCCGAGACGGGCGGATCACGAGGTCAGGAAATCGAGACCAGCCTGGCTAACACAGTGAAACCCCGTCTCTACTAAAAATACAAAAAACTAGCCGGGCGAGGTGGCGGGCGCCTGTAGTCCCAGCTATTTGGGAGGCTGAGGCAGGAGAATGGCGTAAACCTGGGAGGCAGAGCTTGTAGTGAGCTGAGATCCGGCCACTGCACTCCAGCCTGGGTGACAGAGCGAGACTCTGTCTCAAAAAAAAAAAAAAAAAAAAAAAGCAGATATCAACAGAAACAAGAAAAGGGTGGCATGATGGACATGGAGGAGAGGTAGTGACTATGAAATGAGGGTGGGAAGTGAACACTATAGAAAGGAGAGTCTAAGGACACTAAATCAAACTTTTTGTTTTGTTTTGTTTTGTTTTTGAGACTGAGTTTCACTCTTGTCACCCAGGCTGGAGTACAATGGCGCAATCTCAGCTCACCGCAACCTCTGCCTCCTGGGTTCAAGCGATTCTCCTGCCTCAGCCTCCCAAGTGGCTGGAATTACAGACGCCTGCCACTACACCCAGCTAATAATTGTATTTTTAGTCGAGATGGGGTTTCACCATGTTGGCCAGGCTGGTCTCGAACTCCTGACCTCAGGTGATCCACCTACCTCGGCCTCCCAAAGTGCTGGGATTACAGGTGTGAGCCACCATGCCCAGCCAAATCAAACTTTTTGAATGCACCAGTTTTTCTGAGAACTAGCCAGGTATACACGAATTCGGGAGTTTCTAAGCACAGTAGTTAATGGTGCATCCTTGAACTCCAACCACAAAAAATTCCTGGCAGTGACCTGAGGCCAAGTTCTCCTTTCCACAACAGCAGCAGTTCATGCTGTTTCCTGGCGTCTCTCACCAAGTTATTTTCCCGACTGAATCTCAATGTCCTTGTCTCAAAAATGGCAGCACTGGCTTGTCAGATTCCAGCTAGAAGGCTATATGACATCAGTGTTAAAGAGCACAGAAGGTTAAATGCTCTTTGTACCCCACATCAATCAAACAGAACTTTCTATAGCAGTCTGTAATAGGCAGACTGTAATAGCAACATGGTTTATAGTATTGCTTCTCAAATTTTCTTTTGTTTTTCTTTTTTTTTTTTTTTTAAGACAAGGTCTTGCTCTGTCACCCAGACTGGAGTTCAGTGGTGTGAATGGGGCTCCCTGCAGCCTCGACCTTCCTGGGCTCAGGTGATCCTCCTGCCTCAGCCTCCCAAGTAGCTAGGACTGCAGGTTATGCACCACCACGCCTGGGTGATAAATATATATATAAATATATTTATATATTTGTAGAGACAAGGTTTTGCCATTTTGCCCAGGCTGGTCTCAAACTCCCGAACTCAAGTGATCTGCCTGCCTTGGCCTCCCCAAGTGCTGGGATTACAGGCATGAGCTACCGTGCCCAGCCCTGCTTCTCAAACTTTAATATGAATGTGAATCACCTGGGATCTTTCTAAAATGCAGATTCTAATTTAGTAGGTATGAGGTAAAGCCTGAGAGTTTACATTTCTAAGAAGCTCTCCAATGCTGCTAATCTGAAGACGACATATTTATCTTAGAACATGAGCTATGGAGTCAGGCAGACCTGAATTTCAATCCCAGTTCCACTATTTTTAGCTATGAAATCTCGGTAGGCTATTTAATCTCTCTGAGCCTTAGTTTCCTCGCCCATGAAAAGGAGATAAACTGGGAGGCTGAGGCAGGAGAACTGCTTGAACCCAGTAGGCAGAGGTTGCAGTGAGCCGAGATCGGGCCACTGCACTCCAGCCTGGCAACAGAGCGAGATTCTGTCTCAAAAAGAGAGAGAGAGAGAAACAAAATTACCTACTTCTAGGGTTGCTGTGGAGATTAAGTGAAACGATGCACATAAAAACATGCCTAGCAGCCAGGCACAGTGGCTCACGCCTGTAATCCCAGCACTTTGGGAGGCCGAGGCAGATGAATCACCTGAGGTCAGGAGTTCAAGACCAGCCTGGCCAACATGGTGAAACCCTGTCTCTACTAAAAGTATGAAAAATTAGCTGGGCATGGTGGCGGGCGCCTATAATCCCAGCTACTCGAGAGGCTGAGGCAGGAGAATTGCTTGAACCCGGGAGACAGAGGTTGCAGTGAGCCGAGTTGGCGCCATGCACTCCAGCCCGGGCGACAGTGTGAGACTCCGTCTAAAAAGAAAAAAAAAAAAAGAAAAGCCTAGCATGGTGCATGGAAAGAGTAAGTAATTAATAAATGCCAGTTATTATTAATATTCCATGAACTGTCACTCTCAACACATCTATACGCTGAAGATTGCAGTTCAGAATAATTATCTGAAATCTCTGCAAGAGCCTACATTAATCAGAGAGAGAGACAGATTGAATCATATTTAGTCATATTTTGTTAGGCTTATTTCATTGGATTCTAATTCTTTGACAATTGAGACCTCATCTGTATCAGTTAGGGTCCTAGCAGATGGCACATTCAAATTAGCATAATTGGTGGAAAGTTTAACAAAAAGACTATCTACAAAGGTGTGGGCAGGGTATAGGAAAACCAACAGGGAGAGAGAATGCATAACTTGGGGCCATTACTACCCTATGCACAAGAGGATGAGGGGAGAAACACATAGAAGAAAAAAGAAGAATGTGATACAGAGAGTCCCCATGAGAGAGCAGTGACCTTTAGTTAAGGGACAGTAGCTAGCCTGAGGCAATCTTCCAAGGAGGAAGCCAGAAATACACACCCTGACCTCAATTTCTTCTCTTCCTGTGATGTCCTGCCAGGGATCTCCACTGCTCAAACCCTACCAGAAGCCAAAATGGGAAAGGAACTCACTGATATAATCCACATAGTTTGTCCTCCAGGAGCACAGAGCAGGGTATAAAAGGGTGAAGAGCAGATCAGGAGGGTTAAGTAGAAAATACCTGGTACACCACCTGTGACACATATATTCAACTAAAATACATCCAAACCAGAACACTATATTCCTCTGACCAAGCCAAGAGAGAACAGACTACTGTTTCAGACAAGGTTAAGTTCAACTAATTTATCAAGAAATGGGGATCAATAATTTCCAGAGTATCTCCCCATTACATGTCCTACATCATCTAAAACCCAACACAGCTAAAACTGAATTCATCTTCCACTACCAACCTAATTTAGCTTTCCCATTTCCCTACCATGGTAGCTTTTGGATACACCAGTTTCTCAGCCAGCAACATCCTTTCATTTCCTCTGTGCATATTTACATCTTACTTACCCTTTAAGGTCCAACTCAAATACTTCTCCCTCCTCCAACAGGTCTTTCCCCCAATTACTTTAGCCGCCACTGATTTTCCTTGTGTATGAACTCCCGTGGTAATTTAGTCACTATTGTCAAGTACTGCTATTTAACTGCTTTGTGTATACATATCATCATGCTAATTAAATATTACACTTCTGAAGGGCAGGAACTATGTATTAACTTTCTTTTTCTCCTCATCAAAGGAAAGCAACTTAGACTTATTGCATATAATGAGTATACAATAAACACCTGAAGAATAAAGACAGGGAAAAAATAGCAGGGAACCAAATTTCCAATTTCGTTTTTACATGACAGCTTTTCAGAAAAACCCTAGCTCTCTGAGGGCCTGCCTGGCCTTATGTGGAAATCTACAGGCACAAAGGGCAGCTCTGCTTATCATCTATCCACTTGGCATTTTAAAAACAGTCTTCTAAATAACCCTTGAGTTAAACAGAGAATCAAAACAGAAATTACAAACTGCAAAAATAATCAGCAGGAAAATCAGAACCCATCAAAACCTATACTATGCAGCTAAAGTGGTACTCATAAGAAAGTTGCAGCATTACAATCACTTATTTATTCCAATATATTCAAATGTATTTCAACTGATAATACATGAATTTTTTTTTTTTTTGAGACAGGGTCTGGCTCTGTTGCCCAGGCTGGAGTGCAGTGGCATGATCTTGGCTCATTGCAACCTCCACCTCGCGGGCTCAATCCATCCTCTTACCTCAGCCTCCCAAGTAGCTGGGACTACAAGCACAAGCCACCACGCCCAGCTAATTTTTATATTTTTTTTGGAGGGACAGGGTTTCACCATGTTGCCCAGGCTGGTCTTCAACTCCTGAACTCAAGTGATCCACCCGCCTCAGCCTACCAAAGTGATGGGATTACAGACGTGAGCGACCATGACTGGCCAATACATGAATTATTTTGATTGACAATAAATGTACTAAACAGTCACCTCAAGAATACAGATAAGTAACAAAATAGCATACCCAAAGAAAGTAGAAAGAAAGAATTGAGCATTTTTTAAAAAAAATCAATGACCCATTTCTCACTACTCCTCCCTCTTACAATAAAACAGAAAACCTTGATGTAAAAACAATCAAGCATGGGAAGTCTTTGAAAGGTGGAAAGGACAAGGTGGATTGCCTAGAGACTTTAGGACCTAAAGAACACTACAGTAGTGAGCTGTCTTCCATAAATCCCAGATGGGGCACTGGAGAAGCCTGCAACCTGAAACTGCCAATAGGCCTAGACCCAAAAAAGAACCCCTAGAAAAGACTGTTCCCTTTAGTTAAATGACTAGGAAAAGGGTGGCCTAGCAGAAGAGAAAATCTTTTTGATAATATCCACTCTACCATAATCAAACATCAAAGGAAAATTTCCCCCTTCCCTGTGGTGTCAGCTGTGCCAAACAGGGATACCCATGTCTGCCTCCACATGGCAGCAGTTAGGCAGGGCAACTAGGCCCTGTGCCTCCCCCACAAGGGTGGTATCAGCAGGACCAAACAGGAGTGAACTTCCACCCTATCTCCCCAGTAGCAAAGAGGTGGAACCCAGGCTATGAGAAGTGGTGCTAGATGGCCCTCCACTTTCCCCACTGGGGTAGTATCAGTGGGGCCATCCCTACCTGACAGCAATAAGTTGGTGCGAGTCATCCCTCCATTCCCCATTCCCCCACCTGGAAGGGGCCCAAAAGTGAGCTGAACTTCCACCCTTCCCCACAGTGCCAACAAGGTAGAACAAAACAGTGTGGCAGTATTCTGCTTCTCCCTAATCCCTGTGTCAACAAGGCCCGACAGGGAGCAGAACTTACAATCTCACCCAGCAGCAACAAAGTGATATGAGTCAGTTCTATGCTTTTGCCAGGGAGGTATCTGCAAGGCTGACTGGGGAACTAAACTTTCACTTCCTTCCATTGGCAACAAGATGCGGCGAGGTGCCTCACTTTTGCCAGCGTCATTGGGGTCCAGCAGAGAGTTGTATAGCCACTCCAACACAGACCTGTACACCACATTTAACCCAGGGTGACTGCCTGCAAAAAAGGAAAAAGAAACAGGATGTTTTTGTTTTTGTTTTGTTTGTTTGTTTTTTGTTTTGTTTTGTTTTAGAGACGGAGTCTCGCTCTGTTGCCCAGGCTGGAGTAGAGTGGTGCGATCTCAGCTCACTGCAACCTCTGCCTCCCTGGTTAAAGTGATTCTCCTGCCTCAGTTTCCCAAGTAGCCGAGACTATAAGGCATGTGCCACCATGTCCAACTAATTTTTGTATTTTTAGTAGAGACGGGGTTTCACTATATGTTGGCTAGGCTGGTCTCAAACTCCTGACCTCAGGTGATCCGCCCACCTCGGCCTCCCAAAGTGCTGGGATTACAGACGTGAGCCACCACGCCCAGCCAGAAATAGGATGTTTAGTCTCACAACATAATACCTAAAATGTCAAAAATACAATAGAAAATCACTTATACCAAGAATCAGGAAAATCTCAACATGAATGACAAAATAAAATCCACAGACTCCAGTGCTGAGCTGACAGAGATGTTGGAATTATCTGAAAAGGATTTTCAAGGAATCATTATAAAAATGCTTCAACAAGCAATTTAAAGTATGCTTGAAACAAATGAAAAGAAGTCTTAGCAAAGAAACAGAACATATAAAAAAGAACTAAATGAAAATTTTAGAATTAAAAAATAAAACAATAAAAATTTTAACACTCACTGGATGGGCTATAGCCAAATGAATATGACAGAAGAAAAAATCAGTGAACTTGAATATGGAACAACAAAAATTACCCAATCTGAACAAGAGAGAAAATGGACTAATGAACAGAGCCTCAGGGTCCTAAAGGACAATGAAGAAAAACAGAACATCCATATCACTGGAGTTCCAGCAGAAAAAAAGAAAGACTAGGGGGCTGAAAAAGTTCTGAAAAAATAATAGCTGAAAACTTCTCAAAGGTTAAAATGTTGACACTAGAAGACTGTGGTAAATTACTTATGTATAATGCAATAATTAGAATAACCACTTAAATATTCATATAAAATATATATTCATAACCTATATAAATAAATGAAAATGGAATTATATGCACCAAACAACAGAGCTGCAAAATACATGAAGCAAAAACTAATAGGAAAGTGCAAATACCTAAGTCCACAATTGTACTTAAAACTTGTAACATTTCTCTCTCAACAAATAATGGATCAAAATAAAAAAGGAGACAGAAGGACTGAACACCACCATCAACCATCAAGGTCTAATTGACATTTACAGAATATTTCACCCACCAACAGCAGAGCAGACATTCTTTTAAAGAGCACATGGAATCTTCACCAAAACAGATCATATCCTGGGTCATAAAATAAACCTAAACAAAAGGACTGAAACCATGTTAAAAAAACTGAAACCATAGAGTATATTTTCTGAGCACAAGTTAAATTAGAAATTAATAACTAAAAGACAATGGGAAAATCTCCAAACATTTGAAAATTAAGCAACACACATAAATATACCATAGGTCAAAGAAGTCTTAAGGGATATTTTAAAAGTATATAAAACTGAATGAAAATAAAAATACAATATATCAAAATGTATGGAATGCAGCTAAAGCAGTGGTGATAACAAAATTTATAGGACTAAACACATGAGAAAAAAGAGGACAGGGCTGAGTGAGGGGGCTGACGCCTGTAATCCCATCACTTTGGGAGGCCGAGGCGGGCAGATCACCTGAGGTCAGAAGTTCGAGAGCAGCCTGACCAACATAGTGAAACCCTATCTCTACTAAATATACAAAAAATTAGCCAGGCGTGGTGGCGGGTGCCTGTAATCCCAGCTATTAGGGAGGCTAGGGCAGGAGAATCGCTTGAACTCGGGAGGTGGAGGTTGCAGTGAGCCGAGATCGCATCATTGCACTCCAGCTTGGGTGACAAGAGCGAGACTCCGTCTCAAAAAAAAAAAAAAAAAAAAAAGAAAAGAAAAGAAAAAAAAAGAAAGAGAAAAGGAGGACAGAGGGAGGGAGGGGGACAAAGGTTGAAAAACTACCTATTAGGTACTACATTTGCCACTTGGGCAACAGAATCATTAGAAGCCCAAACCTCAGCATCATGCAATATACCCATGTAACAAATCTGTACATGAACCCCCGATTCTAAAATAAAAAATTAAATTAAATTAAAGAGAATCCCCCAGGGGAAAAAAAAGAAAAACAAAAGAAGGAAAACACTCAAACAAATAATCTGAGTACCCATCCCACCTGAAGAAACTAGAACAACAATAGCAAGGCAAATAGAAGAAAGGAAGTAACAATGTTAAGAGCATAAATCAAGAAAGTTGAAAACAGAAAAATCATACAGATGATGACTGAAACTAACAGGTGATTCTTTGAGGAAAAAATCAATGAAATTGATAAACCTCTAGAAAGACTGACAAAAAATAGAGAAGACACAATTCACCAATATCAGGAATAAAAGAGGATAATAAGAGAATACGATGAACAACTCTGCATGGATAGATTTGATAACTTAGATTAAATAGACCAATTTCTCAAAAAGCACAAACTACCACAACTCATCCAATGCAAAATAGATAATTTGTGAATAGCTTTATAACCATTAAAGAAGTTAAACTTAGAGTTTAAAAATTCTTAAAAGAAAAATATCCAGGCCCAGATGGTTTCACTAAGAATTATACCAAACATTTAAAGAATTAACACAAATTCTTCATAATTTTTGCCAGAAAAAGGGAGTGAATTCCAACTGATTTTATGAGGCCAGTATTACCCTGAGACCAAAATCAGACAAAGACAGTACAAATAATAATAATTAAAATTATACCTCACAACTAATTGTGGTTTATTCTAGGTATACAAGTCTGGTTCAATATTTGAAAATCAATGTAATCCACCTATCAACAGGCTTAAAAATAAAAACCACATGATCATATCAAACAATGTAGAAAAAGCATTTGACTAAATTCAACATCCATTCATGATAAATGCTCTTAGCAAACTAGGAATACAAGGTAACTTCATTAACCTAGTAAAGAATATCCACCGAAAAACTAGAGCTAACATCATACTTAAGGCTAGGGGTGGCAGTGGCAGTGGCATGGGGGCCGCTGTCCTCCACTAAAAAAAAAAAAAAAAAAAGTTGAAGGACAATGCTTTCTCCTTAAGATCAGAAAAAAGGCAAGGGTGTGTGCTTCTCACCACTGTGATTCAACATAGTACTGGAAGTTCTAACTTGCTCAATAAGGCAAGAAAAATGACATAAAGGAATAAATATTGGAAAGGAAGAAATAAAATCGTCCCTATCCTCAGACGACATGACTGTTCATGTAGAAACTCTCAACGAATCAACACACATTAAAAAACAAAACAAAAAAAACCCCTACTGATACACACAACAAATTAGACGGATCTAAAGGGAATTATGTTGAGTGGAAAAGCCAATCTCAAAATACTCCATTTATATAACATCCTTAATGATGAAATTACAGAGATGGAGAACAGATTAATGGTTGCCAAGTTTAGGGACATGGGAGGAGAAGAGGTGAGTGTGACTACAGAGGTAGGAGGATCTTTGTGGTTACAAAAAGTCCTATATCTTTATTTTGTTGGTGGTTACACAAATCTATGCACATGTTAAAATTGCACAGAATTTCGGGACAACTGGATATCCACCTACAAAAGAATTAAGTTGGACTCCTACTTCACATCACATACAAAAATTAATTGAAAGTGGATGACAGGACTGGGCACGGAGTCTCACACCTGTAATCTCAGCACTTTGGGAGGCCAAGGGGAGGATCACTTGAGGCCAGCTGGGCAACATCGTGAGATCCTGTCTCTACAAAGTGTTTTAAAAAGCAGCCGGGTATAGTGGCACATGCTTGTAGTCCCAGTTACTCTGGAGGCTGAGGTCAGGGGATCACTTGAGCCCAGGAGTTCAAGGCTGCAGTGAGCTATGACTGCACGCACTCCAGCCTGTGCGACAAAGTGGGACACTATCTAAAAAAACAAAAACAAAACAAAACAAACAAACAAACAAAAAACACTAAACTAAACTAAAATGGATGAAACGCTCAAGTGTAAGAGATAAAATTTTAAGACTCTAAGAAGAAACAGGCATAAATCTTCATGAACTTGAATTAAGCAGTGGTTCCTTAGGTATGAGACCAAAGACAAGCAAAGAAAAAAAAAAAAAGATAAATTGGACTTTATCAAAATCAAAAACTTTTGTGCTGCAAATAATACTATCAAGAAAGTGAAAATACAACCCACATAATGGGAGAAAAGTTTTGCAAATCATATATCTGATAAGGGACTTGAATAGAGAATAAATAAATACCTCTTAAGGCCAGGCGTGGTGGCTTATGCCTGTAATCCCAGCACTTTGGGAGGCCGAGGCAGGTGGATCACCTGAGGTCAGGAGTTCAAGAACAGCCTGGCCAACATGGCAAAGCCCTGTCTCACTAAAAATAGAAAAATTAGCTAGGCATGGTGGCATGCACCTGTAATCCCAGCTACTTGGGAGGCTGAGGCAGGAGAATCACTTGAACCCAGGAGGCGGAGGTTGCAGTGAGCCAAGATCGTGCCACTGCACTCCAGCCTGGGCAACAGAGTAAGACTCTGTCTTTAAAAAAAAAAAAAAAAAACCTCTTAAAATTCAAAATTAAAAAGACAAATTACCAAATTTCAAATGAACAAAAGGCTGAAATAGACATTTCTCCAAAGAAGATATACAAATGGCCAATAAACACATGAAAAGATGTATAATATCATATTAAACATCAGAAACATGCAAATCAAAACCACAGTTAGATGCCACTTCATACCCATTAGGAGTGCTAAAATCAAAATGACAGATAGCTGGGTGCAGTGGCTCATGCCTGTAATCCCAGCACTTTGGGAAGTCAAGGTGGGTGGACCACCTGAGGTCAGGAGTTTGAGACCAGCCTGGCCAACATGGTGAAACCCCATCTCTACTAAAATTACAAAAATTAGCCAGGCGTGGTGGCAGGCGCCTGTAATCCCAGCTACTTGGGAGTCTGAGGCAGGAGAATCACTTGAACCTGGGAGGCAGAGGTTGCAGTGAGCCAAGATTGTGCACTGCACTCCAGCCTGGGCAACAGAGTGAGACTCTGTCTCAAAAAAAAAAAAAAAAAAAAAAAAATTCAAAGATGTGGCAAAATTGGAACCTACATACATTGCTGGTGGGATTGTAAAATAATACAGCTGCTTTGAAACTGATCTGGCAATTCTTCAAAAGGTTAAGTATGGAGTTAACATATGACCTAGCAATTCCACTCCTAGGTATATAATAAAGAGAAATGAAAATATATGCCCACAAAAAACTTGTACATGGATATTTATCACAGCATTATTCATAATAGCCAAAAAATGGAAGCAGCCCAAATGTCCATCAACTAATAAATGAATAAACATAATGTGGTATATCTATACAATGGAACATTATTCAGCAGTAAAAAATAAATTACTGAAACATGCCACAACATGGATGGATTTTCAAGACAGTTAAGTGAAAGGTGCCTATCACAAAAGATTACATATTGTATGATTCCACTTATATGATATGTCCAAAATAGGCAATCCATTGAAACAGAAAGTAGATTAGTGTTGTCTATGGCGAGGGTAGGGAAAAAAGGCTAGTGGCTGTTAAATGATACAGAGTTTGTGGCAGTGGGGGAATGATAAAATGTTTTTAAATTAATGGCAGCGATAGAGGCAAAACTCTTTAATATACTAAAGAACATTGAACTGCACATTTTAAATGGAAGAATCGTATGATATGTGAATTATGTCTCAATAAAACTGTCATTTTAAAAAATGTGGCCTGTGTCCTGGCTACTGGTGCGGGCATGGACAGGAAAAGAAAAAAATTGTTTTAAAATATGCTTAGGCCTATAGACACACAAATGAGTACATGTAAAACTGGTGAAATCTGAATACAGTTTGTACATTTTATCAATGCCAATTTCATAGTTCTGATATCATACTATAGTTACACAAGTGATTACCATTAGCTAAAACTGGGTGAAAGGTACATAGGACTTCCTTGTACTATTTTTACAACTTTCTGTGAATCTATAATTATTTGAAAATAAAGAGTGGCCGGGTTCAGTGGCTCATGCCTGTACTCCCAGCACTTTGGGAGGCTAAGGCAGGCAGATCATCTGAGGCCAGGAGTTCAAGACCATCCTGGCCAACATGGTGAAACCCTGTCTCTACTAAAAATATAAAAATTAGCCAGGCATGGTGGTGGGCACCTATAATCCCAGCTACTTAGAAGGCTGAGGCAGGAGAATAGCTTGAACCTGGGAGGCGGAGGTTGCAGGGAGCTGAGATCATGCCACTGCACGCCAGTCTGGGTGACAGAGCAAGACTCTGTCTCAAAAATTAATAAATAAAGAGTTTTTTTAAAAAAAAGCAAAAACCAAAATCCTCGATATGAATGTTTATAGCAGCTCTATTTATAATTGCCGAACATTGGAAACAATCCAAATGCCCTTCAAAGAACAGAATAAACTGTGGGTATATCCATACAATGGAATACAGTTCAGCAATAAAAACAAACCAACTATTTATACACACAATAGCTTGGATGAATTTCAAAGGCATTATGATGAATGAAAAAAAGCCAGCTTCAAAAGTGATTGCACCAAGTCATGGAATCAACCTAACTGCCCATCAATAATAGACTAGATAAAGAAAATGTGGTACATATACACCATGGAATACCATGCAGCCATAAAAAGGAATGAGATCATGTCCTTTGCAAGGACATGGATGGAGTTGGAAGGCATTATTCTCAGCAAACTAATGTAGGAACAGAAAACCAAATACCACATGTTCTCACTTATAAATGGGAACTAAATGATGAGAGATGGACTCATAGTAAGAACAACATACACTGGGCACATGTGAGGAGGTGGGGGGAGGAGTTGCATCAGGAAGGATAGCTAATGCATGCTGGGCTTAATACCTAGGTGATGGGATGATCTGTGCAGCAAATCACCACAGCACATGTTTACCTATATAACAAATCTGCACATCCTGCATGTATACCTCTGTACTTAACATAAAAGTTTTAGAAATTTGTAAAAAAATTTTTTTAAGTTATTGCACTACTACACTCCAGCCTGTGCAACAGAGACCCTGTCTCTAAAGCAAAAACCAAACCAAACCAAAACGAAACTAAAATGGATATTTCCATTTATATGACAGTCTTGAAATGACAATACTGTCATTAGAGAACAGATTATTGGTTGTCAGAAGTTAGAGGTGAGGGGAGTGGATAAGAGGGTTAGACTGGAGATAAGGGCACGCAGTATGAACTCTTTTTTAAGAAAGCAGACCTTATGGAATATAGACATGTGACCCTCTTCCACCCTTTTGGACCTCTCATGAAAGTGAAGAGCGAGATTATTGACATCATTAGATCAGTTATTAATATCATTACACCACTTGCTGAAAGAACTGAAGCATTTGTACAGTTTTTGCAGAACTTCAGGGAGGTTTGTATTCATCAAGACAAGATTCATCTCACAGTGGTGTATTTTGGTAATGAAGGACTGTCTAAAGTCAGGTCTAGCCTAGAATCTGTCACAAGTGAGTCTAATTTTCACAATTGATCTCATTGAATGAAGAATTTAATCGTGGATGAGGAGTAAATGTGGGTGCCCGAGCTTGGGACAAGGGAGAGGTCTTGATGTTTTTCTGTGATGTTGATATCTATTTCTCAGCCGAATTCCTTAACAGCTGCCAGTTAAATGCTGAGTCAGGTAAGAAGGTGTTTTACCCTGTGGTGTTCAGTCTTTACAATCCTGCCATTGTTTATGTCAAACAGGAAGTGCCACCACCTGTGGAGCAGCAGCTGGTTCACAAAAAGGATTCTGGCTTTTGGAGAGATTGGCTTTGGAATGACTTGTCAGTATCGATCAGATTTCCCGACCATTGGTGGATTTGACATGGAAGTGAAAGGTTGGGGTGGAGAAGATGTTCGTCTTTATAAAAAATTCTTACATGGTGACCTCATTGTGATTTGGACTCCGTTTCCTGGTCTTTTCCACCTGTGGCATGAAAAGCGCTGTGCTGATGGGCTGACCCCTGAGTAGTACCACATGTGCATCCAGTCTAAAGCCATGAATGAGGCCTCTCACTCCCACATGGGAATGCCGGTCTTCGGGGGGAAACAGAGACGCAGCTTCATAAACAGGCGTACAGGATAAACAGCAAAGCTATTGGTTGAAATCATAATGCGTTACTGTGTGAACCGCAAACTAGCACTATTTATTTAGCCTTAATTCTACTTCCGGATGCAGTGCTTCTTTTGGAGAAGACATGTTTATTTTTCATGTTCTTTCTGACATTACTTTAGCAGTTCAACTTGATTGAGAAGAAAAAACAAATGTTTCAACATAAAGTCTCTGTTTTGTGAGAATACTGCACTATGGAATAATTGACAAATTGAAATCTGGTATTTGTCCCAAAAGTTGTTTTGAGTTAGTTCTACCTGGTACCCATGTTCTGATTGCGTGTGGGATTGCATGGTGTCCTGATTGTATCTGGGTGAAGAGGATGGCATGTGCTGGGTTGCTGGTGGGTGGAGAGCAGCACATTCTTACAGAGGAGATGGAGTGTTATGGGCATAGTGTGTGGACAGGTATCTTCACCTGCCCACCCCTGAGTCAGCCTGCTTGATTTGATAGCTTGAAGAATCCTTTTCCACTGAAGTAGAGGATGATTATTTGACACATCTGAAATAATCAATCAATCAAGAGAAAGGCAGGAATAAAAACTCCTTAACTTACTGATGCTTAGCCTCCTGAAAGTCTGTTTTTAAGCAAATGGGTAATAGTAGAAAATAGGTTAGAATCTATGGCTTGATTAAAAATATAATGTTATGGCCGGGCGTGGTGGCTCACGCTTGTAATCCCAGCACTTTGGGAGGCCGAGGCTGGCGGATCACGAGGTCAGGAGATCGACATCATCCTGGCTAACACGGTGAAACCCCGTCTCTACTAAAAATACAAAAAACTAGCCGGGCATGGTGGCGGGCACCTGTAGTCCCAGCTACTCGGAGGCTGAGGCGGGAGAATGGTGTGAACCCGGGAGGCAGAGCTTGCAGTGAGCCGAGATTGCATCACTGCACTCCAGCCTGGGCAACAGAGCGAGACTCCGTCTCAAAAAAAAAATATATATATATATATAAAATATATTATATATTTTATATATATTATATATTATATCTATAATATATTTTATATATTATATATATAATATATATTTTATATATTATATATTATATATATATAATGTTATTATATTATCATCATGTTCAGGATTAGTAGTCAGAGTTGCTGTAGACTATTTTGCACAAACAGAAAAGAACACGGAAACGTTTTTAACAGAGCATTTAGTTATGTTGGAGTACAGGATCCTAGCTGTGTCTGGGAACATTAGTTTACGCGCGCCAGCTACATCAGGGTTTTCCCATGGTGGTTCAGAATAAATGAGCATAGCATGGTTTTGTTTTTGCTTTCGATTTTCTCATTTGGTATGGACCTATATGTATTAGCTATCCTTTTTTCTCATATATTAATAAATGCTACACTTGTATTTGCATTACTATAATACTTTGAGTTGAAAAAGAGTTTCATTGTGGGGAGAAAAAGCAAATGGTATACCACAAGATCACTCTGATTTGAGAAAAGGAAGGAGGAGAGGAAGATAGTCTGAATGGAAATCTGAAATATGGAATGTTTTAGAGAAATATATCACTTGCATATAGAATGTTTTAATTGAGGTATAAATTAATGAGACAAAGTGAAGAAGAAGTTATATTCAGATAGGACTGCACCACATTATTTGTCACTCATGGATCTGTTACCATCAGGTCAATTCCTAGCATGCATAAATTTTTTAACCTTCGGCTTTTAAAATAGACCTATGTTGAATTTTATCAGTACCTAAACCCCTGAAAATTGACTGAAGAAAAATCATTACTCTTTTTCTCAGTAAATCATTTCATCTGAAATATTACAAATTTCAAATTTCTAGGTGCTATATTAATTCAATATTATAATAACTCTTACAAGTTTTAAGTTGTGGTAGTGTTTAGGGATTTTTTTTTTAAAGATGTGTGAAATGTTCTCTGCAAAATCAGGCCACTTTCTCCTTTTATATATTAATACAATTATGTATTATGAAGACCAGTGAATTATAGTATTTAAAGTGAGATAACATAAGTATTTGCAAAGGTAAGTTACAGCTTGTTTTTTGAGAGAATCAAATGAGTTTACTTTTCCTCCTGTTGTTTTTAAACTAGCTTTTAAAGATGGAAGCTAACCAATGGAAATGTTACTATGTTTCTGACATTTATTAAATAGGACCAATAAAGTATTTTATTATCAGAAAAAATAATTTTTTTAAAATGGTATAGATGTGTTTTTAGAAAGTCAATTTTAATATGTGATAATTTTTACAGAGAAAGAAAAAAGAGATAGAGAGGAAACCAGATTAAGAGAGATATTGAAATATCAAATTTTTAAAAAATGAGCAGTACTATAATATATAAGGGAATGACATCAGCAAAATGGCAGCTCTAAACTCCTATTCCTCCACAGAAACATAGAAAAACAAACAGAAACCGTCAAAGCCAACTTTTTCAGGACTTTGAAAAACAGTCAAAGGTTTACAGCAACCAAGTGAACACTGAAACAACAACAAAAAAAGAAACTAAAATGGCAGGAGAGCTTTGTGGCATTTTTACTCATCCTTGCCCCACTCCTCTGGCTTGGTGGTGGTTTAGAAGATGGCAGCCTGCATTCCCAGTTTAAGACCCTGTTCTCTGGTTCCAGAGACAACAGAGCAAATCTTATTCACAAATTATTGTGTAAGTCTGTGTATTAGTCCATTCTCACACTGCTATTAATATAAAGAAATGACTGAGACTTGGTAATTTATAAAGGAAAGAGGTTTTTAGGCCAGGCACAGTGGCTCATGCTTGTAATCCCAGCACTTTGGGAGGCTTCTCTTGAGGTCAGATGGGCGGGCGGATCTCTTGAGGTCAGGAGTTCAAGACCAGCCTGGCCAATATGGTGAAACTCCGGCTCTACGAAAAATACAAAAATTAGCCAGGCATAGTGGCACAGGCCTATAATCCCAGCTACCTGAGAGGCTGAGGCAGGAGAATCACTTGAACCTGGGAGGCAGAGGTTGCAGTGAGCCGAGATCGTGCCAGTGCACTCCAGCCTGGGCGACAGAGCAAGACTCCGTCTCAAAAAAATAAATAAATAAAAATAAAATAAGAATAAAAATAAAATAAACTGCTTCAAAAGAGGCTGAGCATAGTGGTGGACACCTGTAATCCCAGGCTGAGGTGGGTGGATTGCTTGAGCTCAGGAGTTCAAAACCAGCCTGGGCAACATGGCAAAACCCTGTCTCTATTAAAAAATAAATACTAAAGTGATGAAAGAAAACAAAATATCAACAAAGGATTCTATATCCAACAAAACTGCCCTTCAAAAATGGAGTAATAAAACATTCCCAGGCAAACAAAAGTTAGGGGAGCTTGTTACCAGTAGACCTGCTCTGTGAGAAATGCTAAAGGGCAGCCTTCAAGTTGAAACAAAAGGACACTAGACAGTAATTTGAAGCCATATGAAGAAATGAAGATCTCCAGTAAAAGTAACTGTGTACAAATAAAAGCCAGTAATACTGCAAGTCTGGTTTGTAACTCCATTTTATTTCCCACATGATTCAAAAAGCAAATGTGTAAAAATAATTTTAAATTTATATTACTGGGCATACAATGTACAAAAATGTAAACTGTGACAACAAAGTGGGGTGGAGCTACAAAGGAACAGAATTTTTATATGCTATTAAAACTATGCTGGTATCAATTTAAACTAGAGGGTTATAAATTCAAGATGTTGACTGTAGTCCCCATAGTAACCACTAAGAAAATACATTTTTAAAAATCCTATACTGCCTAGAAATGCATACATAGATGATAAAAACCATAAAGAAACACAAGGAAATAATTAGGAAAAAAAAAAGTCAGAATCATGGCTACTTTTGCAGGGAAGGAGGGAGCTGTGATTTGAATGTGGCAAACGGAGGAGCCTCTGGGATGGCTCACAACATTCTATTTCTTGACCTGAGTGGTGGTTACAAGGGTGTTCACTTTAAAATAACTCCTTAACCTTTGTTTTGTGTAGTTGTCTCTAACTGTGCTTTATTTTATATTTAAAAACTTGTTTAAAATAGCAGAGATAAAAAGGGGAGATGGAAACAAGATGAGTCAGGGAAGGCTTTTTTGAGGAGGTAACATTTAAGCACTGAAAGATAAGAAAGGGCTACTAAAGTAAAGGGTGGGGCCAGGCACGGTGGCTCACACCTGTAATCCCAGCACTTTAGGAGGCTGAGGCAAGTGGATCACCTGAGGTCAGGAGTTCAAGACCAGCCTGGCCAACATGGTAAAGCCCTGTCTCTACTAATAATAAAAAAATTAACTGGGAATGGTGGCGCACGCCTATAATCCCAGCTACTCTGGAGGCTGAGGCAGGAGAATCCCTTGAACCCCGGAGATGGAGGTTGCAGTGAACCAAGATCGCACCATTGCACTCCAGCCTGTGCAATGAGAGTGAAACTCCGTCTCAAAAAAAAAAAATTTTTTTTTAATAAAGGGGGGAAGATAGTATCAGAGGCAGAGAACAGGTGGCAGAATATAAGGGGTAGGATATAAGGAGGCCCTGAGGCAAGATTATGTAGTTGTTCCTACTCCAGTAGCTAACAGTTGGGGCTGGAGTCCAGTGGGCATGCGGAAAGCTGGAACAAAGAGGAGGAATTTGAGAGGTGGGTAGGTGTAGATTGCTCAGGGCATTTTAGCATGAGAAAGGAAGTTTGAAATGTATTCAAAGTATAAGGAAAGGCATTGAAGGTATTTATTTATTTATTTGAGACAGAGTCTCACTCAGTCACCCATCCTGGAGTGCAGTGGCAGAATCTCAGCTCACTGCAACCTCCACCTCCTGGGTTCAAGCAAGCACATCCAGCTAATTTTTGTATTTTTAGTAGAGACAGGGTTTCACCATGTTGGCCAGACTGGTCTCAAACTCCTGACCTCAAATGATCCACCTACTTCGGCCTCCCAAAGTGCTGGGATTACGGGCATGAGCCACCATACCCAGCCACTGAAGGTTTTTAACCAAGAGAGTGCCATGTTCTCATTTAGGTTCCCAAAGAATTAGCTTGCCTATTAGATGGGAAACTACTTGGAAAAGGGCAAAAATAGAAATGCAATGAGGCTATCACAGAAGTGCAGGGAAGAGGTGATAGGAACTTGCAGGCAGATGGGAGTCATAGATCTGAGAGATATGGGTAGTTTCTAAATTCTCTTTTTTATAATATTACACAACAATCCACAGTTATCAACTCTTCAAAATAACCATTAGAACAAAACAAAGAAAATAATAATAATCTTCCTCACTATTCCACTTTGCTTTCCCACCTCTGCCCCTCCAAGGTAACAAATGTTGTTCTGATGTTGTTAAATCATTTCTCCACACTCATACAGACATAAACAAATATATATACATGTTCATAGATTGGAAGGGTTAATTATGTGTTTTGCAGAAATGTAACTATCCTATGAAAATAAAATAGCCGAGCTTGGTGGTGCATGCCTGTAGTCGCAGCTACTCAGGAGGCTGAGGTGGAAGGATCACTTTGAGCCCAGGAGTATGAGGCCAACCAGTGCAACATAGCAAGACCTCATTTCTAAATAAATAAATAAAAGAATATTACAAAAACAAAATAAATTATGAAATAGAAAATAAATTATCAAAAAATCCCAGCAGAATTGATCAATAAAACTAAAAGACCAATAAATCAGAGACCTAGAGATACTGTGACAGGCAGTGCTACTAGGTTGGTGGTAAATATAAGACAATAAAATAAAAACATTTGAAAAAAGTGCAAAAGAAAAATAGCTGGGCTGCGTGCGGTGGCTCACGTCTGTAATCCCAGCACTTTGGGAGGCCAAGGCGGGTGGATCACGAGGTCAAGAGATGGAGACCATCCTGGCTAACACGGTGAAACCCCGTCTCTACTAAAAATACAAACAAACAAAAAAAATTAGCCAGGCGTGGTGGCAGGCACTTGTAGTCCCAGCTACTCGGGAGGCTGAGGCAGGAGAATGGCGTGAATTCACGGGACGGAGCTTGCAGTGAGCTGAGATAGCGCCACTGCACTCCAGCCTGGATGACAGAGTAAGACTCTGTCTCAAAAAAAAAAAAAAAAAAAAAAAGGAAAAGAAAAAAAAAATAGCTTTGTTTTCCAAGTCACGAAAGAACCCTAATAGGCAACTCAGGTTGGGTTGAAAGGGAAGTGTCATACCAGGGTCACATCAGTAGAATCCCACAACCAACAAAACTAAACTATACCCACTGGGGGAACTGCCATGACATTTACTTATGCCCCTCTAATATTTCAGTTTAAAAGCTATAATTTATTCCTGATGACACATAACACTAGGCAATTCTGTTCACTCTTCACTGATTCTATCTCTACTAATTGTCAAGATAATATTAAATAATACCATATATGCTGGTCTTCTTAGATCCAATCTCATCATAAGCCTGCTCTTCACCAATCCTCATGCTAACCGATCTAATGTTAGTCAATTAGTAACCAGAAAATGATCCTGATCCTAGTTATTACTAATATTTAACCTTGCATGAGGTCTGATATGGTTTGGAAGTTATCCCCTCTAAATCGCATGTTGAAATATAATCGCCAATGTTGAAGGTGGGGCCTGGTATGAGGTGTTCGGGTCATAGGGGTGGATCCCTCATGGTTTGGTGCTGTCCTTGCAACAGTGAGTGAGTTCTCATGAGATATGGTTGTTTAAAAGTGTGTGGCATCTCCCTCCCTACTCTGTTTCTCACTCTCACCATGTGATGTGCAAGCTCCCATGAGCAAAAGCTCCCGGAGGCCTCTCCCAGAGCCAAACAGATGTTGGTGTCATGCCTCCTGTACAGCTGGTAGAACCATGAGCCAATTAAAACTCTTCTTTATACATTACCCAGTCTTGAGTATTCCTTTATAGCAACACGAGAATGGCCTAACACAAAAAATTGGTACCAGATGTGGGGCACTGCTATAAAGAAAACGTGGAAACAACTTTGAAACTGGGTAATGGGTAGAGTTTGGAAGAGTTCGGAGGGCTCAGAAAAAGACAGGAAAATGAAGGAAAGTTTGGAACTTCTTAGAGACCAGTTAAATTCTTGTGACTAAATTGTTGATAGTGATACAGACAGTGAAGTACAGGCTGCCAAGATTTCAGATGGAAATGAGGAACTTGTTGGGAACTGGACAAAGGTCACCCTTGTTATGCCTTAGCAAAGAACTTGGCTGTATTGTGTTCATGCCCTAGGGATCTGTGGAAGTTTGAACTTAAGAGTGATGACTTAGGGTATTTGGCAGAAGAAATTTTTCTAAGCAGCAAAACATTTAAGATGTGATCTGGCTGTTTCTAATAACTTATGCTCAGAGGCAGGAGCAAAGAAATAACTTACAGTTGGAATTTATAATTAAAAGGGAAGCAGAGTGTAAACATTTGAAAAATTTGCAGCCTGGCCACCTGCAAAGAAAGAAAAAGCTTTTTCTGAGGAAGGATCCAAGCAGGTGGCAGAGCAACCACTTGTTACAGAGCTCTGCATGACTAAAAATGAGCCAGGTGCTTATAGCCAAGACAATGGGAAAAAGACTTTGAAGGCATTTCAGAAATATTTGAGGCAGCCCTTCCCATCACAGGCCCAGAGGCCTAAGAGAAAATAATGGTTCCCTGGGCCAGCCCAGGGCCCTGCTGCCCTGCACAGTCTCGGGACACTGCTCCCTGCATCCAGGCTGCTCCAGCTCCAGCCTTGACTCAAAGGGCCCCAGATACAGTGTGAGCCACCACTCTGGAAGGTGTAAGCCATAAGCCTTGGTGGTTTCCATATGGTGTTAAGCCTGTGGGCACATAGAATGCAAGAGTGAAGGAGGCTTGGCAACCTCTGCCAAGATTTCAGAAGATATATGAGAAAGCCTGGGTGCCTAAGTAGAAGCCTGCTGCAGGGGTAGAGCCCTCAGACAACCTGTACTAGGGCAGTGCAGAGCGGAAATGGGGGGTGGGAGGGCCCATACAGAGTCCCCAATGGGGTACTGCCTAGTGGAGCTTTGGGAAGGTGGTCACCATCCTCCAGATCCTGGCATGGTAGATCCATCAGCAACTTGGACCCTGAGCCTGGAAAAGCTGCAGGTACTCAACTTCAACCTGTGAGAGCAGCCACAGAGGCTGTCCATGGGTATGGATTGCCCAAGGCCTTGGGAGCCCACTCTTCATACCAGTGTGCCCTGGATGTGGGCCATGGAGTCAAAGGAGACTATTTTGGAGCTTTAATATTTAATGACTACCCTGCTGGGTTTTGGACTTGCTTAGGGCCTGTAGCCCCTTTCTTTTGGCTGATTTCTTCCTTTTGGAACAGGAATGTTTAGCCAATGCCTGTACCTCCACTGTATCTTGGAAGTAAATAACTTGTTTTAATTTTATAGGCTCATTGGTGGAAGAAACTTATCTCCAGATGAGGCTTTGGACTTGAAATTGAGACTTTTGAGTTAATACTGGGATGAGTTAAGACTTTGCAGGAATACTGAGTAGGAATGGTTGTATTTTGAAACGGGAGAAGAACGTAAGAATTGAGGGGGCAGGGCAGAATTATATGGTTTGGATATTTGTACCCTCAAATCTCATGTTGAAATGTAATCCCTGGCTGGGCGCGGTGGCTCATGCCTGTAATCCCAGCACTTTAGGAGGCCAAGGCGGGTAGATCACCTGAGGTCAGGAGTTTGAGACCAGCCTGGCCAACATGGTGAAACCCCGTCTCTACTAAAAATACAAAAATTAGCTGGGCATGGTGGTGGGTGCCTGTAATCCCAGCTACTTGGGAGGCTGAGGAGGGAGAATTGCTTGAACCCAGGAGGTGGAGGTTTCAGTGAGCTAAGATTATGCCACTGCATTCCAGCCTGGGTGACAAGAGTGAAGCTCCTTCTCAAAAAAAAAAAAAAAAAAAAAAAAAAGAAATGTAATCCCTAATGTTGGAGGTGGGCCTGGTGGGAGGCGTCTGGGTCATGGGGGTGGATCCCTCATGGTTTGTCCTCATGATAGTGAGTGAATTCTCCTAAGATCTGGTTGTTTAAAATTGTGTGGCACCTCCCCCCAACTCTCTTGCTCTTGCTTTCACCATGTGATGTGCCTGCTCCAGCTTCATCTTCTGCCACGAGTAAAAGCTCCCTGAGGCCTCCCCAAAAGCTGAGCAGATGTTGGTGCCATGCTTCCTGTACAGCCACTAGAACTGACAGCCAATTAAAACTCTTCTCAGGTCTCAGGTATTCCTTTATAGCAGTGTGAGAATGGCCTAATACAAGGTCTAATCAGAATTCAGCTTGTCTCAGTCATGTTTCCTGTCTCAGTCACATTTCCATTCACCTTCTTCAGTCAAAACTTTTCCTCCATACTTCTAAGCAAGTACCAAAGAAAATAACATGAATTCACAGTCATCTATAAAATAAGAAAACAACTAAATCAAGATGGGAGAAAGGTACAGTAAATTATTCCTCTACCTAACACATTTCTGGGCATGATGGAAAAACAGTGGTATCAAGTGGGTTACTTCCCTTGAGGGTTAGCACAAGATCTCAGCTATAGACAGCTCCCCTTGGATGGCAAGTATGGAGAAAAGAAGGGGAAAATGCAACCTCCAGTTGGCCAAAAATCAATCTACATATTTAGAAAAGCCTTCGGCTGAGAACTTTCAAAGGGCTGTAAAGTGCCTCATTCAGATAAAGATAAGTGTTCATACAGAATATCATCCAAGCCTGGACACTTTTGTGAATGAAAGGAGGCACTATTAGTAATGATTCTGGGATGGAGGTTGGCAAATTTTTCCTAAAAATGGCCAGATAGTAAATATTTTAGGTTTTAGAGGCCACATACAGTCTCTGTCATATATTCTTTTTCTTTTTAACCCTTTAAGAATGTAAAAACCATTCTTAGCCCAAACACCATAAGAAAACAGGCCAGGAGGCCGGGCGCAGTGGCTCACGCCTGTAATCTCAGTACTTTGGGAGGCCAAGGGGGGAGCAGATCACCTGAGGTCAGGAGTTCAAGATCAGCCTGGTCAACATGGCGAAACCCCATTTCTACTAAAAAAAAAAAAAAAAAAAAAAAAAAAAAAAAATTAGCCAGGCATGGTGGCACATGCCTATAATCCCAGCTAGTCAGAAGGCTGAAGCAGGAGAATCGCTTGAACCTGGGAGGCAGAGGCTGCAGCGAGCCGAGATCGCACCATTGCACTTCAGCCTGGGTGACAAGAGCAAAACTTGATCTTAAAAAAAAAAAAGAAAAGAAAAAAAAAGCAAGCAAGAAAGAAAACAGGTTAGGATACAAGTTTGGCCATGGGCTTGGGGGAAAACACACATCAAGTCTGTTCTGGTCAAATAGGTACATAAGTCACCCTAGCTGAAGGCCTGGTCTGTGATCCAATTCAAAATTTAGAATTAAGAGTAAGTATGTGGGTTGGGTGCGGTGGCTAACACCTGTAATCTGAGCACTTTGGGAGGCCAAGGCGGGTGGATCACCTGAGGTCAGGAGTTCGAGACCAGCCTGGCCATCACGGTGAAACCCTATCTCTACTAAAAATACAATAATTAGCCAGGCATGGTGGTGTGTGCCTGTAGTCCCAGCTACTCGGGAGGCTGAGACAGTAGAATTACCTGAACCCAGGAGGCGAAGGTTGCAGTGGTCTGAGATCGCGCCACTGCACTCCAGCCTGGGCGACAGAGCGAGACTCCGTCTCAAAAAAAATAATAAAAATTTTTAAAAACCTACAATGATGAAAGTATGTCAGAGGGAGGAATCAACTGAAAGAGCTCCCCAGGCCAAAGTTGGAACAATTTGAACAAGAAAATAAAGTGGTATGGATTATAATCAGAGTATAAAATAAATATATGTGAGCCCATACTGTATAAACAAATGATTTAATAAACAAATGCATAAGAATAGACAGACCCCCCTCCCCCATACAGAAGAATTCCAAGCAACTTTTGTAGATACTCCACCTCAAGGAGGTGGAGGATAAATCCCCATTCTATAAGTGTGGCCAATGCATACTGATTTCCTTCTAAAGAGTACAGGATAGAAAGTAGGGGGAGTATCTTTATAGTGGAGAAATCCGACAAACACTGCCTCGGCCAGGTGATCAAGGTTAACATCATCAGTGATAAGTCATGTTGACAGCATGTATCCTTGATATGATGTGATGAGGATGGCATGTTACCTCTGTGGCCTTCCTCCCAAGAACGTGTAACTTCAGTCTAATCATGAGAAAAACATCAGATAAACACTAAGTTAGGGGTATTCTACAAAACACCTGATGAACACTCCTGTCAAGGTCATCAAAGACAAATACAGTGGCTGGATGTGGTATCTCATGCCTATAATTCCACCCCTTTGGGAGGCCACGGTGGGAGGATCACTTGAGGCCAGGAGTTTGAGACCAGCCTGGGCAATATAGCAAGACCCTTCTCTAAAAAGAACAAAAAATAAATTAGCCAAGCATGGTGGTGTATGCCTGCAGTCCTAGGTACTTGGGCAGCTGAAGCAGGAGGATTGCTTGAGCCCAGGAGTTTGAGGCTGCAGTTAGCTATGATCACACTACTGCACTCTAGCCTGGGCCACAGAGCCAGACCTTGTCTCTAAAAAACAAAACAAAACAAAATCTGAGAAGCTCAAGTTAAAAACTAAGGAAATCTGAATGAAGTATGGACTTTAGTCAATAACAATGTATTAATACTGGCTCATTAATTGTAACAAATGCAGTATCACAAGATGTTAACAATGAGGGAAACTGGGTGTTGGGGATAGTTACTCACTGTACTGTCTTAGCAATTTTTCTGTATGCCTAAAACGATTCTGAAAAATAAAGTGTTTTATAAAAAGTTCACTAAGTATGATACAGTTTGGCTAGAAGAGATACCCAGAGCAGAGGCAGTTTCTCTGGTACCTGAGGTCTGCAAGACCTTTGACCTAATACAACTCTGAAGCCAGAATGCCTAGGTTTGAATTCTGGCTTTACTATTTATTAGCTAGGTAACCTTTGGCAAGTTATGTAACCCCTTTGTGAACAACTTCATCTCTGAAAAGTAGGAATGATAGCCCCTACTTTGCCATGTTGTAGTAAGGATTAAATGAATTAATGTGTATAAAGTGCTTTAATGAGCCCTGGCACACAGTAAATTCTATATAAATATTTTGTAAAATGAATAAAAACAATGATGACTAAAAGTTCCTTTAGTAATTATCTAAAATCATACAAGGTAAGGAGATATAAGTTTGGTTGCTATGAACCAGGTAGTTGTTGCCATAGACATGTCAGTACCTTGACAACCATTATTAGGACATTGCCATAGCTTTTATAAGTGGACAACCTGAGCTGTGTTAATCTGACAAGAAGGCTAGAAAGCTCAATGCATCTTCCTATTACTCTGCATATCTTATGTCTTCCATCCAAAAAGAATCAACTTATCAGATAAATAACCACCTCATGGTAAGCAAAATATGTCACTATCTTCATTTTACAGATAAGAAAAGAAATTTGGAAATGATAGGTTTAGTTGAGGTGATTTCACTTCAGGTTACCCAGAAGAGGCACTAGAAAGAAAGGATCAGACCAGTCATCCCTAATTCAATCATTTTCCCAGTTGGGTTATCCTACCTACCCTTCCTTATAAAGGAAGAACTTGTGTGATGCCAATTTGACACTTCTTGGTGGCACTGACAAACACAGAGAGCCTGACATCAAGTTAGAAGGCTCTGCCAATTATTAGGAAACAGACATGAAGCAGTTACTGGCCTCTTCTCCAAGGGAGATGGCTATCATAGAACCCAGACAATTAGGCTCTGATGTTTCAGGCTCCTGGTCATATCAGCTTCATGTGCAAAACTGGAGTAAGGCTGGTTTTGATCACAGGCCATATATAAGGTTTCTCTTTTGTCTGGCATAAGCCAGAGCCATTATCCAGGACGTCTTTATGGGAAACCTAATGATCTCCTAGGGCGTGAGCTGTGCTATAACAAATGCTATGAAATGTGAGTATTTTGGAATGGCAACTCTCCAGACCAGTAAATGACTGGATGACTCTGCAGAACCCTGATAAATTATCCCTTAATAAGCTAGCACATAAACTGTGCTCATCAGACAGCTAAGCAAGGCCCATCTAAGCATCAATTGAAGTACTTTGCTAACCCAGCCAGGGCTTCCTCCAATTCTGGGCTTCAACATATAGTTGTCCCTCAGTAAACTTGGGGGAAATGGGCTCCTGGACCCCCTCATATACCAAAATCTGTGCATTCTCAAATCCTGCAGTTGGCGCTATGAAACCCATATATATGAAAAGTTAGCCCTGCATATACATGGTTTCACATTCACAAATATCCTCATTCGGTCGAAAAAAAAAAAAAAAGCCTGGTATAAGTAGACTCATGCAGTTCAAACCCATGTTGTTCAATGGTCAACTGTAATTAGTCACTAGGGAAATATAAATAAAAACCTACCTCACACCCACTAGGATAGCTGTAAACAAAAAAACAAGCATTACTGGTGGGAATGTAAGATGTTGTAGCCATTTTGCAAAACAGGCTGGCAGTTCCTCAAGAGGTTAAATATAGATTTATTACATAACCCAGCAGTAATACTCCTAGGTATATACCCAAGAGAAAACATATCCACACAAAAACTTATATACAAATGTTTATAGCAGCATTATTCATAAGAGCCAAAAAGTGGAAACAATCCGCTTTCCATGGATGAACCTTGAAGTGATTGCCTAAATTATCCTTTTTACTTAGGCATTCACTTCTAAATCCAGCTGTGCATTGACATCACCTGGGAAGCTTATGCAGCTCCCTGGCAATCTTTGAGGATGGGACACCTGGATTAATGTTTGAAATCCATTAGAATAGATTATCTCTAAGGTCCCTGATAGCTCCAAAAATTGTAAAAAAATCTCTAATAGCGGGTCACCAATGCCCACATCTTTGAAGAAGAGACATTATTGGTACTTGGAACAGGTCTCCCAATAGTTCCTTCTGGAAGCCTAAGTTGGTTCTTCTCTTAGGCATCATCCCAACCTCCACAAGGTTGAATAAAGATATTCTTAACAAGGATGAACTATGGCTGAAGGGATAGGCCACATCTGATTATGTCTGTGTAGGCTGCTATACTAAGAAATCACCCCATTTTGAAGAAAGCTACTCATTAGCACAGAACTTGTCACTGCAATTGAGAATAACCAGTCCCTCCTTCTATGACATTTATAGACACAGTTGGATAGAATAAAGTAATAGACTTCTAACAATCCCAGGCTTTCTGTTTATCAGCACCTGTTTAGTCATAAGCTGACTAAAGGCTCAGTGTTTATAATGGAACTTATTTCTTATTTTCTTTCTTCTCTTAATATTTAAGAACTAAGATGAATCATGTTCCGGCTTTTGACCTCCTGCTGCTCTTGGCTAAAGACAACAGAAGAGACACGAAGGTAATATTACAATTATTTCCCTAGGCCTATTCCACTATTTCCTCCCACAAATCTGCCCATAGTCCCTCAAGGTACAAATCTTCATAATATATATTGTTAGTTGAAGTGATTAAGCAGTTGTTTGTAAGATTGGGAGCAGGGTTGAGGAGGGATGGCCAATTGTACAAGGTTAAGCGAATCAGGGAAGAAAAGCATCCTTGGGGGCTTTGATGAGGGACTCCCATACCACCTTCTACTGCTTTGGCTGGGCCTTTTATGGTACATGCATTGAGATTACTGCAGGCAGAATCCCAAACACTAAGGAAGAGTATAACTCTCTGTTTAGCCTAAAACCTAACTGTTTTAAGACTTTGGCTCATTTTTCTTTTTCATTTCTAGGAATGTGACCATCCCTATCATTGGCTTGAACAACTCAGGCAAAACTGTTCTTGTGAAGGCATTCCAAAAATGTAAGGAACTGAGAGCATTAGATACTGGTGTGGGTCTCCCATGGACCCCAGAATCCAGTGAAATAATCATTCCTTCCTAGCATTACTTCATGGCCCTCAGTTTCCCTTTTTTTTTTTTTTTTTTTTTTTTGCGCATAAACACCTTCCAATATACACTGTCTCTCTCCCTCCCTCCCTCCCTTCCCCACATTACATAAACAGCCTGTTTATGTAATGTCTGTCACCTGCTCCCTTTACAAGCTATCCTAATTGAAAGTCCTTTCATAGGGTCAGTATGCATAAGTTCAAATTATGTAAATCATTGCAGTTAATTATGAAGGATAGCATGTTTGAAATGATGTCTAGTTTCAGGGCTCAATTAAAGTGGAATTTGGTCTAGATAAGAGAGACAAGTGTGGGATGATAAAGAAGTTTAATAACATGAAATTCTGTGACAGCTAATATAGAGAGTTGGAGCTTGAGAAATGTTGTCAGTTCCGATATGTGCAAGTTTAATACCAGGTCTCTAGTTCAGTATCTTGACATTTCAAGAAGCAGTTACACAGAATTTCAGAAAGGTACTATACTACTTATTAAGGACCAATCAAAGAAGCCAGCACTGTCTGTCACAGGATGCCCTCCATCCATGTTTACTGAATAAATGAAGTAGTATGATGATGTGGTTGAGTTTTATCTAACCTGGCATCCCTGATGCCAAAAAAAGGCTAACCTGACTCCTCTGCCACTGACCTACCTGAAGTGCTCATCAATTTCCTTGAACTACAGCAGGAGCCTTCTGGCTGATCTTGTCATCTCCAGTTGTTCTCCCAGTATTCAATCCACATAGCTACCAGAAGGACTTAATACAAAAGTCTGATCATGGCACTTCCCTGCTCAAAACTGTTCAATGCCATCATCTTCAAGATAAAACTCAAGTTTCTTAGCAGCACACAAAGCCTTCTATGAGTTGGTCCCTGAGTCCTCCTCCAACTTCATTTCCCATGCTCTCTGCACATGCCCTCTGATACAGCCACAACAAATGACTTGCCATCCCCCTTTTCTAGTTCTGTACATGTTATCCCACTACCTAGCATTTTACCTCTGCCATTATCTACCTGCTAAATCAAAAGCCTCAAGTCACAGCCCAGCTTGACCTCAGGAAAGCCTTCCCTATCAGTGCCCTCCTGCCTCAGCTCCCACTCTTCCATGCATCGCTCTGGCATGCACTTATTACATCATCAGGCAATTGTAAGTCCATCCCCTAAATTGTGAGCCTCTTGAGAGAAATAATGGATTTTTTCCTCTCTGTATCTTTAGCCTGTGGTCTTTTAGCATTTTCAGGTAGGTATTCAATAAATATTCATGGAATGGATGTTCTCCCCTATTCCACCATTCACCTAAGACAACATGTTGCCATTTTCTTTGTTTTTTTTTTTTTTTTTTTTTCCTCCGAGACGGAGTCTCACTCTGTTGCCCAGGCTGGAGCGCAGTGGTGCAATCTCAGTTCACTGCAACCCCCGCCTCCCAGGTTCAAGCGATTCACATGCCTCAACCTCCCGAGTAGCTGGGATTACAGGTATGCACCACCACACCTGGCTAATTTTTTTTTGGATTTTAGTAGAGATAGGGTTTCACCATGTTGGCCAGGCTGGTCTGGAACTCCTGGCCTCAAGCAATCCTCCTGCCTCAACCTCCCGAAGTGCTGGAATTATAGGTGTGAGCCACTGCTCCCGACGACATGTTGCCATTTTCTGTAACAACTTCCTCTGTCCCATTAGCAGCTCCAAGCCTCACATTTTAGCCAATGGGTTCAGCTTTGTATCCCCCCTTGTAGGAAACAAACTTAACTCCTTGCTTCTCCCAATTATCTGATAGGCAGAAATGTTTAAGAAGGTAAATAGCAGCAGGAAAAATCCAGGAGCCAGCAAAAATCACAAGATTATTGAAAAAAGTGGGGATAATTTTCTACAGCCCCAACTCAACCTCATCCCTGGATTCCCTTTTGTCTGGGTGGGCCCTAGGAATCCATATTTTAAGAACTCCTCAGGGGTTTCTGATGGCCAGCCAGCTTTTGGAAGCACTCACCTGCAATTACCGGTATGCTATTTTGCCTGTGAGAATACTGTCTGTTTCCTATTTTAATTCCTAGAGGACACTGCCTAAAATCTATTTATTTTGTTACTGCATAACTTGCCTTGTTCTCAGTGAATATCTGGGGGATTATTCATAAATCTATTGGTTGTGACTACATTCACAGATAATTTTTTAATGGGCACTGATATCACATTCTGAAGAATGTCTCAGGCCACCTCTGTCTATGCAGGACCATCAGAATCAATCTAGTAGGTTACTCTGTGCCCAAAATTGAATAATTTACCTCCCTTGTCCCTGCAAATGTTTTGTTGTTGTTGTTGTTTGTTTTTTGAGACGGAGTTTCACTCCTGTTGCCCAGGCTGGAGTGCAATGGAGCAATCTCGGCTCACTGCAACCTCAGCCTCCTGGATTCAAGGGATTCTCCTGCCTCAGCCTCCAAGTAGCTGGGATTACAGGCATGTGCCACCACACCCAGCTAACTTTTTGTATTTAGTAGAGACAGGGTCTCACCATGTTGGTCAGGCTGGTCTCAAACTCCTGACCTCAGGTGATCCACCCGCCTCGGCCTCCCAAAGTGGCGGGATTACAGGCTTAAACCACTGTGCCCAGCTGCTGCGAATGTTTTTAAGCTGATTGCCAAGAACAGATAATTGCCTAGGAAGGAAATGCCCGTCTGCAAGTAATACTGTGAACACTTGAAGACACCAGCTATAAAATATTTTGGCACACAAGACATTTTTAAAAATTTGTTAAATTTGTATGGGTACATTGTAGGTGTATATATTTATGAGATATGTGAGATACGTTGATATAGGCATACAATGTGTAATAATCAAATCAGGGTAAATGGGATATCCATCACCTCAAGCATTCACCATTTATTTGTTACAAACATTCCAGTTGTACTCCCTCAGTTATTCTAAATGTACAACAAATTATTGCTGACTATAGTCACTCTGTTGTGCTATCAAATACTAGATCTTAACTATATTTTTGTACCCATTAACCGTCCCATTCCCTCCCCTCACTACCCTTTCCACCCTCTAGTAACTATCCTACTCTCTCTCTCTCTCTTTTTTTTTTTTTTTTGAGACAGAGTCTCGCTCTATTGCTCAGACTGGAGTGCAGTGGCACAATCTCAGCTCACTGCAACCTCCACCTCCTGAGTTCAAGCAATTCTCCTACCTCAGCCTCCCGAGTAGCCAGGGTTACAGGCATGTGCCACCACACCTGGCTTATTTTTGTATTTTTATTAGAGACGAGGTCTCACCATGTTGGCCAGGCTGGTCTGGAACTCCTGATCTCAGGTGATCTGCCTGCTTTGGCCTCCCGAAGTGCTAGGATTATAGGCATGAACCACCACACCCGGCTGTGTTCTTCTACTCTTTATCTCCATGAGTTCAATTATTTTACTCTAGGGCTTCCACAAATGAGTGAGAACATATGAAATTTATCTTTCTGTGCCTGGCTTATTTAAGTTAATATCATGTACTTGTTCTGTCCGTGTTGCTGCAAATGACAATATTTTATTCTTTTTTATGGCTGAATAGTAAGTACTCCATTGTGTATAAGTACCACATTTTCTTCATCCACTCATCTGTTGATGGACACTTAGGTTGCTTCCAAATCTGGGCTATTGTGAACAGTGCTGCAATAAACATGGGACACCAGATATCTCTTCGACATACTGATTTCCTTTCTTTTGGATATATACACAGCAGGTGGATTGCTGCATCACATGGTAGTTCTATGTTTAGTTTTTTGAGGAACTTTCATAGTGGAACATAATTTATGTTCTCACCAACAGTGTATGAGGGTCCCTCTTTCTCCACAGCCTTGCCAGAATGATCAATATGCTGAGGAGAAGAATGTATATCCTGCATTCATTGGATGAAATGTTCTGTAAATATCTATGAGGTCCATTTGCTGTATAGTGCAGATTAGGTACAGTGTTTCATTGTTGATCTGGATAATCTGTCCAATGCTGAAAGTGGGGCGCTGAAATCTCCAATTATTACTGTATTGGGGCCTATCTCTCTCTCTTTAGCTCTAATAATACTTGCTTTGTATATCTGGGTGCTCCAGTGTTCAGTGCACATATAATTGTTATATACACTTGCTGAATTGACCCCCTTATCATTATATGACATTCTTGGTCTCTTTTTATAGCTTTTGTCTTGAAATCCGTTTTGTCTGAAGTATAGCTACTCCCGCTCTTTTGGGTTTCTATTTGTATAGAATATAATTTTCTATCCCTTTTAGTTTATATGTGTCTTTATAGATGAAGTGTGTTTCTTGTAGGAAACAGATCATGTTGTTTTTTTTTAATCCACTCAGCCACCCTATGTCTTTTGATTGGAGAGTTTAGTCCATTTATATTCAATGTTATTATTAATAAGGACTTACTACTGACACTTTGTTATTTGCTTTCTGGTTATTTTGAGGTCTTTTCCTTCCTTCCTTCCTGTCTTCCTTTTTGTGAAAGTGATTTTCTCTCGTAGTATGTTTTGATGTATTGCTTTATATTTTTTGTCTATCTGTTGTAGGTTTTTTGATTTGAAGTTACCATGGGGCTTGCAAATAACATCTTTTTTTTTTTTTTTTTTTTTCTTTGAGACGCTCACTGCAAGCTCCGCCTCCCGGGTTTACGCCATTTTCCTGCCTCAGCCTCCCGAGTAGCTGGGACTACAGGCGCCCGCCACCTCGCCCGGCTAGTTTGTTTTTTTTTTTTTTTTTTGTATTTTTTAGTAGAGACGGGGTTTCACCATGTTAGCCAGGATGGTCTCGATCTCCTGACCTCGTGATCCGCCCGTCTCGGCCTCCCAAAATGCTGGGATTACAGGCTTGAGCCACCGCGCTCGGCCGCAAATAACATCTTATAACCCATTTTTTAAAATATTCACCCACTGCCCCCTGGAGACCCCATTATTTTAAACTGATGAAAAATGTGATTGCAAAAACAAGCAAAGAGAAAACCAATATTAATTGTACACTTTAACTTCATCCCCTCTGCTTTGTAATTTTTTGTTGTTTCTATTTATATCTTATTATACTGTCTTTAAAAGTTGCTGTAGTTGTTACTTTTGATAGGTTCATCTTTTATTCTTTGTACTGAAGCTATGAGTAGTTTACACACCACAATTACAGTATTATAACAATACTCTGTATTTGTCTGTGTGAGTTGCTGTTACCAGTGGGTTTTATACCTTCAGGTGATTTCTTATTGCTCATCAACTTCCTTTTCTTTCAGGTTGAAGTACTCCCTTCAGCATTTCTTGGAGGAGAGGTCTGGTGTTGACAAAAATCCCTCAGCTTTTGTTTGTCTGGGAAATACTTTATTTCTCCTTCATGTTTGAAGGATAATTTTGCTGGATATAATATTCTAGGATAAAAGTTTTTTTCCTTGATATACTTTAAGTATATCATGCCACTCTCTCTTATTTCAATCTTTGTTAAACTTATCCGATAGATTCTGAATTCCTTCTTTGTGTTATCTTGGATTTCATTGATCTTCCTCAAAACTATTTTGAATTATCTGTCTGAAAGGTCACTTATCTCTGTCACTCCATAATATGTTACTGGTGCCTTATTTAGCTCTTTTGGTGAGGTCATTTTTCCTGGATGGTCTTGATGTTTATTGATGTTCATCAAAGTCTGGGCATTGAAAAGTTAGGTATTTAATCTATGCAGACTGGGGTTGTTTTTACCCATCCTTCTTGAGAAGGACTCAAAGGGAATTGAGTGTTGTGATCAAATCTTTGGTCACTGAAGCTGTATATGCATTAGGGGACACCCTAAGCCTAGTAATGCTGTGACTCTTGTAAAGCTGTAGAGGTACCATTTTGGTGGTCTTGGGTAAGATCTGAGAGAATTCCCTGGTTTACCAGGCAAAGTCTCTTGTTCTTTTCCCTTACCTTCTCCCAAGCAAATGGAGTCTCTCTCTCTCTCTGTGCTGAGCTGCCTGGAGTTGGGGAAGGGGTGATACAAACACTCCTGTGGCCACCACCACTGAGACTGTGCTGAGTCACACATGAAGCCAACAGTACTGGGTCTCACCCAAGGCCTGTGGCAACTATTTCCTGGTTATCCCTGATATTTATTCAAGGTCCAAGGGCACTTCAGTCAGTAGCTGATGAATCCTGCCAGGAAAGGGTATTTTCCTTCAGTGCAGCAGGTTCCTTTCTGGCCCAGGGTGGGTCTAGAAATGCCACCAGGAGCTAGGGCCTAGGGTCAGGGGCTTTAGAAATCTGCTTGGTGCTTTATTTTACTGGGGCTGAGCAAGTACCCAGGTTGCAAGACAAAGTCCTCTCTATATTCCTCTCTCCTTTCCTCAAGCAGAATTGGCCATCACAGCCCCGAGCCCATAGTGACTATAGCCTGGCTACCACCAATGTTTATTCAAGGCCTGAGCTCTTTAGTTAGCAGGCAGTGAGTCCTGCCAGGCCTGGGTCTCTCTCTTCAGGGCAGCGTTTTCCTTTCTGGCCCAAGGTGAGTCTAGAAATGCCCTCCAGGAGCTAAGGCCTGGAATCAGGGACTTTAGGAGTCTGCTTGGTGCTGTATTTCACTGTGGCTGAGTTAGTACTGAAGTTGCAAGACAAAGTCCTTTTTACTCTTCTCTCTCCTTTCCTCAAGCAGGAGTCTCTCCTGATGGCCACCACTGCTGAAAATGTGCTGGGTCACACCTGAAGCCAGCACAATACCAGGTCTTGCCCAAGGCCCATGGTGACTGCTGCCTGGCACTTGCTTGGGATGTTTACTCAGGCCTAAGGGCTCTTTAGTCAGGTGGTGGTGAATCCTGTCAAGACTGGGTCCTTCCCTTCTGGGCACTGGGTTCCCTTCTGGCCCAGGATGGGTCTAGAACTGTCATCGGGGAGCCATGGCCTGAAATGGGGGCCTCAGGACTCTGCTTGGTACTTTATTTTCCTGTGGCTGAGCTGGTATTCAAGTTGTAAGACAATGTTCTCTTTACTCTTCCCTCTCCTCCTGGAGCTGCAAGCTGTGCTGCCTGGCACTAGGGGGAGGGGTGACACAAGCACTTCCCTTAGTCACTCTGGCTGGTGACTCACTAGGTTGCATGCCCCCTAAGTCCTTGGCTCCAAGCCCATCACAGTACCAGGACTTGCCCAGGAACTGCAGTCCTTGTGGCCTGGACTGCCTTTCAAATTTATTTAGCACCCCAGAGCACTTCAGGCCATGGTGGCAGGGCTTGCTGGAACTCAGGTTCCAACTGTTGGAATGGGCAATTTCCCTCTGGCTAGGGCTGGTCTAAATGCTTCCTCCATAAGTGCTAGGCAAATTCTGCCCTATGTAGTTTTCTGCTGTGACAGGGCAGCACTGAGTTCCAATCCAAAGTCCTACAATCACTGCACTCTCTCTTCCAAGCACAGATTCTCTCTCTGTGCCATGTGGTGCTGCCAGGGGATGAGGAAAGGGTGGTACTGGTGATTCAAGACTGTCTTTCCTACCCTCTTCAGTGCCTCTTTCCTTGACATGATGTTATAACCAAGGTGGGGTGCGAGGGCTCATGCCTGTAATCCCAGCACTTTGGAAGGCCAGGGCAGGCAGATCGCTTGAGCCCAGGAGTTCAAGACCAGCCTGGGCAACATGCTAAAACTGTCTACAAAAAAAAAAAATACAAAAATTAGCCAGGTATGGTGACACATGCCTATCATCCCAGTGACTCAGGAGGCTAAGGTGGGAGGATCACTTGAGTCTAGGATGTCAAGGCTGCAGTGAGCTGAGACTGAGCCACTGCACTCCAGCACGGGCGACAGAGTGAGACCCTGTCTCAAAAAAAGAAAAAAATACAGATGTTATAACCAGGTACTATGATCGCTCACCTGATTTTTGGTTCTTATGAAGGTGCTTTCATGTGGATAGTTGTTCAATTTGGTGTTCCTGCAGGGGTGACCATCACTGAAGGATTCTATTTGGCCATCTTATGCCACCTCCTCCAAGTCATTATTTTTGACACCATTCACTAAAACTCTTTTGTCTGGCATGGTCATGTAAGGCAAGAAGAAACCCAACCACTGGCACAAGCAGGTGCCCTAAATGAGGACATTTAGACTAGTGCCTTTCAAACCTGGCTATATATTTCAATCACCTGGGGAGCTTTTTAAAAAAGTCACGATGCTTCAGCCCCACCCCAGATCTATGGACTCAAACCCTAAGAGAACGAGGCCTGGGGATGGCTGGGTGTGGTGGCTCACGCCTGTAATCCCAGCACTTTGGGAGGCCGAGGTGGGCGGATCACCCAAGGTCAGGAGTTTGAGACCAGCCTGACCAACATGGTGAAACCCCGTCTCTACTAAAAATACAAAAATTGGCTGGGTGTGGTGGCGGGGGGCTGTAATCTCAGCTACATAGGAGGCTGAGGTAAGGGAATTGCTTGAACCTGGGAGGCAAAGGGTGTAGTGAGCCGAGATGGTGCCACTGCACTCCAGGCTTAAAAATAAATAAATAAATAAATAAATAAATAAATAAATAAATAAATACAATGCTCTACAGGTGATCATGGAGAACAGTGAATACTGAGAACCAGTAACCGTAACCAGAGTCACCTGGAGAGCTTTCAACCCTACTGACAGGGGACCTGGAGATTCAAAAACTTTGGTCTGGGAAGGGCCTATGGAATCTACAGTTTCCATTTTTTTTTCTTTTTTTTTTTTTTTTTTTTTGAGAGAGTCTCACTCTGTCACCCAGACTGGGGTGCAGTGGTACAGTGGTGTGATCATGGCTCACTACAGCCTTGATTGCCCAGGCTCAAGCGATCCTCCCACCTCAGTCTTCCAAGTAGCTGGGATTACAGGTGTGTAGCATGGAATCTGTATCTTAACAAGCTCATCAGATGATGCTGAGACACAATCAGGCATGAGTTTCATGGCTCTCTAGGGTAGTGGTACTCAAGCTTTAAAGTGCAGAAGACTCACCTCAGGATTTTGTTAACCATAGGGAGTTCATTAAACATGCAAATACTTGTGTTCCAAGCCTAGAGGTTTTGATTCATTTGGTCTGGACTAGGCTTTAACAATCACCCCTGCATAATTCTCAATTATATGGTGCCCGGACCATGCTTTCTGAAACACTTCACTAGGGATACAGAGATGAATCAGACTCAGTACCTGTCCTTAGAGTGTTTATACTTTAATAGAGGAAATAAGATAAATGTAAATTGTCAGGGAACAACTGCTCACAGCATCTAGGGTTCACCAACAATAGAATGCACTAACTGAAGGAACTGGTAAGGTTTCAAGTAAAAAGAAAAAGAAAACTAAGGAAAAAAATTTTTTTCTCTGACAGGGCAAAAAAATATATAAAGCTTTTCTTGATGAAGGAAACTCTAATATTACCTTTAGAGTTTTAACCTAGTCACTTTTTTTTTTTAAATTTGAGACAGACATCTTGCTCTGTCGCCCAGGCTGAAGTGCAATGGTGAGATCTCAGCTCACTGCAACCTCTGCCTCCTGGGTTCAAGTGATTCTCCTGCTTCAGCCTCCCGAGTAGCTGGGATTACAGGTGCCCGCCACCACGCCTGGCTAATTTTTGTATTTTTAGTGGAGACAAGGTTTCACCATGTTGGCCAGGCTGGTCTTGAACTCCTGACCTCAGGTGATCTGCCTGCCTCGGCCTCCCAAAGTGCTGGGATTACAGGTGTGAGCCACCATCCCTGGCCCACTTATTATTTTTGAGTAGTCTAATACAGATATAGCAAATATCACATCAAAGTTGTGGCTGAAAATTATTTTATCTGAAAGCTATAATTTAAAAGTTCATTGCCTAACACGAAATCAGAAGAGATGTTATGAAAATCACATTTAAACATAATAATAATATATACATACACATATATATATATGTATTCTCATTTCCAAAGACCCAAAAGCATATTACTAACTTTTCACATTAATGACTCATTTTGGCAGTCCTATGGAAAATGTCACATGCAGATCTAAGACTACAAATAAGAAGTTATGAATTCTAGTCTTAGTGCTCCCAGGTATGGGTATAGAGAATATATAAAGTCATTTTGCTACTAATGTGGGAAGAGAGCTAGGCTAGAATGGTCAGTTCAACAGACTGGAATGCATATAAATGCTGCCGTTTTCCATTTTCATTATTTTTGTTTGTTTTTGTTTGTTTGTTTGTTTGTTTTTTTGAGATGGAGTTTCACTCTTGTCCCCCATGCTGGAGTGCAGTGGCGTGATCTCAGCTCACCGCAACCTCTTTCTTCAGGGCTCAAGCGATTCTCCTGCCTCAGCCTCCCAAGTAGCTGGGATTACAGGTGTGTGCCACCACACCTGGCTGGGTTTTTTTTTTTTTTTTTTTTTTGTATGTTAGTAGACATGTGGTTTTGCCAGGGTGGCCAGGCTGGTCTTGAACTCCTAACCTCAGGTGATCCGCCCACCTCAGCCTCCCAAAGTGCTGGGATTACAGGCGCGAGCCACTGTGCCCAGCCAAGACTGCCGTTTTCAACTCCATTTCTATGGGAGCTGAATGAGGTATGGAATTCCCTGTGAGATTTTATGTTCTGGCTATAGCTTTTCAAAGGAAAATGTGTCTAAGCCTAGCATGGTTTCTTGGAAGAGATATGTGGAAGACAACTTCATACCTTCATCTACAGTAACAATCACCATAAACATTTATTGAACACTTACTTTGTGTATGGTAATACAAACATCCTCCCTCATATAGCTTATGTTTTAGTTGGAGAGACAAAGTAAGCACAAAAAGAGGTGAAGGACCAGCTCAACAGACCATGTGCTCAACAAGAGAGAGAGAAGTGCGAAGTGGACAGGCCAGAGAAGTCTTCCTAAACAGTACTTGAGCTGGGTATTGAAGGGTGGGAGAGAAGGACCTTCTGTTCATTCATTCATTTATCAGATTAATTCAATAATGAATGTGCTTGGCATCATGGATATAATGGTGAATAAATTTCAATAAAATTGAAAGGGTTCCCGTCCTGTTGCAGTTTATAACCCAGATAAATAAACCATAGAATTTACAACACTGTAATATGTGCTATGACAATGGTAAACTCAGAAGAAAGGTACCTTATCCAGATGGCTGGTGGTGTGTGGGAAAACTCTAGAATAAACAAGATCAAAATTGACATTTTAAAAAATAGGCATTAACTGAGCAAAGAGTAGAAGTGTTCTAAGCAGAGAGAATGACATCTTGTAAAATCCCAGGGCAAGAGAAAGCATGACATTGATGTAGAGTGGGAGAAGTAGGGGCAAAGGAGCCAAGGGAAGAACAGATTTGGTATGTACCAGGGACAGTGTGGACACCCGTCAGGTTATAGCACTAGGAGATAGGTCTGGCAGGTTAGGAGGTGAAGGAGTCTGTATTATATCTGGAAGCAGTGGACACGCACTAAAGGTTACTGAGCCAGGAGAGGATAGTATGGGTAAAGCGATTATTTAGGAAGATAGTACCCAAGTATGGGCAGGGTGGCAGGATGCTTCAGTGGGATTTCTCAGAGCAGGCTCTAGTCAGGGTTCAACAAATTATTTGATCTAACTATATTTCCCTACTTTGTGATTGCTTTTCCTCTCTTCCCCTCTGCATAGTACTTCCCAGTAGGATAGACAACTGTATGAAATCGGAACTGACTCTACTGCTGTTAGATGAGTATGGAGTTTCCATCTAAGTGATTGCTTCTCCTCTTTTCCCCTATGCATAGTACTTCCCAGTAAGACAGACCATTGTATGAAATCGGAACTGACTACACTTTTGTTAGATGAGTATGAACTTTCCATCTACGACCTGAATGGAGATCTGAAGGGCCGGGAAGCATGGCCAAACTACTATGCACAGGCCCATGGGCTTGTTTTCGTCCTGGATTCCAGTGACATAAGACGCATGCAGGAAGTGAAGATCATCTTAACACATCTGCTGTCTGATAAAAGAGTGGCAGGGAAACCCATCTTACTGTAAGATTCTGCCTTTATGTCCTATTTCCGCTTCCCAATTTGTACCCTTAAAAGTATAGAAATGAAGGGTTGGGTGGTCCCTTTGTCACACCCAGCTAGGCCTTCTGTTCCCTTAGGCTCAGGGAGGTAAAGCAGCCCAATTCTCTGGGGTCTGTTCTCAAGAGCTACTTTCTACCACACACTGCCATGGGGGACATGTTACCTAACTGTACAAAGGTAATTTTGAAGGGAAGCATCAAAAGGAAATGAAAAGCGGAATCCACCACCTCCACCCCTTGACTCTTCCTGAATACTACCTTCCTGGATTTGCTTATTATCTTTTCTGGTTTCGGTCTCTGATCCTGAAACCTCATGATAGCAGAGAACCCCTATCTTGTACAATCGATGCCAATGACCTCCTCTCTGATCAGATTGCTCAAAAGTTACATAACTAGCACTTATTCCAGGGTGACAATGCAGGTGGCCAGTCAATTCTCATCCCCGCCCCCAACTCCCTTTATGCCTCTTTCATTCCTCATTAGCAACCCCAACTAGAGCATGAACAGAGTTTGGGAAAGGATGTAAAAACTCCAAATCTGTTCATAGCCCAGTTAGCAATTCTAATTAAAGCTTGATAGCATAATGTAGGGGAAGTGAGAAATGAGCCCTGGGGGGACTATCGTGGATTCAAATGATTTGTGCTATACTTTCCTTCATTGGGAGTTGGCTAGAAAAATGTCTAGCTCATCTCATTAGGTATGTCTTTAAACCTAATTCCTGGATATGTAGCAGTTATAGTAGAATTTGTTCTCCTCCTCTTTCCCTTCTTTTCTCGCCTTTTGCTTCTATTTTGGTTTCACTCTTGCACTCTTTTTTCCTCCCTCTCTCATATGCTCTGTTTTAGCTTAGCAAACAAACAAGACAAGAAGAAAGCCCTCATGCCTTGTGATATTATTGACTATCTACTTCTAAAGAAGCTAGTGAAAGAGAATAAGTGCCCATGCCGAGTGGTAAGTGTCAACCCCTTCCTTCCCTCTTCCTCTGGAGCCCAGCAGATGCAGCCCTTGGCCCATTCTATAATCAGCCCCATATGTTGGGTTTGCGGCAAAGTCTCTCGCTGTCAGGCAACACCCATAGTGATTCCTGACTTGATGGTGGTAACAAATATTGCATTCTGCCTTCAAAATAGTTCTGTAAAGTGGACACATGAATATCCCCATTTTATGGATAAAAAAGCCAAGGCTCAGAGACTCTATGTGACTTGCTCAAGGTCACACACCCCAGACACCACAACCACTTTATTAAAGGACCTCAGCTTTATTATGCTTTCTCAGATGTGAATGCTGAGTGTCTCCTAGAAGTCTCAGAGCCTCTCTAGGCATAGCAGAGCTTATGTGTTCCTCCACTGTTTGAATGAGAGTGACTGGTTCTGTGGGCCCCAGGGGTCCCAGGCTCCAGGTCTGCATCCTTCTCTTCTGTCACAGGAGCCATGTTCAGCCATCAGAAACCTTGAAAGAAGAAACCATCAGCCCATAGTTGAAGGACTGCGCTGGCTATTAGCTGTCATTAATACCTGCCAACTACCACCTACCTCGAGCATCTCAATCTCCAAGAATAACACAGGCTCTGGAGAAAGATGCTCATCACACAGGTACTGAGATGCCTCCATGAGATTTACTGATAAGAAAAGCAACAGGGATCAGTCTTTCTCACAAGCGAGGAGTTCTGGGAGGTGCTTGGATTCTGGGTGGCACTGAGCAAGTCTCTTGATATCATTGGCTCAAATGGGGCTACGGCAGTGCCCACCAACACTCCAACATTGTTAGGTACACCCCACCCCTGGCATAACTTGAGTGGTCATGTGAGGGGAATGATTTTCATAAAGGTAAGCCAACCTATCAGCATTACAGCCTCCCCAAAACAGGGTTTCTAATCTCTGATTTGCCATGTGGAAGAGAAAATGAACATAAGCCTCTTAAAGAGCCTACTGGCATTATTCTACGGATGAATGCCATGAACCTACTCCAGATTCTCAGTGTCTAGTTCTACAATCCTCCCAATAATGAGGAATGATGGGAGAGGACGGAAATGTTGAAAAGAGGAAAAAGAAGAAGAAAATAGGAGGTGATCAGAGTTTTGAGGAGCAAAAGGCCTAAACATCCTCCTGCTCTGTTGTCACATTGCCCAAAGGCATATGGCAGGGATGGGGTAGTAGCTGCACTAGATAAAGAAGCTTGAAGTGTGTCTGTTTCTACTACTCTTATCCTTTCTATCTTCCCCCAGCTTATCCACCAGAACAGGAATGTCAAAGGAGAAAAGACAGCATCTAGAACAACGCCCAACAGAAGCTAAGCCTCTAAAGTCAATCCTACAGGTAAATGGCCCTTTAAATGTTAATACTCAGTGACCAATCCCTGAACACGTGGACACCAACTAACTTCCCCATCCCCTCCCCCATCTTCTTGCTGTACAGAAAGAAGGTACAAGATTACGCCCTAAAAAGAATATGTCAGTAACATTTGCTTTAGATGAACCCATGAAAGAAGGTGAATGTTCTAGGAGAACTAGAGTTCAGAACACTACGAAGTTTCACTACAATTGAAGGAGTGACTTATAGACTCCAGCTCCATACGTTGATGACAATATTTTTGAAGGTAATGCTGGATCAGTGGTTAGAGAAGAAAATTTACATAGGCCTTCCCTAACAATTTCTACAATAGTATTCCAATTTTGAGCCTGAAATTCTTTCCTCACTCTATGGTTGGTGATTAGGAGAAGAGAAATAGAAGAAGTACAGGAAGGGTGCTTGGGTACCATCTTCTGGTAGTCCAGCATGATGCCCCAGCACTGGCTGACACAAGATCTTTAGATGGCTATAGGGTTATCTTAAAGTTTATGATTCCAGTGGTGGAAGTACAAGAACTTTATATATATATGAGATATATATCTCATATATATCTCAAGAACTTTAAAAACATGAATACACTATGAACTAGTAATCTCAATTCTTGAGCTGTCTCCAAGGATAGTTACACAAGTACCCAAAAAACGACCCTCAAGGATGTTTAATCACAGCACTGTGTACAATAACTAAAAGTGGGAAACAGCCTATATGTCCAACAATGGAGAATGGCTAAATAAATTAGGATGCATCTATGCTGTGGAATACTATGCATACATTAAAAAGGCTAATGTGGACTTCTATTTATTGACATGGAAAGTTTTCCACAACCTGGCATTTTTGTTAGGGAAAATAGCAAGTTAGAGTACAGCACGTATAGCAGGATACATATACAGATATAGAAATACCTGGAGGAATATCACTGAAAGATACTAGGTGATTGTGAGATGTAAAAGGCCTAAATGCCTTTCCTTTGGATTTTTTATTATAAATTTTCTTTTTTTGGCCGGGCGTAGTGGCTCATGCCTGTAATCCCAGCACTTTGGGAGGCTGAGGCAGGCAGATCACGAGGTCAAGAGATCAAGACCATCCTGGCCAACATGGTGAAACCCTGTCTCTACTAAAAATACAAAAATTAGCCGGGCGTGGTGGCAGGCACCTGTAGTCCCAGCTACTGGGGAGGCTGAGGCAGAAGAATCGCTTGAACCTGGGAGGCGGAGTTTACAGTGAGCTGAGATAGCGCCACTGCACTCCAACCTGGCGACAGAGCGGGACTCCGTCTCAAAAAAAAAAAAAAAGAAAAGAAATTTTCTTTTTTTATAATAAGCAGATATCATTTCTCCCAATACAAAAAAAAAGCTATGAGGGCTTAAAGGCTGTAGTTACTGGCCACTCATTCTCAGTATTCCTTAGGACCCCAGTCTCCAAGATTGTTAACTGTCAATATTATAATGTCATCTCAGCTCTGAAAGGGACATGACCTTTTATATCCCTGGCTACCTTGGAGCTTTGGGTTGTTACACCTACATGGAGGGGCTTGGACTTGGCCTGGGCCACTAACAAGGAGACAGACACTGCTCTGGGGACAAGGGGTGAGGATGAGAGCAGAGAGTAGAGTGGAGGGAAGTGGTAGAAGAGGAAGTGTTTTTTTTAAGATATCAGTAACTACCCCTAAATCTTTGTTGAAAATTTAAATCCATTTTCCTTTCTATAACTCCAGAACTTAGGGCAAAAAAAAAAAAAAAAAAAAAAAAAAGAATGGATATTTGGGACACAGAAAAGATGTTACTGGAAAATTCCTGTGAAGAAGCCTTGGTTCTTATAGTTAATACTACTTAAATGAAGGGCAGAGGGGAGAGAGCAAGAGTGAGAGAAAGTATGACGCCAGGGCAGAGGATGGGCGCCTCGTGGGGTGCAGTTTATACCCTGTTGGAAACTGGCCAATACCCTCCTACCCTGAAATGGTCTGGGAAGGACAGGAAACCTGGCACTTGGCTTCACTTACAATAACTGACCTTTTTCTCTTTTTACTTTCAACAGACTACTAAAAAGAAAAACAGGGAAACCAAAAGAAACAGCTGATATCCCTCCCTCAGCAAACAGGTTCATCTCCAGAACTATCAGGACTACCCAGTTTTTAAATTTCCATTTGATAATATCTCTACACTCCCCATACAACTCCACCTACCCTAATATCACATCCCTGAGAACCCGTTGTTCCTGTATATCTATATTCTAGCCATCAAACCAGTCCTATACTCACTGAGAGGCTCAAGAAGAGTGAGATGGCATCCACTGAGAATGAAGACCACCTTGGTAAAAAAGAACAGAGACTTTACATCTTTGTACCCAGATGCTGCTGACAAAGCTTGTGGACAATAAGTCATGGGTGATCAACCAAAATTGAGCCTTAGAAATACATATTTTTTCTTTAAGGTTCTTGGGCAGAAAAGGATTGGCAAAAATAAACAGAACTCCTTTGCTGAGAATTATGTGCTACTGAATCATTTTCAGTCATACCTCCATAAACAACTTTGTTTTAAAGCCCCAGACATTGTCTGTGAAGCCCAGAACAATTGCCTTGCTGTCCCTTCAGGAACAGCAACTGCTGCCTCTACCAACACTTTGGTTAGCTATGCAAAAAAATGTAGGCACTTGAATGCATTGATCCCTCTATCCCAAGGGTAGCAGTGGTAGTGGTGGTAGTTATTTACCATTACTACTACTATAGGTTGAGTATCCCTTATCTGAAATGCTTCGGACCAGAAGCATTTCAGATTTCAGATTTATTTTAATTTGGGAATATTATATGTACTTACTGGTTGAGCATCCCTAATCCAAAAATCTGAAACATTCCAATGAGCATGTCCTTTGAGTGTCATGTCAGGACTCCAAAAGTTTCTAATTTTAGAAGATTTTGGATTTTGGATTTTCAGATTAGGGATGCTCAATCTATATTACCTTCACCATGAGCAGCACAGCCACCATTTATTGAGTGCCTTCTGGATGCCAGGCACAGTGCTAAGTTCTTTATTTCCATTATCTTATTCATAACAACTCTTGGGGGTAAGCACTATACCTGACTGCATTTCACAGATGAGGAAACTAAGGGGCAGAAAAGTCAAATAAACTTGCCCAAGATCCCACGCCCTACAAAAAGCAGAGCAGGATGTTCTCACTCATATGTGGGAGCTTAAAAAAAAAAAAGTGGATCTCATGAAGATAGAGAATAGACTGGCAGTTTCCAGAGGACAGGAAAGTGCGGGGTGGTGGGGGATGGGGTGGGAGACGAAGAGAGGTTGATTAATGGATACATAGAAACAGTTTGACAGATTGGTAGGGTGATTATAGTTTATAATCATCTATTGTATATTTCAAAATAGCTAGAAGACAGTAACTCAGATGTTCTAGCATAAAGACAAATATTAAAGGTGATGGATATCCCAATTACACTGACTTGATCTTCATAAATTATATGTATTAAATTATCGTATGTACCCACGAAATGTGTACATCTATTATATATCAATTTAGAAATTAAATTGAATTTGAAAATTTGGGGTTGAGGAAAATAAAAAGCAGGGCAGAGAATTCAATCCCGATCTTTCTGACTCTAGAGCTACTTAAAGCCAGAAAGAAAGAGAAAGCTTTATCTAAGAAAAAATGCTGGCCGGGTGTGGTGGCTCATGTCTAGCACCTTGGAAGGCCGAGGCAGGTGGATCACTTGAGGTCAGGAGTTCAAGACTAGCCTGGCCAATATGGTGAAATCCCATCTTTACTAAAAATACAAAAATTAGCCAGGCATGGTGGCACAAGCCTGTAATACCAGCTACTCGGGAAGCTGGGGCCAGAGAATCACTTGAACCCCAGAGATGGAGGTTGCAGTGAGCTGAGATCGCGCCACTGCACTCCAGCCTGGGCAACAGAGTAAGATTCTGTCTGAAAAAAAAAAAGAAAAAAAGAAAAAATGCTGAAGTATATCCATGCCCGTGTCAGGAGAATTATGTTAATATCAATAAGCACACCAATAGTGGTAGCACACATTGTTGATCCAGCACTTCCATTTTGCCAGTTGCTGGGCTAAGTGCTTTATATATATAACTGCCTTTCATCTTCCAAAGCCTCTGAAGTTGATTCTACCACCACCATCTTACAGAGGCAGAAGATGATGTTCAGAGAGGTTAAATAATTTTTCCCTGGGGACCCTGGGACAGGAGGTGGCAGAAATGGTTTTCAAACTAAGGTCCTACTCCACAACCCTTGCTCTTAGCTGTCTACCCTATACCATCTCACCAAGTAGTATAAATGAACTAACTCATAACTGCTTCTCAGGGATAGAAACTTTGTACAGAAGGATCCCCTTACAACCCTATCTGGAAGGTCTGACACTGTAGATGGCTGCATCATTTGCTCTTATCTTCAAGGGAACCATCCCAAGCACCTTACAGGTCTTTGATAGAATTCTGACTGAGGCACACCTTAGAATTATGAAGCTGAAAGGAACCTTACAGAGCCTCTGGTCCAACCTCTGTTGTTATAAAAATGAGGAACTTGAGGTACAGAGAGGTTAAGTGGCTTGCCCAAGATGGTACAGCTGATGGCTGGCAGAGCTGCTCCTCAAAATCCAGATCTCATGTGCCCAGGCCAGTGCCTTACTCTGTTCAAAAATACTGCATCCTCCCTGGGTCTTCTTTGGCCTCTCAGCCCATCTACCTTCCTCCAATTTGCCTGATAAATATCGATGGAGAATTCTGCTGACGATCATTCTCACCTGGGGATGCAACAAATATCTCTACTGAATAAGAGTTTTATCAGGCAGGAGACTACGATTCAACAAACTGTAAGAAAATTGGATCATGCACATTTCTCTTTATAACGTGTGTTTATGAGGCAGGCATACTTTCTCAGTCAACAGAGAAGGGGAAGTGGATGGGAAAAAGGGATGGGATTATACCCTATGAAGGTGAGCTAGGTGAAGAATCTAAGTTGAACAACATCTAACACAACTGAATTTCAGTATATTGGCACACTTCCTTTTGTGCAATGTAGGTGTTCCTGGGTGTCAACCAAATTTTCCTACATAGAATCTATCAATCACAAAAAGTTATTTAAATAACCTCCTCCCAATACAATCAGTGTACCCTTAATCATTTAAGAAAAAAAAAAAAATCTCTTTTTGAGTGAATCTTAATTGTGTTGCTACAGGCTGTTAATATACTTTCCAAACCCCTTATCAAGCTGAGTGACCAGGCAATTTCCCCCAGTGAAGGCATGAATAACAGTGCCTACCTCAAAGGCCTGCTGTAAAGTTTAAAAGGGATGATACATACAAAAATGTTTAGAATAGTGCCTGGCACATCCTAAGTAGGATATTAAATGGTAGCTACTATTATGTTGATTGATTGATTGATTGATTTAGAGACGGAGTCTCGCTCCATCGCCCAGGCTGGAGTGCAGTGGCGCAATCTCAGCTCACTGCAAGCTCCGCCTCCCAGGTTCACGCCATTCTCCTGCCTCAGCCTCCCGAGTAGCTGGGACTACAGGCGCCCGCCACTGTGCCCGACTAATTTTTTGTATTTTTAGTAGAGATGGCGTTTCACCGTGTTAGCCAGAATGGTCTCGATCTCCTGACCTCGTGATCCGCTCGTCTGGGCCTCCCAAAGTGCTGGGATTACAGGCGTGAGCCACTGCGCCCGGCCTTATGTTGATTTAGGGAAGGAGCTCAGTGAGATCATTAGAAAGCTATAGTCCCCCTTCTGGGTAGGTATCCACTTTTCTGTAGAGAACAGCCCAAAGAGAGATGTCTTAGACTCTCAAGTACAAAGTGCATAGAGAATCTAGGGTAATTACAACCAATGCCTCCCATATTTTTGTCTTTGAGAATCCTAAATCTGCCAAAGAGGTTTTACAAATCTCTTTCTCAGTGGGGCAGCCCAGGAACCAAGAAATGGATACTCTCTTGAACCTGGAGGGCAAATTTTCTTAAAGGCAAGTGGTTGCCTTGGGGTTTTGTTTTTTTCTGTTACACCATCATATTTTACTCTTTCAAATGATGTATCACGAATATACATGATATGATTTGACTGTGTTCCCATCCAAATCTTATCCTGAATCGTAGCTCCCATAATCCTCATGTCGTGGGAGGGACCTGGTGGGAGGTAATTGAATCATGGGGTGGGTTTTTCCCGTGCTGTTCTCATGATAGTAAATAAGTCTCAAAAGATCTGATGGTTTTATAAAGGGCAGTTCCGCAGCACACACTCTCTTGCCTGCAGTCATGTAAGATGTGCCTTTGCTCCTCCTTCACCTTCTGCCATGATTGTGAGGCCTCCCCAGACATGTGGAACTGTGAGTCCATTAAACCTTTTTTTTTTTTTTTTTTTTGAGATGGAGTCTCGTTCTGTCACCCAGGCTGGAGTACAGTGGCACGATCACAGCTCACTGCAACCTCTGCCTCCCGGGTTCAAGTGATTCTCCTGCCTCAGCCTCCCAAGTAGCTGGGACTACAAGTGTGTGCCACTACACCTGGCTAATTTTTGTATTTTTAGTAGAGACATGGTTTCACCATGTTGGCCAGGCTGGTCTTGGAACTCCTGACCTCAGGTGATCCACCTGCCTCGGCCTCCCAAAGTGCTGGGATTACAGGTGTGAGCCACCGCACCAGGCCCTAAACTTCTTTTTCTTTATAAGTTACCCAGTGTTGGGTATTTCTTCATAGCAGTATGAAAATGGACTAATATAATACATTTACTCATAGGAGTCTTAGGAGCACATTTGGCTTTTTTTTCCCCCTTAAAATGGTTATAAATGAATTGCTCTCAGTATCTAAAATATTAAATGCTGCTTTTTAAAAATTGTGTAAGTTTATTGCTGTCTCTTAACTCGTCACAGAAAAAAGATAGTTTATAGAGATAAGCTCTTTCGTAATTAAAAAAAGGACAATAATGGAAGGTAGTAGAAGATAATAAAAACTAAAATAGATACAAAATTCCATTTTTTAAATTGAAATGGAATAAGTTTATAAGGAAATATATTGTTATTAGCCTTTCAGCAAAATGGGCTAATGGAAAATAATTTTTCATTTTTGTCAGGATGAATTATTATATTGTTTTGACCTGTCAGTTCAAGTAAGGCTGCATTTTAGAGCTGGCATTTGGTTTATGAAGGTTCAAGTCTTCTGGGTTGCCTGATTAAAAGTTTTAGGAGAATAGATGTCACAGAAATAGACTTCTCAATGTTCAACATATAAAAAAGGTGATCTTTTCCTCTTTGTTTTATGGATGAGTAAACTAACATCCCCTCCCATTTCTTCCTCTCCCTCTCAATGGCTCAGACTGAATTCAATTTCTTTCTTTCGTTTTTTTTTTTTAATTAAGCAAAATGAAATGCATACAGGGAGTTATAATGCAATAACACAGCCATTACCAAGCTTTGTAAAATGTTAACATTTTGATGTAATTTCTTTTTCTTATTTTTTATTTATTTTTTATTATACTTTAAGTTCTAGGGTACATGTGTACAACGTGTTTGTTACATATGTATACATGTGCCATGTTGGTGTGCTGCACCCATTAACTCGTCATTTACATTAGGTATATCTCCTAATGCTATCCCTACCCGCTCCTCCCTCCCCACAATAGGCCCCAGTGTGTGATGTTCCCCTTTCTGTGTCCAAGTGATCTCATTGTTCAATTCCCACCTATGAGTGGGTTTTTTTTTCTTTAGTTGTCAATGTATTGGTCGCTCTCCAGGACGTTTAGAATGTAGCTACCATCAGAGGCACTTGCAGCTTATGAATGACCCTGGCCTATCACTCACTCATATGGCTCTGGGTATGTTTCTATCTTATCTTTCAGGGACAGACCTGGGCTTTCTGACTAGAGAATTCACTATGGATAAGTAGACAGGTCCTTCTGCTCTGAATGGTTTTCAACTCCTGCACTCCAGTCCTCACTCGCCATTCATGTGTTGTCTACCTGCCAGTAGCGCTCTGTCAGCAGGGTTGTTAAGCAATCTATGACCTCTGTAGGAAATGGGTCATATAGTTAGCATGCAGCAAAGGTTAAGAAAGAACAGTGGTAATTCAGGGTTGGAGTATGGAAACCAGTAGTAGCTAAATTAGTTATAAATCCCCCAGAGATTCAAGTGTTGGGTGTTTGGGCCATACCAGTTGTGTTTTTATTTTTGTTTTAGTGGCAGGGTCTTGCTCTGTCACCCAGACTGTAGCGCAGTGCCACAATCATAGCTCGCTGCAACCTCGAACTCCTGGGCTTAAGCAATCCTCCGACCCTGGCATCCCAAAGTATTGAGATTACAGGTGTGAGCCACCGTGCCCAGCCCCAGCTGTGTTTTGAATATCGCTCTTCCCTCTCAATAATGTCTTCAAATCACTCATTTTCAAAGCAGTTGCTACTGGCAAGATGTAATAAGTGCACTTAACACAAGATCACTCTTCTCAGGAGAATCCTGCCAACTAGTATTCTTAACCATAAGATGGCCATGGCTGAGTTACGGGTCAAGCCTGGACTCGCTGCTTTGTTACTCAACCCTGTAAACCCTTTATTGGAGGACCAAACCTTAAATTTCTGACACGAAGGAGTACAGAGAATGAGAACTGTCACCCAACTTTCTAAGACTGAAACCATCCCCTCATCACACTGTATTTTCATAGCTGCAACTAAAAGAACTATAGCCATGGCACCCCGGATCTGTGCCTTATTCCTTCAGCTGTAATAAAACATTCTCCCACTCCCCTTGCCTTTTTTCTCATGTCAAACTCTAGGGGAAACAAGGTGGCATTATTATCTGAGGCAGGAGAAGGTGGCAGATGCTTTCTGCTATTGGCACATAGATAATATCAGCTCAGGAGGAATGTACTTCCACCCCTGTGCCCAGTAAGTGCCAGGCTCCGGTCCAGGGAGCTGAGGTGGCTCTGCTGTTGGGTGATGGGAAAGCAATGTTAACAAAGCATTCAGGCTGTGCTGTGCACTGATGACTCAGGAATCCCACGCGATCCCACGCTCATGCTAGTCGCCACATCCAGGCACTAAAATAGACCTCTGGTGCTATGAGACAGCAGGCCTTTAGATCTGCTCAGAAAAATAAGCCCAGTCCTAACAACTGGCATGCTATTCAATACAATGGAATGTTACACAGTCATTAAAGATGGCAATTATGTGCACTGTGCGGGTGGAAACCAGAATGTGAAATAATGTTAAGTGAAAACAGCAGAATAGGAAAGAGCAGATACACATGCTGATCCTAACTATGTAAAGCATACATATAAGAGCACTTCTCTAAAGAACTTAAAATAATGAAGAGTTCTACAGTTCTTTTACATTCCATAGCCCCTACTCCAACACATTCTTAATATACATTTTTTTAAAGAAAATTGTCATGCTGATTACACTAGGTTACAAAGACACCTGCCTTCTAGCTAACACAGGAGTTAGCTCCACTGATAATGTGGTTCAGGGACTAAAGGAGAACTGAATACTAAGGGGGCTGGTGCCCTGTCATTTGGAGCAATGTGGATGGAACTAGAGGCCATTATGTTAAATGAAATAAGCCAGACACACAAAGACAAATATCATATGTTCTCTCTCACATGTGGGCGCTAACAAAGTTATCTCACAGAGGTAGAGAATAGAATGATAAATACCAGAGGCTGGGAAGGGTGGAGGGGAGAGCGGAGAAAGAGAGGTTGGTTAATCAATACAAACAAACAGTTATAATAGAAGGAATAAGTTCTAATGTCCAATAGCACAGTAGGGTGACTACAGTTAACAATAACTTATTGTATATTTAAAAACAGCTAGAAGAGTTTAAACATTCCCAACAAAGAAAAAATATTTGAGGCAACAAATATCTCAGTTACCCTGATCTGATCATTACATACTGTATGCATATATTGAAACATCATATGTATCCAAAAAAATATGTGCAACTATTATGTATCAACAAAAATGGCCTGGATTGTTCCTCTTCCTCCCCTCGCCCCCTTATGTTCAGGGAACTCGCTCAAACACAATTACCATTTCAGGTTTGGCACTACAGTGAGAAATTCCTTCCTAACTCCAAGCCGACCAAATAAGTCTAAGATGGGAGATTAAGAAAATTTACTTTTCCAGCCTGGGCAACATAGTGAGACCTCATCTCTACTAAAAATCAAAAATTAGCCAGGCATATTGACACGTGCCTGTAGTCCCAGCTACTCAGGAGGCTGAAACAAAAGGGTCACTTGAGCCCAGGAGGCTGAGGCTGCAGTGAGCTATAATCACAACGCTGCACCCAGCCTGGGCAACAGAGTGAGATGCTACTCAAAAAACAAACAAACAAAAAACCAAAAAATAACTTATATTTGAACCTGGGCCACTGTGTTTTGAACTAGCCTTGCTTATATGGAAAGAAAGGAACTAGATTTTTTTTTTTTTTGATAGGCTTCTAGAAGTTCCATATTTGTAAAAGAATTGTTACACGCTACCCCTCTTGTCACCTTGGCAGGGGTGGTAATTACAGTCAGTCAAACATCTAGCACATATCTGGGTATCTGAATGAGTAAAATTCTCTCCCTCGAGATGTAGTCTTAATACCTGCCCAGACCTGGTTTTTCTAGAATTAGCTCTCAATTAGTATATTTAGTTTTCCAAAGACTATAGTTAGTTTCTTTTAACTTTGCATTTTGAAATAATTTTAGATTTACTCACGAGTTATAACTATAGTTCAGAAAGTTCATGTACACCCTTCACCCAGCTTCCCCTAATGGTAGCATCTCATCTTCCGGTACACTGATCAAAACTATCACACTAACATTAACATTAGCATCATACTAGTTACTAGACAATAGACTTTATTTAGACTTCAGTTTTTTTCACTAATGTTCTTTTTGTTGTTGTTCAAGATTTAATTCAGGATCCCATACAACATTTATAGATTGGTTAGTTTAAAAAAAAAATCCTACAAACAGGTTTCCTCTTAAGGAGCTGAAAGGGCAAGCTACTAGGTGTTCCAAACAATTTATGATCCTGAGCCACCCCACCCAGAAGGGAACTCCATCACTTCTGTACCAAAGTCCTTAATCCATGACACCTCATCACAGTTATTTTCAGAAAACATGTCTTACATTAGCACTTCTCACAGTAGTACAAAACGATTTGACAAGTAGGTTATTTTTAGCAACCAACATTATGAAGGTGACAAAATGAGAGATAGCCTTCCTAGTCTGCTTTCTATGCTTCCTTTTTCTTCAAATCGTATATCAACTTTTCACTAGAAGCTGTAATATTTGACTAAAACATAAATGCTGAGAAACACCCACACCAACAGGGAAGGGACTCTGCAACGTGTTTGGTTTGATTTGCCTAAAATTAATTATTGAAAACACAGAAAATTGGCTTGGTGCAGTGGCTCACACCTGTAGTCCCAGCACTTTGGGAAGCTGAAGCGGGGGGGATCACTTGAGGTCAGGAGTTTGAGATCAGTCAGCCAACATGGTGAAACCCCATCTCTACTAAAAATACAAAAATTAGCCGGGCGTGGTGGTGCATGCCTGTAATCCCAGCTACTGAGGAGGCTGAGGCAGGAGAATCACTTGAACCCGGGAGGCAGAGATTGCAGTGAGCCAGATCATGCAACTGCACTCTAGCCTGGGTGACAGAGTGAGATTCCATCTCAAAAAAAAAAAGAAAAGAAAAGAAAGAAAACTTACAGGAAACAAATTATTTTTGCCAGTTAATCTCAGTAATGGGAAGGGAAAGCAGGCCATGACATCCATGTATTTGTCAACAAATAATTGGATGATTAAGAATGACACCCATTACAAAATTAGCCGGGTGTGGTGGCACATGCCTGTAATCCCAGCTACTCGGGAGGCTAAGGCAGGAGAATCGCTTGAACCCAGGAGGCGGAGGTTGCAGTGAGCCGAGATGGTGCCACCGCACTCCAGCCTGGGTGACAGAGCGAGATTCCATCTCAAAAAGAAAAGAAAAAAGAATGACACCCATTTCACACATGCTATGTGCCAAGCAATTTGCAAAGTGTTTTATATATACATAGACTGTTTCACTAAATTGGTCACAGCAATATCCATGAGATAAGTGCTATTATTATCCTTATTTTACACGGAGAGGGGTGTAAAAAGAGCGTTTGAGAGGTCAAGTAACTTGTTCTAGATCACAGAGCATGTAAGTGATAGAGTCAGGATTCAGGCCAGGTCAGCCTGACTCCAAAACTGCTCTGCTTGGCCAGTATGCTATATCGCCTATGTAAGCACCTGCCATATTTCAGACACTGTGCTAGGTGTTACATATACAACAGTGACCAAGATATAGCACCTGTCCTCTTAAACCTTACAGTCTAGTTGGAGGAGACAGACTACTAAACAGCTTAGTATAGCCTTCTCTTCTTTGATATTCCTTGGCTTGGTTATGTATAAAGGTAATCAGTAAAGGCAAATGGTAAATACCAATATCCTAAAATACTTCAATTCCTTTTGTAGGTCCTCAGAGCAAAGGCCTCTCCCCTCCATGTATCATGAATGTCCCTAACAGTTACAAATGGACATGAGGATATTTACATGTTCCTTCATTGTGTGGCTCTGGGTCACATGTGGGCACTGCCACCCTGCTTAGTCTCCTTTGAAGAGAGACAATGAGAAACATAATGTGGAAATACATGTATTAATGAAATAGAATCATCTGATGGAAAATTTTTAAGTGTCAGACATAATAGCTGTATTTCATTTCAATTGTCCTTTTGCACTTACATTAATTGGCAAGTACTAAGGGAGCTTCATGACTGCACTTCATGGGCATGCCATTTTGAAATATATTCCTTAGGAAAGTGACAATGATTCCCCTGTAAGCTATAAATTTCCAATATGATTGTGAAGATAAAGGGTTGGGAGACTTACATCTCAACAAATGACAATCATTTTCTCCCTTCCAGCCCAAAAACAAAGGGCATTATCTAATACCATCATACTGTGCTTCTCAATGCTGGCTGCATATGGGAATCACCGGGGAAATTTTACTATTACCAACGCCTATGTCCCACCTCCAGCAATTGTGATGATTCAGTTGGTCTGGGCATGGTCCGCACTTGGAAGTTTGGAAAGATCCCTGGGAGATTTTAATACACATACAAGTTTGGGAACCACAGCCCTAATCAGAGGATCATAACCCTGATTGACTGCAAATTAGAATCACCTTGGGGATCTTTTAAAAATTCAGATACTTCGGCCACACCCCAGATCAATTAAATCAGAATCTCTGGAGGATCAAACCCCAGGAACTAGGAAGTGTTTTAAAAAGCTCCCTCAGGTGATTCCAATGATGTGCAGCCAAGGCTGGAAACCACCATAGTAGGTGAAACTCCAAATCTGAAAGGGCAATGACAAAATTTGCACTCATTGGTTCAGCAACTCTAAGATGAGCCTAATGGAAAGAAGCCCATTCTAGAAGGGCAGTGGGAAGCAGACTGAGGATAACTGTCCTACTTTAATATTAAAATGAGCTCACTTTTCTCTCACATGTATGAGAGTTAATTTTTTTTTTTTTTAAGACGAAGTTTCGCTCTTGTTGCCCAGGCTAGAGTGCAATAGCACGATCTCGGCTCACTGCAACCTCCACCTCCTGGGTTCAAGTGATTCTCCTGCATCAGCCTCCTGAGTAGCTGGGATTACAGGTGCCCACCACCGTGCCCAGCTAATTTTTTGTATTTTTAGTAGAGATGGGGTTTCACCATGTTGGCCAGGCTGGTCTGGAACTTCTGACCTCAGGTGATCCACCTGCCTTGGCCTCCCAAAGTGCTGGGATTATAGGCGTGAGCCACCGCACCCAGCCTGAGAGTTAATTTTATTAACTTAGGCTAGGAATTATAATCTTTCGCTAGGATTACTAGTAACTGATGATACCTAAGCCCTACTTTCTACCATACCCCCCAAAATAATGGCAGAAGGAATGAGAAAGGAGTGCTTTAAAGAAATAAAAGCCTTTGCAAAGGACTGCAAACCAGTGCTCAGAACAGCTGGGTAGGTCTAGAAGAGTAGCAAGCAGAAAGACAAACTATCTGGCCTATGTATTACCCGACTACTGTAGTTACATTTTATCTGCAACCTGGTGTGCACTTTTACTCATCACACCAAACACTGGACTTAGAGACCAAAAATTGAAAGTGATTTTCATCCTTGGCGACACACGAGTCATCTGGAGAGCTTTTAAAATAACGATGCTAGGGCTACTCCCAAAATGAATTAAATCAGAATGTGAAGGGATGACACCCAGGAACTTGTTTTTGAAGGTCTCCAGGTAATATGCAACCAAGGCTGAGAATAGTTGCTCTGAGTCAGTCGTTCCTAAACTTGAATGCACACTAGAATCACCTGAAAGACATATTAAATTAGATTGCCCTAGTCCCAGCGTTTCTGATTCAGTTGGTGGAGAGCCCAAATGTGTGCATTTCTAACAAGTTTCCAGGTGATGCCAAAGCTGCTGGTCCAGGGATCACACTTAGACAGGTAAAACTCGACTACTGGTTCACAACCTTGACTGCATACTAGAATCACCGGGCAGGGTGGACAGTAATTTTTAAAAGACTTAAGACTAAGACCCTCCCCAAACCAATTAAATTGGAATCTCTGGGGCCCAGTCATCAATATTTTTTATATATTTTTGAGACTGGGCCACACACTGTTACCTAGGATGGAGTGCAGTGGTACAATCGTGGCTTACTGGAGCCCCAACCTCCCAGGCCCAAGTAATCCTCCCGCCTCAGCCTCCTGAGTAGCTGGGACTACAGGCACACACCACCACGCCCGGAATTTTTTTTTGTAGAGATGGAGGTCTCACTATGTTGCCCAGGCTGGTCTCAAACTGCTGAATGCAAGCCGTCCTCCCACCTCAGCCTCCCAAAGTGCTGGGATTACAGGTGTGAGTCACTGTACCCAGCCCAGATCTTGGTTTCTAAACACCATTCTACACTGAAAGGAACCAGGGCTCATTGGAAATGGCTGGTTCCAGGACTGGGGCAAGGAAAATGTAAAGTGACCCTGGGAATCTTGTGCCAGAATCTAAGGAAGTGCTCAAATACTAATGGAGGCATGTTAAGTGACATGAGAGCCAGCTGAAGGGACTCCCACTGGCCAAACTGTAGAAAATTTGAGCATTAAAAGGAAGATAATTGAACTGAACTTAAAACACGGAATTCAAATAAGAAAATCACTGAATCAAGTGATGTTAAAAAAAAAAAAAAGTGGGGGAAAACAACTTTGCCACTATTGTGCCGGACCACTGTCAACTCCAATTTGGACAGAACCGGGTTCAAGAGGCCGAAGAACAGATCCAGAGACAGCAAACAAGACATGGTGCTTTTTTGTTTGTTTGTTTTTGTTTTAACTGGGGACTTACATTCAGGGAAGAGTCCAGTGGTGATGGGCTGGACGGAACTGCAACCATGTGCAAAAGCATGGGGTTTATATAGCATTTTCACTTAACCCTCCCCCTAACAACCTGCACCTGGCAACCCTCATTTAAACCAAAACAAAGGGCCTCAATTCCTCATATGGCCTGCATTTCATGGGACAGGCCAGGACCTCAGATGTTCCTCACAGATAAGAAATGGATCTCTGGGTTCCCTAGCTGGAAACTCCCTATCGCATTCAAGTGCATCTGCCATACAGGGCCATTCTCAGGATATGCTTCAGTTATTGCTATCAGGTGCATTTACCATATAGTCACCATAGTAATTATTAGGAAGCAATTATTATACTAATTTCTTGCTCTACAAATTGGTATTAAAGGGGAAAGACTTAGGTCTTTACCTGGCTTTTTTGGAGGAACTCTAGTTCATACCCTTCAGATAGGGAAAAGCTCATTTTTATAAAAGAGTGACAGCTGGCTGGGTGCGGTGGCTCACGCCTGTAATCCCAGAAATTTGGGAGGCCGAGGTAGGTGGATAACCTGTGGTCAGGAGTTCAACACCAGCATGGCCAACATGGTGAAATCCCGTCTCTACTAAAAATACAAAATTAGCTGGGCCTGGTGGCAGGTGCATGTAATCTCAGCTACTTGGGAGGCTGAGGCAGGAGAATTGCTTGAACCTGAGAGGCAGAGGTTGCAGTGAGCCGAGATCGTGCCATTGCACTCCAGCCTGGGCAATAAGAGCAAAACTCCGTCTCCAAAAAAAAAAAAAAAAAAAAAAAAGTGACAGTTAATAAACACAGATTGATTGACAGAATTAGGAAATCATGGCTTTTCAATCCCCAATTAAACTATTAATTTGCCATCAGTGGGTACACAAAAATAAAATAAAGAGAAAGTAATTATGTTGTTGAGACAGGGTCTTGCTCTGCCACCCAGGCTGGAGTGCAGTGACACGATCTGATCATGGCTTACTGCAGCCTCTACCTCTCAGGCTCAAGCTAATCTCCTACCTCAGACCCCCACGTAGCTAAAAATACAAGTGTATGCCACCATGCCAAGTTTTCTTTTTTTTTTTTTTTGATAGAGACCTGGTCTCACCATGTTCCCCGGGCTGTTCTCAAACTCCTATACTCAAGAAATCCTCCCGCTTCAGCCTCCCAAAGTGCTGGGATTACACAGGTGTGAGCTACCGCATCTGACCAAAATAAATTAAAAAATTAAAAAATATTAAATGACTGAGTCAGGAAACAATAATCAATGGATGCTAAAATCTTTAGGGAAGAGGTTGTTGGGAAACAGGATAGTCACATGGCATTAGAGTGACATCCAATAGCTTTTTTTTTTTTTTGAAATGGAGTTTCGCTTTTGTTGCCCAGGCTGGAGTGCAATAGCACAATCTCAGCTCACTGCAACTGCCGCCTCCTGGGTTCAAGCGATTCTTCTGCCTCAGCCTCCCAAGTAGCTGGGATTACAGGCGTGCACCACCACACCCAGCTAATTTCTGTATTTTTAGTAGAGATGAGGTTTCACCATGTTGGCCAGGCTGGTCTTGAACTTCTGACATCAGGTGATCCACCTGCCTCAGCCTCCCAGAGTGCTGGGATTACAGGCGTGAGCCACTGCACCCGGCCAACTCCCACAGATTTCTTATTAATTACAAAGAAGAAAATTACATGGAGAGTTCTGAGGGCCATCAACTTAACCATCACCTTTACAACAACTGAGCAACTGAAATAATGTACCTCCTAATGGGATGCAACATGATGTACATACCAACACTTTAAGTTTTTGGGCTTTTTTTTTTGTTGTTGTTGTTGTTGTTGTTGAGACAGGATCTTGCTGTGTCACCCAGGCTGGAGTGCAGTGGCACCATCATGGTTCACTGCAGCCTCAACCTCCTGGGCTCAAGCAATCCTCCCACCTCAGCCTCCTAAATACCTGAGGCTACAGACATGCACCAGCACGTCCAGCTAGCTGTTAAATTTTGGATTTTTTTGAGACAGGGTCTTGCTCTGTCATGCAGGCTGGAGTACAGTGGTAAAACCATGGCTCACTGCAGCCTCCAACTCCCAGGCTCAAGCAATCCTCCTGCCTCAACCTCCAAAAGTAGCTGGAACTACATGTGTGCACCACTGTGCCTGGCTAATTTTTTTTTGTTTTTTTGTGGAGATAGGGTTTTGCCATATTGCCTAGGTTGGAGAAAAAGATTTTAAAACTTTCCTTCATGACACTGTTTCTGAAAAAAAAAAAAAAGAAAAGAAAAACTTTAAAAACTGATATAAAACCCTTTCACACAGAAAAAAACATATTTTGGTTCTCAAGATTTGGTTCTCTATGTTACCAAGGCTGAGGATGGTCTTGAACTCCTGGGCCTAAGTGATCCCCCTGCCTCCACCTGAGCCACTGCCCACAGATCACTTAAGTATTCTTGTCAAAAATGTGTTTTTGTTTCTTTGTTTTTTTGAGACAGAGTTTCGCTCTTGTTGCCCAGGCTACAGTGCAATGGCACAACCTCCGCCTCCTGGGTTCAAGTGATTCTCCTGCCTCAGCCTCCCGAATAGCTGGGATTACAGGCATGTGCTACCACGCCCAGCTAATTTTGTTTTTTAGTAGAGATGGGGTTTCTCCATGTTGGTCAGGCTGATCTCAAACTCCTGATCTCAGGTGATCCACCTGCCACAGCCTCCCAAAGTGCTGCGATTACAGACGTGAGCCACCATGCCCGGCCATCAAAAATGTTTTAATGTGAGTCTAATCAAGCCACTAGACCTAACTTCAAGTTTACAAGAAATTTAGGTCAAGAAAAAGTTAAACATGAACACAAGTAAACAAAACATCCTGGTTTACCCAGGACTGAGGAGTTTCTCAGGATGTAAGATCAGTGTTCGACCTAGGAGAGTCCTAGACAAACCAGGACAGTTGGTCACCTTAAAATCAGACAAATCCATAATGTGGAACAGACCTGGTCTCTAAAAAGTCAGTGCCTTGGGTAAAAAAAAAAAAAAAAAAAGTGAGGAGATCATTCTACATTGAGAGAGACTAAAGAGGCCAGACATGGAGGCTCATGCCTGTAATCCCAGTACTCTGGGAGGCCAAGGTAGGTGCATCACTTGAGGTCACGAGTTCAAGACCAGCCTAGCCAACATGGTGAAACCCCATCTCTACTAAAAATACAAAAATTAGCCAGGTGTGGTGGCACATACCTGTAATCCCAGCTACTTGGAAGGCTGAGGCAGGAGAATCACTTGAACTCAGGAGGTAGAGGTTGCAGTGAGCTGAGATTGTGCCACTGTACTCCAGCATGGGCTATGACAGAGCAAGACCATCTCCCAAAAAAAAGAAAGATACTAAAGAGACACAGACACAACCACCAAATGTAACATGTGAATTGGCCATAAAAAACATTTTGGGGACAGTTGGGGCAATTGAATGTAAAGCAGTTGTACCTTGCCAGACCACAGATGTAAATGAACAATGTCGCTAAGTCAATACACTGTTTAATTCAGGTGCTTTTTTTTTTTTTTTTTTAAGACTTTTTTGATAAAGAATGTGATACTCTGGCACTTTGGGAGGCCGAGACAGGCAGATAACTTTAGGTCAGTAGTTTAAGACCAGCCTGGCCAACATAGTGAAACCCCATCTCTACTAAAAATACAAAAAAAAATCAGCCAGGCATGATGGCGCATGCCTATAATCCCAGCTACATGGGAGGCTGAGGCATGAGAATTTCTTGAGCCCAGGAGGTAGAGGTTGCAGTGAACCGAGATTGCACCACTGCACTCCAGCCTGGGTGACAGAGCAAGACTCTCACTCAAAAAAAAAAAAGAAAGAAAAGAAAAAGAAAAAAAGAAAAAGAAGAAAGAAAGGAAGAAAGGAAAGGAAAGGAAAGGAAAGGGAAAGGGAAAGGGAAAGGGAAAGGGAAAGGGAAAGGGAAAGGGAAAGGGAAAGGGAAAGGGAAAGGGAAAGGGAAAAGGAAAAGGAAAAGGAAAGGAAAAGGAAAAGGAAAAGGAAAAGGAAAGAAAAAGAAAAAGAATGCAGGCCAGGTGCAGTGGCTCACGCCTGTAATCCCAGCACTTTAGGAGGCCGAGGTGGGTGGATCACCTGAGGTCAGGAGTTCAAGACCAGCCTGGCCAACATGGTGAAACCCCATCTCTACTAAAAATACAAAAATCAGCCCGGTGTGATAGCACGCACCTGTAATCCCAGCTTCTCAGGAGGCTGAGGCAGGAGAAACGACTTGAACCCAGGAGGCGGAGGTTGCAGTGAGCTGAGATTGTGCTGCTGCACTCCAGCCTGGGTGACAGAGTAAGACTCCATCTCAAAAAAAAAAAAAAAAGAAAAAGAAAAAGAATGTGGTACTATGATATATACTTTGGTATAAACTCCTTATCTCCCTGTGAAACATCAGGCAGTCTCCAGACCACACCTCAAGAAGCACTGGACTACATTAGATGACATTAGTGAAGATTAGTGAGGTACTGCTAATTTTCTTAGTTGAACTCATAATATTATGGTTATGTAGAAAAATGTCCTTATGCTTAGAAGATAGATGTATAAGGTATACACGTATCTGTATACCTTATACAGATAGATGAGGTATCTTCATCTAAAGATGAAGAGTTGGCCGGGCGCGGTGGCTCATGCCTGTAATCCCAGCACTTTGGGAGGCCAGGCTGGGAGGATTGCTTGAGCCCAAGAGTTTCAGACCAGCCGGAGCAAGATGGTGAGATCTCATCACTATAGAAAAATTTAAAAATAGACAGGCATGGTGGCAAACACGTGTAGTCCCAGCTACTTGGGAGGCTGAGATAGGAGGATCCCTTGAGCCCAGGAGTTCAAGGTGGCAGTGAGCCATGATAGTGCTACTGCACTACAGCCTGGGTAACAAAGCAAGACCCTGTATTAACAACAACAACAAAAATATGACTCACTGAAGACTCAGATGATTTTTAGCATTTTTAAAGCAATAAAGTACATTTTAATTGAGGTACATACACTGGTTTTTTAGATGTAATGATATTGTACACTTAATAGACTATAGTATAAGCAATGTTTATATGCACTGGGAAACCATAAAATTCATGTTACTTGCTTTATTGAGATATTCACTATGTTGTGGCAATCTGGAACCAAACCCGCAATATCTGAGGGTATAACCATAAACAAGTAACAAAATTATGAGGAAGTTGATTTTCCATAGCCAATCCTATATTTATTCATTAAATATTCCTTCAGGGAGGAATATTTAAGTTAAAAACAGAAAGGTGAGTAGAGTTAAGTCAGAAGAGTTAGGGAAAAGAATACTCCAAGCTGAGGAAACAGAATGTGAAAAGGACCAGAATGAAAGAACTTTCTACTTTTCAGGGAAAGGAATCCAATATATCTAGAGAAATGGAGTTCTTCGGATTATGAAGTGGCCTTTGAGCTTCATCAATAATGTTGGACTTTATTTGAAAAGCAATAGGAAGTTGGCTGGGTGCAGTGGCTCACGCCTGTAATCCCAGCATTTTGGGAGGCCGAGGCGGGTGGATCATTTGAGGTCAGCAGTTCGAGACCAGCCTGGTCAACAAGGTGAAACCCTGTCTCTACTAAAAATACAAAAAAAAAAAAAAAAAAGAGCCAGGCATGATGGCACGCATCTGTTATCCCAGCTACTTGGGAGGCTGGGGCACAAGAATTGCTTGAACCCAGGAGGCGGAGGTTGCAGTGAGCTGAGATTGCACCACTGCACTCTAGCCTGGGTGACAGACTGAGACCCTGTCTCAAAATAACTAACTAAATAAAATAAAAGCAACAGGAAGCCAATGACAGATTTTAAGTAATGGAGAAACATGAGATTTGCATTTTTTCTTAAGAGATAGGATCTTGCTATATTGTCCAGGCTGGTCTTGAACTCCTGGGTTCAAGAAATCCTCCAGCCTCAGCCTCCACAGTAGCTGGTATTTCAGGTGTGTGCCATGGTGCTAGAATGAACTGGGGCAAGAGTGAATACAAGCAGCAACAGTTGGGAAGATGACTATTGCAGCAATAATCTGGAGAGAGATGATGGAAGCCTGCAGGGATGGCGACTTTGTGAAAAATTGGATGGGTCCAATAGTACAGGAGAAGGACTCAGAAGTCATTCCCAGGCTCTGGCTTGGGTGACTGAGTAAATTGTTATATTCATAAAGACTGAGAATAGAGGAGGAAGAACATGTTTAGGGGAAAGATGGAAAGCATTCGACATTAGATTATTGAGTTTGAAGAATCTAGAAGATATCCAAGAGGAAGTTATCTTATAGGTAGTTGGATACAGGAATGAAAAGGAACTCTGTTTTCTGGCTTAAGTGATTGATAGAGATGGTATTGCCATTTGCTGATACAGGGAATAAATGGGAAAAAATGCTTTTTTGAAAATTTCAGTTATAAAAATAATATAACTCATTGCATAAAATTAAAAAATAAGGAAATGAAAAAATTTATGCGACTACCATAAACCAACACTTTGGGAGGCCGAGGCAGGTGGATCACCTGAGGTCAAGAGTTCGAGACCAGTCTGACCAACATGGTGAAACCCCGTCTCTACTAAAAATACAAAAATTAGCTGGGCATGGCGGCGGGCACCTGTAATCCCAGCTACTCAGGAGGCTGAGGCAGGGGAATCGCTTGAACTGGGAGGCGGAGGTTGCAGTGAGCTGAGATCACGCCACTGCACTCCATCCTGTGTGACAGAGTGAGGCTCCATCTCAAAAAATAAAAATAAAATAAATCTTTCTGGCTGCTCCTCCTTGGGCTAGATAATTCTTAGAGATAGCAAGGGTTCAGCTGGAAGAGTTCTTTGATATACAAACTAACCAATTCAGAGCTATATTGCCTCTATCTGGCACGGACACCTCAAGAGACAACATTCCAGTGTCCTAATCACCCCATGGCCAGGTACCAGACAACTAGGGAGCACCCCTATACCTTATTCAAAGTAGCCAATCCTAAACTGTTCACTCTGCCCTGCATTGCCTTTCCCAAGGAAACTCAAGTAACAGCAGTGGCCTAAACCTTCCCCTCTTCTGTCTTCTGCCTCCTGCCTACTCTGGTGTATTTCCCATGTAGCCCTATGTGGCATAATATGTCTCCTGTCTCTAGGACCTGTGAGCATAATAGACTTTGTTTTCCTGAGCCTCTCCTGTGTCTCCTCTTCTGGCTATACCTGACCCACCATCTAAAAAAAGAATAGAAAACATTATATAGTAGGTTTAACAGCCATATTTTTCTAAGAAGGAGGCTTCTCTAGAATGTTTGATTGAGAAGAATTAAAAATACCAGTTAACCAGATATCACTTTGTGAATCAGACAACGCTTACTAAGTTACACATCCTTAGGCCTTTAGATTATCAAAACATAATCTAAATTGTTGGGCAAGTACCTAAGAACAATTCCAGAGTTGATGAAATCATGGACTAGAGAATGTTAAATATAGTCAGTTTTCAATATCCAGTTTATTATGCTATATTAGATTTTGGAGCTTTTGCCTCCACACTACACAGCACAGTTATAGGTATTCAGTCTCTTTGAAAATCTCCTTTCCCTTAGGGTCTCTCCAATAACCAATTCTTCCTCCATTGGTGAGAGTTAATTGGTGCTATTGCTCCTAGGGACAACTACATTTTCTTTTCTTTTTTTTGAGATGGTGTCTTGCTCTGTCACCCAGGCTGGAGTGCAGTGGCGTGATTTCGGGTCACTGCAACCCCCACCTCCCAGGTTCAAGCAATTATCCTGCCTCAGCCTCCCAAATAGCTGGGATTACAGGTGCCCACCACCAGTGATAACTACATTTTCAAGGGGCATTCGAGATGCGTTAAAACCAAGAAAACCCGAAAGAATTAATCTCATCTAATGATCAGTCACCCGGTATTCACTTCATGGCTTACTCTCCTTTAAAAAACTTCGACTGTGTCTGGTTTTAATCCTTAACTACCTCATGAATCCAGAAGTCTTAGAAATATCTAAAAATTGTAGCATCTCTGAGCAAATGCACAGGCTCCAGTCAATGTAAAATTATTACCAGCTGCTAAAAAAAGGTCATTTGTCCACACCATAAGCAGAATCAAATGGAGGAGACAAGACTATAAACTAAAACCAAGGCTGACAGCAATAGGAAGAAACAGTACAGAACCAGGAGTGGGGGGTGGTCAAACCCAAGCAAACGGGCATGATTGAAAGGGAATCTGAAAACTAAGGTTAAGTCTGCCTTGAGAGGGTGCGGTGGCTCACGCTTATAATCCCAGTACTTTGGGAGGCCAAGGCGGGTGGATCACTTGAGGTCAGGAGTTTGGGACCAGCCTGGCCAACATGGTAAAACCCCGTCTCTACTAAAAATACAAAAATTAGCCAGGCATGGTGGCACGCACCTGTAATCCTAGCTACTGGGGAAGCTGAGGCACGAGAATCACTTGAACCCGGGAGGCGGAGGTTGCAGTGAGCCAAGATCATGCCACAACACTCAGCCTGGGCAAGAATGAGACTCCATCTCAAAAAAAAAAAAAAAAAGTCTGCCTCAGACCAGAGGCCTACTACATTCTTCCTATTCACAAACCAAAGGTTGGTTTCCACTGTAATGCTCCCGGGGTCTGCAATGTAGCAATATGCCAAACCTGAAAGTTTCTGAAACTTCAGCCTTAACAAATAGCCTGCAGTCTTCTAGGAGGCTGCTTATCGAGTGAAGAGGAGCACCAGCTCACAGTGTGGGGTGTGGGGGAACAAATCCACAGGGACAGCTTGCTGTAGGACAAAGGGCTCGCCTAAGAGCTTCTTAGCAGGGTCTGGAGGACAGCACAGCCTGTAGAAACAGAACATAGCATCAGTTCCCAGGAATAAAAGGAAGAACCCACAGGAATACAATTGCTTAAAATAGAGGCCCTTCCACTGTGTTCCCACAGGCCCCCTGTGTTTCTCTTATACAGCATTTATCTTATTTAATATAACTGTTTTTCTTCACCATCTTCCTTACTGAAGTATAATCTTTTTAAGGGTAGAAATGAAGTAAACACTGCTTAATATTCATTTCTGTGTTCCCAGTATGTGACACAGAATAAGGGTTCAATAAGGGTTGGAGCTGAAAAGCCTGTATGTTTATAAGGCCTTAAGATACATAATCACCAAACTGTTCTAAAAAGGGTTGTAACCACTTTACATCCAAACCAGCAAAGTAGAAGAGTATTTGTTTGCCTGGATAACATTCAATACAGTCATGCATCACTTAACAATGGGGGTACATTCTGAAAATTGCATTGTTAGGCAATTTCTTCATTGTGTGAACATAATAGAGCATACTTACACATACCTAGATGACAGAGCCTACTACACATCTAGGCTATACGCTATAGCCTATTTCTCCTCAGCTACAAATCTGTACAGCATGTTACTGTACTGAATACTGTAGACAACTGTAACACAGTGGTAAGTATTTATGTATCTAAACATTAAAAAGTACTGTAAAAATATAGTAGAAAAACTGGTCAACCTGGACAGCATCGTGAGACTCCATCTCTACAAAATTTTAATTTTAACTGATTTTAAAATTAGTTGGGTGTGGTAGTACATGCCTGTATTTCTAGCTACTCTGGGGGCTGAGGCCAGAGGATCACTTGAAACCAGGAATTCAATACCAGCCTGGGCAGCATAGCGAGACTCTGTCTTTACCAAAAAATAAAAAATAAATAAACTAAGGTCCAGACATGCTGGCTCATGCCTGAAATCCCAGCACTTTGGAAGGCTGAGGTGAGAGGATTGCTTGAGCTCAGGAGTTCGAGACCAGCTGGGGCCACATGACAAAACCCTGTCTCTACAAAAAACACAAAAACTAGCTGGGCATGGTGGCTCACACCTGTAGTGCCAGCTACTCAGGAGGCTGAGGCGGGAAGATGGCTTAAGCCCAGGAGATAGAGGTTGCAGTGAGCTGAGATCACACCACTGTACTCTAGCCTGGGACAGGATCATCAATATCACTGTTTTGTACCTCCACATCTCGTCCCACTAGAAGGTCTTCAGGGGCAATAACATACATGGAGCTGTTATCTCCTGTGATAACAATGCCTTCTTCTGGAATACCTCCTGAAGGATCTGCCTGAGGCTGTTTTACAGTTAACTTTAAAAAAATAAGAAGGACTATCTGCTAAAATAATAAAAGTACAGTATAGTAAGTATATAAACCAGTAACACAGTCATTTATTATCAAGTATTATGTACTATAGATAACTACACGTACTTAATTTTATAAGTGCTGATGCTGGTGTAAACAAACCTACTGACAGCACAATAAATTTGTTTACACCAGCATGACCACAAACATGTAAGTAACCCATGTGCTAAAACGTTACAACAGCTATGATGTCACTAGGCCATAGGAATTTTTCAGCTCCATTATAATTTTTTTTTTTTTTTTTTTTTTGAGACGGAGTCTTGCTCTATCACCCAGGCTGGAGTGCAGTGGCACAATCTTGTCTCATTGCAACCTCTGCCTCCTGGATTCAAGCGATTCTCCTGCCTCAGTCTCCCAAATAGCTGGGATTACAGGCACGCATGACCACCACACCCGGCTAATTTTTGTATTTTAGTAGAGATGGGGTTTCACTATGTTGGCCAGGCTGGTCTTAAACTCCTGACCTCAAGTGACCCTCCCGCCTCAGCCTTCTGAAGTGCTGGGATTACAGGCGTGAGCCATCGTGCCCGGTCAGCTCCATTATAATCTTATGGGACCAACATCATATATGCAGTCCATTGTTGACTGAAATGTTATTATGTGACACAAGACTGTAGTTTAGATAGCATTGTCCCATTATAATCAAAAACACAACAAAAATATTCCCTATCACATCTACAATGGAACATTTTCTTATCCAATATAATAAGCAAAAGGAAATGAGTATTAGAAGGAGAGGGACAGAATTATTTTTATACATGGTGATCATATGGTCAGCTGCCACAACAATGTGAGAACCAACTAAAAAATGAATAAAACTAATAATAGAGTAAGGTAGCTGTACACCAGATTGGCAATAACTAATTGGAAAATGTCATGAAGGCTGAGCATGGTGGCTCACACCTGTAATCCTAACACTCCCGGGTTCAAGCGATTCTCCTGTCTCAACCTCCCAAGTAGCTGGGATTACAGGCACACAAACCATGCCTGGCTAATTTTCTGTATTTTTATAGTAGACATGGGGTTTCACTGCGTTGCCCAGGCTAGTCTTGAACTCCTGAGCTCAGGCAATCCACCCATCTCGGCCTCCTAAAGTGCTAGGATTACAGGCGTGAGCCACCACACCCGGCTGACACATTCTTAAATTTTGCACCCAAACTAAGTACTTGACTTGCCTCATTCCTGACCCAGCCCTGTAATTGAGTCTTGAAGGTGGTATTTTTTTTTTTTGGTTTCTGTTTCTTTACACTTCTCATGACTTGAAAGCTCAAATCACTTTCCAACTGTGTGCACGATAAGCATGAATGACTTTGATAATCAGAACAAAAAATTTTAAACAGAAGTCAAGACTTACTCAATGACATTCCTAGCGGATTCACCATGGAGCTTGCAGGAAACAAAAACTAGCGTGCGGATGGCCCTGCAGTTTCGAATGGCTTGAATCACCTTGTAATCTGAAGGAAGAAATACCTTGCTATTAGTATAATTAACTACTATGGTCTCTGTTATCACAAACCTCCAACTGACCAGAACTCAGGATTGATTAGAAATAGAGGGGAAACAGGTTCAGAGCCAGCCCACTGAAAGTACCCATAGCATGGTGTGGAAAAGAAGAACCAAAGTTGGTGGATAATACTGGGAACATCAAAATAGCTGTTCATCCTTACGCAGTCCGGCACGGGCTGGGTTCACCACAGCAACAACTGACTGTCCATCTTCCTTTGACTTTAGTAGCCCTGGCAAAATCTTCTCTGCTCGACCAGTGTGAAATTCAGAGTTGGTGATGCCTATGGAAGACAGGCCCACATGACATAACTCAAGCCCAGCAGTGGGGGAAAGCTTCAGCTTCACAGAAATGCACAGGAGCCAAGGGCTCTGCCATCTTCCCTTTGGATCTAGCATCACTCCAAGTAACAAGGAAAGAAGTGCTTTTGGACAGACTCGCTTCATTTTTTCCAAAGTACTTTCCCTTAGAATATCTCAGTAAGCCTTTCAGCTTGAGCAACTAGTGTTTACACTTTTTTTTCTCTTGCGATGGAGTCTCGCTCTGTTGCCCAGACTGGAGTGCAGTGGCGCGATCTCGGCACACTACAACCTCCACCTCCAAGGTTCAAGCAATTCTCTGCCTCACCCTCCCAAGTAGCTTGGATTATAGGCGCCTGCCACCACGACCGGCTAATTTTTGTATTTTTAGTAGAGACAGGGTTTTACCATCTTGGCCAGGCTGGTCTTGAACTCCTGACCTTGTGATCCACCCGCCTCAGCCTCCCAAAGTGCTGGAATTACAGGTGTGAGCCACCATGCCTGCTATTTTACAACTTTACAACTCACATAGCATGCAAGGACCTATACCAAGACGAGAATCTTGACTTTTGCTCAAGTGCTCTTCCTGCCATATCAGACATTTTCACCAAATGCCTCAGGAGCATTCTGGAGGTGAAGTAGTGGGAGCAAGATGATCTATTTTCTATATTGCAGTTTGACAGAAGACTGTGTTTGAAGAAAAGATTTTGTTGCTTAAAATATAGGTTTGAAACCTATTGTATTATGCTATAAGGCCTCATGAGTCTAATGTCAAGGAGATTCTTCTATTCTGTCCAAAGTTTTGCAACTTTTCTTCCTATCACTAGACATGTACCTTCCCTTAGGCTCCTCTTCTGGATAGGAAAAGCGTTAGATATTGGTACTTATTCCAGAAAACCATGAGGATCTATTCCAGAAAACCATTCTGACCACTCCAGAATTCCCTCCCTTCCTCCCTGTGGGTCAGGGATACAGTAGTTGTCCTTTCCCACACAATTCTTTCCATAGCACGGAAACAACTGCATCCCTTAATTTCTACACAGACTGTAAACTGTGTACCATTGAAGGCTGCAGTCCATCTTGCATCCTCCACTGCCTGCTCCACCAATTCAATCCCGAGGACCTGAGATGTATGCTGAGCCAGAGAGAGGCCAATCACACCTGAAGAAGTAAAAGAGAAGAAGGAGGAGGCAGCATTTTAGGGTTTGGGTGTGGTAGTTTGTTTGTTTTTTGTTTTGTCTTTTTTTGTTTGTTTGTTTGTTTGTTTGTTTTAAACAGGGTCTCACTCTGTAGCCAAGGCTGGAGTGCAATGGCACACAGTTCACTGCAGCCTCGACTTCCCGGGCTAAAGCAATCCTCCTGTCTCAGCCCCCCGAGTAGCTAAGACTACAGGCTCATGCCACTATGCCCAGCTAATTTTTGATTTTTTTGTAGAGATGGGGTCTCACTATGTTGCCCAGGCTGGTCTCTAACTCCTGGGCTCAACCAATCCTCCTGCCTTGCCTCACAAAGTGTTGAGATAACAGGCATGAGCAACCACACTTGGCTGCAATTTTAGGGTTTTAGACCAATAAGATTACGCCTGCACCACCACTACCTCTCCCCGACCACCTCTGCAAGCTACAAGGGCCCTGGGAGCTGAGCAGCATGCAGATTCTGCCCTGGGCTTCCACTTGCCAGTTCCACAGCAGATGTCAAGAAGGATGGTGTCAGAGTTCACTCCAGTCAGCTCCCCCACAGTCCGATACAGCATCTCTGCACCAGCAGTGTTAATCTGGAAAAAGGCATCTGGAGAGATGCGGATCTTCAAGCTCAGAAGTTCTTCAAAGATGTAGGGTTCCCCAAACAGAAGCTGATAGGGAGACTGCTGATGGCTACAACGGGTCATGGTACTGGAAAAGAATAAAAGAAGAAAGCATCTTGAGCTGCACGTGGTGGCTCACACCTGTAATCCCAGCACTTTGGGAGGCCGAGGCGGGGGGATCACCTAAGGTCAGAAGTTTGAGACCAGCCTGGCCAACATGGTGAAACCCCGTCTCTACTGAAAATCCAAAAATCAGCCAGGTGTGGTGGTACATGCCTTTAATCCCAGCTACTCAGGAGGCTGCAGTAGTAGAATCACTTGAACTCAGGAGGTGGAGGTTGCAGTGAGCCAAGATTGCACTACTGTCCTCCAGCCTGGGTAACAGAGCGAGACTCAGTCTCAGAAAAAAAAAGAAAAAAAATAAAAAGAAAGCATCTTGAAATGGCAGACCATCACATCACTAGTGGTTGGGTAGACAGGGAGGCCCCAGCATCTCAGCTAGGAGACACAGTCCCTGCCATGGCCCTGAGAGCTCTGCAAGGGTTTCCCCGTCAGGGGATGAAAGTCCATGTGGACACTCTCACATCTACATTCTGGCCTGTGTTCCCAGACCCGGCTGGTGTACAAGGGCCAGAACCATTTAGCCAATATCCTCCACCATCAATCAGCAACCCTGCATCGGCAATCCATAAACCAAGAGTCTGGCAAGCCATCAGCCTATTTGGCTGTCCCAGGTTTACCTTTCCTGGAAGTAAAGTGAGGTCAAGTCACAGGCTGCTCCAGGACCTCTGATGAAAAATTCCTTTACAGTCTCCTTCTGAACATGGAGCTCCTCCTGCCCAGACCACAAAATTGGTAGTTAAGCAAAGACTCATCTCTAACAAATTTTCTCTCTAAGCTCTATAGTAATCAGCCCTGCAGTAATCAGACACGAAGACATTTCACAAATCTTATTATAAATAACACTTAACATAAAGCAGGTCAGACATGATGGTTCATGCCTATAATCCCAGCACTTTGAGAGGCTGAGGTAGGAGGACTGCTTGAGCCCAGGAGTGTAAGACAAGCGTAGGTGACATAGCAAGATCCTGTCTCTACAAGCAATCAAAAAGGCTAGGAGTGGTGGTTCACACCTGTAATCCCAGCACTTTGGAAGGCCAAGGCAGGCAGATCAGTTGAGGTCAGGAGTTCAAGACCAGCCTGGCCAACATGGTGAAACTCCGTCTCTACTAAAAATACAAAAATTAGCCAGGTGTGCTGGCACGTGCCTGTAATCCCAGCTACTTGGGAGACTGAGTCAGGAGAACTGCTTGAACCAGGGAGGCGGAGGTTGCAGTGAACTGAGATCATGCCATTGCACTCCAACCTGGGCGAAGAAGCGAGACTGTCTCAAAAATAAAAATAAAAAAAATTAGCCAGGTGTGGTGATGTATGCCTGTAGTCCCAGTTACTTAAGAGGCTGAGGTAGGAAGACTGCTTGAGCCCAGGAGTTTGAGGCCACAGTGAGCTATGATTGCACCATTGCACTCCAATCTGGGCAACAGAGCAAGACACTGTCTCAAAAAATAAAAATAAAAAATAAAATTCTTACATAACTACAGAGAGCCTAAGTATTAGCTTGATACCAGGATATACTGCCAATAAACCGTGTAGGAACAATAGGGTCAAAAACACCAGGCGTCAAAGGGCCTAGGTTCAAATCCTAGCTTTGCTATTTACTGATTCTTTAACCTTGGGTATTTCTATGCCTCCATTTCCTCAGGTGTAAAATGAGGGTGACAATCTCTCTCCTCCTGCCTACCTTACAAGTTTGTTGAGATGATCATATAAGTATAGGAATGTTTTAACACAGGTATGTTTGAAAGCACCAAGTGCATGACAAATGTAAAGTACTATTTGGGTTATGAAATTCTCTGACATTGCAGTCTCTATTGTGAACTGGCATTTGGATTTGGAAGAGCAACTACTACCATGGGCAAAGTTCTTGTGAAATTACTTGGGAGTTCTCACATAGCCTAGCTACAGTCTCTGTGGTTTGATTATGCGAGCAGTATGGTTAAATAGTATCCTTGCCATCTTCTCCTCATCTCTAACTCCTCTCCCCAGTCAACACAAATACTCTGTGGATGTACAGTTTCTGCTATATGCCCTGAAACTTCAAAAAAAACAATTACAGTAATAGTAGTAGTAAAAGTGATGGTTGCTTAACATCTTGTGAGGCTCACCTGACTTAATTTCTGGGGATGGAAAGTGATGATAGCCATTGTGTGCCCTTGGCTATTGGTGCGGACTATGAGCTCACGCCAGTATCCACCTTCATGAAATACAAGGCAGGGCTCCAATGGAGACTGTCGAAGGAATACTTCATAGTACTAGGAAGAGAACCGAATTATTACACAAGCAAAACTAGCAAGTTTCACAGCTGATTATTCATGCTAGGTGATGGTTTGCGGCTACACTGTGTCCCCCAAAAACTCCTATGTTGAAGCCTTAACCACCAGTACTCAAAATGTGTCTATATTTTGAGACAGGGCCTTTAAAGAGGTGATTTAGTTAAAATGAGGCAGTTAAGGCAGGCCTTAATCCAATCTCACTGATGTCTTTTTTTTTTTTTTTGAGACGGAGTCTCACTCTGTTGCTCAGACTGGAGTGCAGTCGCATGGTCTCGGCTTACTGCAACCTCCGCCTCCCGGGTTCAAGCAATTCTCCTGCCTCAGCCTCCTGAGTAGCTGGGATCACAGATGCCCATCACCTAGCCTTGCTAATTTTTGTATTTTTAGTAGACACAAGGTTTCACCATGTTGGCCAGGCTGGTCGCGAACTCCTGACTTCAGGTGATCCTCCCGCCTTGGCCTCCCAAAGTGCTGGGATTACAGGTGTGAGCCACCGCACCATGCCTGCTGTCTTTGTAAGAGAAAATGTGGACACACAGAGACACCAAGGTTGGGTACACAAAGAAAAAAACCATGTGACACAGCAAGAAGGTGTCTATACAAGCCAAGGAGAGAGGCCTCAGCAGAAACCAAACCAGCAGAGACTCTGATCTTAGACTTTTAGCTTTCAGACAAGGAGGAAATAAATTTCTTTAAGCCACTCAGTCTGCCGTATTTTGTAATCGCAGCCCTTGCAGACAAATACAGTGATATAAGAAACATGATTAGGCCGGGCGCGGTGGCTCAAGCCTGTAATCCCAGCACTTTGGGAGGCCGAGAGGGGCAGATCACGAGGTCAGGAGATCGAGACCATCCTGGCTAACATGGTGAAACCCCATCTCTACTAAAATACAAAAAAAAATTAGCCGGGCGTGGTGGCGGGTGCCTGTAGTCCCAGCTACTCGGGAGGCTGAGGCAGGAGAATGGCGTGAACCCGGGAGGCGGAGCTTGCAGTGAGCTGAGATCCGGCCACTGCACTCCAGCCTGGGTGACAGAGCAAGACTCCGTCTCAAAAAAAAAAAAAAGAAAAGAAACATGACTGACCGGGCACAGTGGCTCAAACCTGTAATCCTAGCACTTTGAGAGGCCAACGTGGGAGGACTGCTTATGTCCAGGAGTTCAAGACCACCTGGACAACATGGCCTGTCTACAAAAAATTAAAAAAATAGGCTGGGTGCAGTGGCTCAAGCCTATAATCCCAGCACTTTGGGAGTCCAAGGCGGGTGGATCACTTTGAGGTCAGGAGTTGAGACCAACTGGGCCA
>NC_037689.1:99071122-99254921 GCF_003255815.1 Theropithecus gelada
TCCGTCTCAAAAAAAAAAAAAAAAAAAAAGAAAAGAAAAGAAAAGAAAAGAAAAGAAAATGCTTTATTGTAGGGGGCTGATCCATACACTGTAGGATCTTTCATTTTTTAGAGACAGAGGTCTTGCTATGTTGCCTAGGCTGGAGTACGGTAGCTATTCACAGGTACAATCATAGTGTACTACATCCTCAAATTCCTGGGCTCAAGCAATCCTCTACCACCTCAGCCTTGTGAGTAGCTGGAACTACATGTGCGTGCCACTGTGTCCAGCCATTGTAGGATGTTCAACAGCATTGCTAGCCCCTACCCAGTAGATGCAAACACCACCGCCCAGCCATGCCCCAGTGATGACAACCAAATATGTCTCCAGACATCACTGCCAAATGTTTCCTGCAGGACAAAACTGCCCTCGGTTGAGAATCATTGCTTTATTCAGATATCATTTTCTCAATGGGGCCTACCTTGACCCTATTTAAAATTACAATCCAGGTCGGGTGTGGTGGCTCATGCCTGTAAACCCAACACTTGGGGAGACAGAGGTGGGTGGATCACGTGAGGTCAGCAGCTCGAGACCAACCTGGCCAACATAATGAAACCCCCGTCTCTATCAGAAATATAAAAAATTAGCTGGTCACACCTGTAATCCCAGCCCTTTGGGAGGCCGAGGCAGGCAGTTCACAAGGTCAGGAGATCGAGACCATCCCGGCTAACATAGTGAAACCCCGTCTCTACTAAAAATACAAAAAAATTAGCCAGGTGCGGTGGCACACACCTGTAGTCCCAGCTACTCTGGAGGCTGAGGCAGGAGAATTGTTTAAACTCGGGAGGCAGAGGTTGTAGTGAGCCAAGATCATGCCACTGCATTCCAGCCTAGGTGACAGAGTGAGACCCCATTTCAAAAAAAAAAAAAAAATTAGCAGATGTGGTGACACGCACCTGTAATCTCAGTTATTTGGGAGGCTGAGGCAGGAGGATCACTTGAACCCGGGAGGCAGAGGTTGCAGTGAGCCAAGATTATGCCACTGCACTTCAGCCTGAGCAACAGAGCGAGACTCCATCTGAAAATAAATAAACAAATAAGGGCCAGGTGCAGTGGCTCACGCCTGTAATCCCAGCACTCTGGGAGGCCGAGGCAGGCAGATCACAAGGTTAAGAAAGAGATCGAGACCATCCTGGCTAACATGATGAAACCTCATATCTACGAAAAATACAAAAATTAGCTGGGTATGGTGGCACGCGCCTGTAGTCCCAGCTACTCGGGAAGCTGTGGCAGGAGAACCACTTGAACCTGGGAGGCGGAGGTTGCAGTGAGCTGAGATCATGCCACTGCACTCCAGCCTGCCGACAGGGCAAGATTCTTTCTAATAAATAAATAAATAAATAAAATTATAACCCATACTTCCTCCAGCCCCCAAAACTTCTTATCCTCCTTACTCTATTTTTTCGCATGGCACTTATCAACTTTCAACATATCATACGATTTACTTACTGTTTTTTAAAAAAATCTGTCTCCCCCACAACTAAAATTTAAATTACACAAGGGAGGGGAACTTATTTTCTTCATTACTGTATCCTAAGCATCTAGAATAGTGCCTTGCACTTATAGGGGTGCAAAACTACTTGTTGAATAAATAAATGAAAGAACAAAGATAATGGGAGAGAAGACAACAGAAAAGCAAACTCAGTAAAATCTCAGAAGATGGACAGCAGAGTGAAGTGACAAGTGACTTAGCAAGGTGAAGGAAGCTATATCTGGAGTGACCACAGAGGTGGATCTGGTAAGTCAAAAGGCTTATCTGCTCTACACAATCCTGGTAAGGCTCACACTTAAAGGTGCAAAATACTGCAGGAAGCTGAGATGGGGTAAGATGCATGACTAAACTCAGGGTTTGGCTAAAAAGTCTGGACACAAAACTGGGAAATGTTGGCCAGATGCAGTGGCTCACACCAGTAATCCCATCACTCCGGGAGGCTGAGGCTGGTGGATCATTTGAGGTCAGGAGTTTGAGACCAGCCTGGCCAACTAGGGATGGTGAAACCCCGTCCCTACTAAAAATACAAAAGTTAGCTGGGCATAGTGGCACGTGCCTATAGTCCCAGCTACTTGGGAGGCTGAGGCACGAGAACCACTTGAACCCAGGAAGTGGAGGTTGCGGTAAGCCAAGATCACACCACTACACTCCATCCAGCCTGGGCGACAGATTGAGACTCTGTCTCAAACAAACAAAAACTGGCAAATGTCTTCATCCTATCAAAAACTTCCATCTTCCTCTACCAGGAGACTGAAGATGTTTTTCTCAGGAGAAACTGAACCCATCAAAGTTCAGAACTTGGAGATACCAGGCACACTGACGGTGGTAGAGATGGAAGCAGGAAAAGTCTATATAAATCTGCATTTTTTTTTTTTTTTTTTTGAGATGGAGTCTCGCTCTGTTGCCCAGGCTGGAGTGCAGTGGCGTGAACTCGGCTCACTGCAACCTCCACCGCCCGGGTTCAAGCGATTCTCCTGCCTCAGCCTCCTGAGAATCTGGGACTACAGGCACCTGCCTCTGCGCCTGGCTAATTTTTGTGGTTTTAGTAGAGATAGGGTTTCACCATGTTGGTCAGGCTAGTCTCAAACTCCTGACCTTGTGATCTGCCCGCCTCAGCCCACCAAAGTGCTGAGATTATAGGTGTGAGCCACAGTGCCCAGCATAAATCTGCATTCTTAATGGTGTGAGATCTGGGCCCCTTTCTATACCTTATTCCAGAAGGCCAGTAGCCAGGCAGATTTGAATATAATTCTTTGTAGGGACTGAATAACCCCAGAGAAAATAACTCAAGAGACAGAGACATGGAAGACTTGTCCACAATTACCAGCAGTAAATCCAAGAATCAGTAAACCCACTCAAGATGAACTATTAACTGGTCAAAGCCTCACTATTTTCTTTTTTTTTTTTTGACACAGGGTCTTGCTCTATCGCCCAGTTTGGAGTGCAGTGGCACCATCTCAGCTCACTGCAGCCTCAACCTGCTGGGTTCAAGCAATCCCCCTGTCTCAGCCCTGCAAGGAGCTGGGACTACAGGTGAGTGCCACCACCCCCATCTAATTTTTTTGTATTTTTAGTAAAGACAGAGTTTTGCCACGTTGCCCAGGCTGGTCTTGAACTCTTAAACTCAAGTGATCCACCCACCTCACACTCCCAAACTGCTAGGATCACAGGCATGAGCCACCACACTGGTCCTAAGGCCTCACTCTTAAATATGAACAGCCAGCCAAGTATTACCAGCTATTTGGTTAACACCTCCATTATAAAAGACAATGCCCAAAGCAAATACACAGGAAAAAAATCCAGGAGAGAACAGACACTTCTAACAGGAAAAAAATGCAAACAGAGGCCAGGCACGGTGGCTTACGCCTATAATGCTAGCACTTTGGGAGGCCAAGGTGGGCAGATAACCTGAGGTCAGCAGTTCAAGACCAGCCTGGCCAACATGGCAAAACCCCATCTCTATTAAAAACACAAAAATTAGCCGGGTGTGGTGGCACATGCCTGTAATCTCAGCTACTTGGGAGGCTGAGGCAGGAGAATTGCTTGAACTCAGGAGGCGGAAGTTGCAGTGAGCCAAGATCGCGCCATTGCCCATTGCCTGGGCAACAGGAGCAAAACTGTCACAGAAAAAAAAAAAAAAAAAGCAAATAGAAAGATACGTTAATGTTACATTACTAAAAAAGAACAGAATGCTATACGAAAGGAGCAATTAGAGAACAAGAAAAACCTTTTGAAAATTAAAGACACAATGATAGAGACAAATTCAATAAAGCTGTTGGTACGTAGGTCAATAAAATTTTACAAAAAGAACAAAAAGGCAAAGAGATGAAAAACAGGAGAGAGAAATGAGCAGAAGATGACAGAAGCAATCCATAAGTTCCCCAAATCTAATAGGAAGAATAGCGAGCACATAGAAAATGAAGGAGAGGGGGCTGGGGGCACCTATAATCCCAGCACTTTGGGAGGCCAAGGCAGGTAGATCGTTTGAGGTTAGGAGTTTGAGACCAGTCATGCCAACCTGGTGAAACCCCATCTCTACTAAAAATACAAAAATTAGCCAGGTGTGGTGGCAGGCGCCTGTAATCTGAGCTACTCGGGAGGCTGAGGCAGGAGAATCACTTGAACACAGGAGGCAGAGGTTGCAGTGAGCTGAGATCACATCATTGCACTCCAGCCTGGGCAACAGAGTGAGACCCCTCTCAAAAAAAAAAAAAAAAATCAGGGAGAGGGGCTGGGCGCAGTGGTTCACACCTGTAATCCCAGCATTTTGGGAGGCCAAGGTGGGTGGATCACGAGGTCGGGAGATCGAGACCATCCTGGCTAACACGGTGAAACCCCTCTACCAAAAATACAAAAAATCAGCTGGGCGTGGTGGCACATGCCTGTAATTCCAGCTACTCAGGAGGCTGAGGCAGGAGAATTGCTTGAGCCCGGGAGGTAGAGGTAGTAGTGAGCTGAGATTGCACCACTGCACTCCAGCCTGGGCAACAGAGCGAGACTCCATCTCAAAAAAATAAATAAATAAATAAAATAAAATTCTTTTTGTGAAAAAAAATTAGCTGGGCGTCGTGGCTGGTGCCTGTAATCCCAGCTACTCAAGAGGCTGAGGCAGAAGAATCGCTTGAACCCGGGAGGTGGAGGTTGCAGTGAGCCAAGATTGCACCATTACACTCCAGCTTGGGCAAAAAGACTGAAACTCCGTCTTGAAAAAAAGAAAAAAAAAGACTAGAGACTAGCAAAAGAAGCCCCAGGATAACAGCCATGCAGAAGACAGGTTGAGCCTAGGATGGCAGACTTCAGGAAAAAGGTCTTCAGGGAAAAACTTCAACTGAAGCTTTTGAGCATATGGAAAATATTGATGAGTATCTGACAGATCTTATAAAGCATTTGGAAAGAAATTGGAGGCCAGGCACGGTGGCTCACACCTGTAATCCCAACACTTTGGGAGGACGAGGTGGATGAATCATCTGAGGTCAGTAGTTCAAGACCAGCCTGGCCAACATGGTGAAACCCCATCTCTACTAAAATTACAAAAATTAGCTGGGAGTGGTGGTGGGCCCCTATAATCCCAGCTACTTGGGAGGCTGAGGCAGGAGAATTACTTGAACCCAGGAGGCAGAGATTGCAGTGAGCCAAGGCCACGCCACTGTAATCCAGCCTGGGCAACAAGAGCAAAACTCCATCTCAAAAAAAAAAAGAAAGAAATTAGCAATCGGCTTATAGAAAATGAAGCAGGCTGGGTGCGGTGGCTCATACCTGTAATCCCAGCACTTTGGGAGGGCAAGGTGGGTGGATCACCTGAGGTCAGAAGTTCGAGACCAGCCTGGCTAACATGGTGAAACCTCGTCTCTACTAAAAATACAAAAATGGGCCGGGCATGGTGGCATATGCCTGTAATCCCAGCTACCCAGGAGGCTGAGGCAGGAGAATCACTGGAACTGGAAACTGGGAGGTGGAGGCTGCAGTGCTCCAAGATCTTGCTACTGCACTACTGCACCACAGCCGGGGAAACAGAGCAAGACTTCGTATACAAGAAAGAAAGAAAGAAAAGAAAGAAAAGAAAGAAAAGAAAGAAAAGAAAAGAAAAGAAAAGAAAAGAAAAGAAAAGAAAAGAAAAGAAAAGAAAAAAGAAAGAAAGAAAGAAAGAAAAGAAAGAAAGAAAGAGAAGAAATAAAACAAAGCAAATGGAAAAATGAGGTAATTATTCATGCCAATAAAAACAAAAAGATATAAAATGGACTACGCAACTATAAAAAAGTCAAGTATATTATTCTGTGAAAAAAAATCAAGATATAGAACAATGTCTATAGTAAGCTGCCTTTTAACTATGAAAGGGGGAAGATACAAATATCTATTAACATTTTCTTTCTTTTTTCTTTTTTTTTTTTTTTTTTGAGACAGTTTCACTCTTGTTGCCCAGGCTGGAGTACAATGGCATGATCTTGGCTCACCACAACCTCTGCCTCCCGGGTTCAAGCAATTCTCCTGCCTCAAGCTCCCAAGTAGCTGGGATTACAGGCATGCGCCACCACGTCCGGCTAATTTTGTATTTTTAGTACAGACAGGATTTCTCCATGTTGGTCAGGTTGGTCTCGAACTCCCGACCTCAGGTGATCTGCCCGCCTCAGTCTCCCAAAGTGCTGAGATTAAAGGCGTGAGCCACCGTGTCTGGCCTACATTTCTTTTTCTTTCTTTCTTTCTTTCTTTTTTTGAGACATGGTCTCGCTCTGTCACCCAGGCTGGAGTGCAGTGGTGCCATCTTGGCTCACTGCAATCTCTGCCTCCCAGGTTCAAGCGATTCTCATACCTCAGCCTCCTGAGTAGCTAGGACTATAGGCGTGCGTCACTATGCTCGGCTAATTTTTGTACTTTTAGTAGAGATGGGGTTTAGCCATGTTGGCCAGGCTGGTCTCAAACTCCTGACCTCAAGTGATTCACCTGCCTTAACCTCCCAAAATGCTGGGATTACAGGCATGAGCCATCATGCCCGGCCTACATTTTCTGAAATCAGCAAAAATAAAAAAAAAATTGTTACCCATGGGAGGGAGGGAACTGGGTAGAGGGGTCAGAGATGAAAGCTAGACCTCTCTGAATATACCTTTATTTTGTAGACTTGAGTTTGGAACCATGTAAATATTTTTTTAAAGTATAAAACAAAATTTAAATGTAAAAAGATCTGTAAAATTTGAAAGCAAAATGGAAAAAAAAGAACCTGTGTATCAAGTATCCAGTTAGTGGCTTAACTACAAAGAGTGGAATTATTTCAAGGGACACAGTAATTTGACATAAAGAACTAGAAAAAAGCCAGGCACGGTGGCTCACACCTGTAATCCCAGCACTTTGGGAGGCCGAGGCGGGTGGATTACTTGAGGTCAGGAGTTCAAGACCAGACTGGCCAACATGGTAAAAACCCATCTCTACTAAAAATACAAAAATTAGCTGGGTGTGGTGGCATGGGCCTGTAGTCCCAGCTACTTGGGAGGCTGAGGCATGAGAATTGCTTGAACCCGGGAGGTAGAGGTTGCAGTGAGCCGAGATCATGCCTCTGCACTCCAGCCTGGGCGACAGAATGAGACTGTCTCAAAAAAAAAAAAAAAAAAAAGTGTCTCAGAGGTCAGGCACGGTAGCTCATGCCTATAATCCCAGTACACTCTGGGATACAGAAGGTGGCAGAATTGCTTGAGGCCAGGAGTTCGAGACCAGCCTGCACAACATGGCAAGACCTCATCTACATCTAAGAACGAAAGAAAGAACAAACAAAAGAACGAACAAAAGAACGAATGAAAGAATGAAAAAACGAAAGAAAGAAGTAAAGAAATGTCTCAGAGGCCAAGCTCATGATGTACTAGCTTATCACCACTTCACCTCATATTCCTCAATTCTGTTCTGCTGAAAACACTAGCCTTCCAAATACTTCAGACACCTGACACTTGCTATAGTGCCCTCATCAGCACTTCTTCCTAATACGTCCCTACTATGAAAATGTCCTTGGATGCCTGACATTTACAATAATGGACACAGTTCTCTCTTCCCCTCTCCACTCTCCCTGAAATGAAAACCTAGCAATGTTCTCTCCACAGTTACAAGGTATGCTTTCAGTACAGAGCCCCTCCTTCCCTCTAGCACTAGAATTGGCTCTATTATCAAAATGTCAAGGATGTTGCTGTTGTAGACCACAACGCCCCAGGTCATCCTCAACCAGCTCTTGTTCCATTTTACCTGTGCCACTTGACTGTGTTTCTTAGGGATGTTTTTCAGATTATTAGACCGCACGCAGACAATGTTCCCATCTATGGAAAGAAAAAGAATTTACATGGTTTTATTCTCAAAGATTATTTAAAAGAAAATGCCTGGCAACTCAAATTTCCATCGTCAAAGTGGCATATGTAGATATGAAAAAGCAAATACAATCTCATTGCCACTTTTCAGAGAAAACCTAATTATTTCCTGGTCTAGCCATTAAGCAGCTAATTCTTTATGAAGCTAATCCTCAATATTTTCTCTCACGCCACACATGCGCTATATGACAACGTCTGTTTTCTGTTCAGATTTTAAGAGGGAAATAAAATGTAATGGGTTTCATTTTTCTATTACTGAATAATAGAACACCGACATCACATAGTCATGTAATTCAGCACACAGGATGGAAAAAAGTCAAGTCCATGCCCTAACGAACAGCAGTTTAAGACATATGGATATTAAACAGTGTGACTAACATCAAATGATGGTATTTCAAGTGGATTTATTGAAAATGGGCAAACAGAAAGCTTGGGAACGGGCCAAGCACAGTGGCTCATGCCTGTAATCCCAGCACTTGGGGAGGGTGAGGCAGGTGGATCACCTGAGGTCAGGAGTTCGAGACCAGCCTGGCCAACATAGCGAAACTAAACCGTCTCTACTAAAAATGTAAAAATTAGCTGGGTGTGGTGGTGCTTGCCTGTAATCCCAGCCACTTGGAGGCTGAGACAGGAGAATCACTTGAACCTGGGAGGTGGAGGTTGCAGTGAGCCGAGACCATGCCACTGCACTCCAGCCTGGGTGATGGTGCGAGACTCCATCTCAAAAAAAAAAGAAAAAAAGAAAAAAAAAGAAAAGAAAAGAAAAGAAAAGAAAAGAAAGCTCAGGAATGGAATCTGGGAATGGATAACTGAAATTAAGTATCGGAAATATGCCACTGTGATTCCCCTCACCGACACACAGCTCCCCTACCAATTCTTTTAAGGTAGATTTACCACAGAAATAATTTTCAGAGATATGGGGACGTGAAATAGGAAGACAACTCTAACAAAGAGATTGCTCTCACTGCAGAAAGCAGCATAAAATGATGATGACAACAATGATGATGAGACAGCAGCAGCAACAATGCCAGCATTTACTAAGTGTTTACTAGGTATCAGGCATATGGCTTTTAGAGGAAGAAAGGGCGAGGGTTGCGTTTTCTATCACTGTGTTACGATGACTACCCATCAGAAGTATCCACAATCAACCTCATGATCACGTTCTGCATCAAAGACTTCCAATTTAATCTTCTTCTTTAAGGCCACCGTATTTTCCACTTCTACTGACACTTCTCTGCGCCCTTTCATTCCTCTTCAGTCTTTGGTTTGTACAACCTTCAACTGACCTTTCCAAGTTCCCAGGTAGTACCCCACAGTCTTTGGATTGCCATCTGGACCTCGGTTCACAGAGAAGGTGGACTTATTTCGGTAACCATTGATGACAGGCTGGAGAGGAGGGTGACAAGAGGTCAAATGAAACCAAGGAGGATAACAATAAAGGGAAAGCAGGAATGTTCTCTGGATGAGGACAAACAAAGTTTGCTTGGAAGGTATGGCATATGTGAAAGTCTGTGGCTAAGAAGATCAAGACAGTCAAGAAGGGGAGTTTCAATCTTGCCAAAAAGCAGGAGTCAACAAACTACTTATGACAAGAGCCAAAGAGTAAATAATCTAGGCTTTGCAGGCCATATGGTCCCTGTTGCAACTACTCAACTCTGCCATCACAGTGCAAAAACAGCCATAGACAATACATAAACAAGTGAGCTTGGCTGTGTTCCAATAAAACTTTATTTACAAAATCAGGCAGCAAGACAAAATTGGCCTAAGAGCTGTAGTCTGCTGACCCCTACCATAAATGAAATTCCACTCCTCTGAGGCCACATTAGAAAGGTTTCCAATGTTACATGGGCAAATTGTGTGGGGGTGGCAGGGAGAAAGGTTTCCAAAGTTTGGAACCTTTCTAGGGAGGTAATAGTGGAGTGGTTGATACAATGGGCTCTCTATCAGATAGACCTGAGTGTGAATCTCAGCTCTGGCCCTTTCTAGATGTGTGTCCTGGGAAAATTACTCAATCTCTCTGGGCCTCAAGGTCTTCATCTATAAAATGGTAGTATCTATCCCTCCAGGTTATTATAAACAGTAAAATGTGACAGTGATACATGATAATCATTTAGCATAGGGCCTGGTCCCCAGCAAGTACCCAGTAAATATTAGCTGATGTTATTAGCATTAAGGGGATTTAACAGATAAGGAATAGGGAGGTGGGGGCTTACAGAGGGTATAATAGGATGGAGAAGACAAGGGAGGCTCTCAGATTTGGGTACAGCCGTTGTCACATTGACTCCATTGAGCATTTGGATGTAAGACTCTAGTCTTTGTAAAATTTTCTTCTGAGCTTCAAATTTCACCTGCAAAAGAATATAAGCAATGAAACGAAATACTGGCTGGGCATGGTGGCTCACGCCTGTAATCCCAGCACTTTGGATGGCTGAGGCGGGCAGATCACCTGAGGTTAGGAGTTCGAGACCAGCCTGACCAACATAGAGAAACCCCGTCTCTACTAAAAATACAAAAATTAGAGGGGCATGGTGGCACATGCCTGTAATCCCAGCTACTCGGGAGGCTGAGGCAGGAGATTCGCTTGAACCCAGGAGGCGGAGGTTGTGGTGAGCCGAGATCGCACCATTGCACTGCTCCAGCCTGGCCAACAAGAGCGAAACTCCGTCTCAAAAAAAAAAAAAAAAAAAAAAAAAAGAAATGAAATACTTCTGTGGCTTCACCGCAAAGAATGGAAAACAAACAGTACAAAAGAAGAGTGTTCCACAGATTCTTGACTCATGGTCTCAACAGATGAGGAATCCAGAATGAAGGAACAAAAACAGACCTAAAAAGATAATGAGGAAAGGTCAAGAATGAGCTCTTGTGTAAGCTCATCAATTTATCTGCCCTTTCAGACTGAACACTCAAGGTATATGTCAGTTCTGTCCAGTAGAGCTTTCCACAGTGGAAATGTTCTGTTTGCACTGTGTTCTACATATACAGTAGCCACTAGCCATATGTGGTTATTGAACACTTGAAATGTGGTCAGTAGCAATGAAGAACTAAATTTTTTTTTAATTTTTTTTTTAAAGAGAGGGTCTCACTCCCATCACCCAATCTGGAGTGCAGTAATGAGATCTTGGCTCACTGCAGCCTTGATTTCCCAAGCTCAGGTGATCCTCCCACTTCAGCCTCCCAAGTAGCTGAGACTACAGGCACATGCCACCATACCTGACTAATTTTTTGTATTTTTAGTAGAGATGGGGTTTCGTTATGTTGCCCAGGCTGGTCTCAAACTCCTGGGCTTAAGTGATCTGCCTGCCTCAGCCCCCAAAGTGCTAGGATTACAGGGGTGAGCCACCATGCCCAGCCTAAATTTTTTTTTCTTTTTTTCTTTTTTTTACTGTGAGATGGAGTCTCACTCTGTCGCCCAGGCTGGAGTGCAGTGGTGTGATCTCCGCTTACCTGCAACCTCTGCCTCCCGGGTTCAAGTGATTCTCCTGCCTCAGCCCCCTGAGTAGCTGGGATTACAGGAGTGTGCCACCACGCCTGGCTAATTTTTCTTGTATTTTTAGTAGAGACGGGTTTCACCATGTTAACCAGGATGGTCTCAGATCTCCTGACCTGGTGATCTGTCCGCCTCAGCCTTCCAAAGTGCTGGGATTACAGGCGCGAGCCACTGTACCTGGACCTAAATTTTTAATCTTAATTTTAATTAACTTAAGAGTCAGCCCTGCTATAATATGACATAAGTGTTCCTATACCACACTATGCAAAATCACGCACAAAAAGATCTCAAGGCTCATGGGAAAAACAGGATTAGGCATACAACATTCCAAAACTTTATCAGTAACACCCACAGAAAAGATTAAGAACCTAATAAAAACAGCAACACTGTTTTGTACATGGCAAGTGGTTAAGAAATATGAATAGTCGGCCGGGCGCGGTGGCTCAAGCCTGTAATCCCTGCACTTTGGGAGGCCGAGACGGGCGGATCACGAGGTCAGGAGATCGAGACCATCCTGGCTAACATGGTGAAACCCCGTCTCTACTAAAAAATACAAAAAACTAGTCAGGCGCGGTGGCGGGCGCCTGTAGTCCCGGCTACTCGGCTACTCGGGAGGCTGAGGCAGGAGAATGGCGTAAACCCGGGAGGCGGAGCTTGCAATAAGCTGAGATCTGGCCACTGCACTCCAGCCTGGACGACAGAGCGAGACTCCGTCTCAAAAAAAAAGAAAAAAAAAAAAAAAGAAATATGAATAGTAACCTAGGCACCGTGGCTCATGCCTATAATCCCAACATTTTGGGAGTCTGAAGCAGGTGGATCGCTTGCATCCGGGAGTTCGAGACCAGCCTGTGCAACATGGCAAAACCCTGTCTCTACAAAAAATACAAAAAATTAACCAGGTATGGTGGTACACGCCTATAGTCCCAGCTACTAGGGAGGCTGAGGTGAGAGGATCCCTTGAGCCCTGGAGGCAGAGGTTGCAGTGAGCTGTAATCACACACAGAGTGAGACACTATCTCAAAAAAAAAAAAAGAAAAGAAAGAAACATGAATACTACAATAAGGATAACACTTTACCCTGACAATGACCAAGTTTGCTTATGGAAGTGGGTATCAGAAGAACTGCAGCTTGGCCCAGGCACAGTGACTTACGACTGTAATCCCAGCACTTGGGGAGGCCGAGGCAGACAGATCACCTGAGGTCGGGAGTTCAAGACCATCCTGACCAACATGGTGAAACCTTGTCTCTACTAAAAATATAAAAATTAGCCTGGCATGGTGGCATGTGCCTGTAGTCCCAGCTACTGGGGAGGCTGAGGCAGGAGAATCACTTGAACCCGGGAGGCAGAGGTTGCAGTGAGCTGAGATCACGCCACTGTACTCCAGCCTGGGCAACAGAGCCAGACTCTACCTCAAAAAGAAAAAAGAAAAAAAAAGAATTGCAACTTGGAGTTATCACGAAGTCATAAAAAGAGGGCTATGTGAGTCAGATGGAAAGTTCTAACACCGGATGTGGATGGGTATGGCTTATAACAAACACACTGGGGGAACTGAGGGAGCCGGTAGATGTTTGAGGTATGTGCATGCATTCATTTTATATGTTCTTAAATAGCTCGGTTCAGCTGAGTATGGTCTCCTTTCATCTAGCGTTTCTTATGGACAAAATTACTTCTAAGTAAACACGAAATTTGCATTATTCTCAAATTTTCCCTAATATGTCAATTAGTTAGAATAAATTTCTCTTTTCTAAATAAGCAGTAGAGCTTATTTAGAATTAAGCAGTAGAACTGACTGTATTCAAATTTAAATTGCCACATATGGCTACTGGCTACCATGTTGGAAAGCACAGCTACATGTGAAACAGCAAGAGCACTACTACTCACATACACAGAGCTATAAGTATAACAAAAACGCAAGAAAGAGAGGAAACACACATTTGGATCTATGGGTCTAGAGTGAGGAAGATATAATTGGCCTAAAGTTCCAATTTTGGAGTCAATAGCATAATGAGTTTAAGGAGCTGCTTGGGCTTCTGCATAGAACTGCCCAGTCAAGGCCCGGCGCGGTGGCTCACGCCTGTAATCCCAGCGCTTTGGGAGGCTGAGGCAGGCAGATCACCTGAGGTCAGGAATTCAAGACCAGCCTGGCCAACATGGTGAAACTCCATCTCTACTAAAAATACAGAAATTAGCTGGGCATAGTGGCACATGCTTGTAATCTCAGCTACTCAGAAGGCCAAGGCAGGAGAATTGCTTGAACCCGGGGGGGTGGAGGTTGTAGTGAGCCGAGATTGCACCACTGAACTCCAGCCTGGGTGACAGCGCGAGGCTCCATCTCAAAAAAACTTAAAATTAAAAATAAATAAATAAATAACTGCCCAGTCAAGCCTCCTACGAGTCTGGCACCATTCTTACACATACAGAGGTTGGGAAATGGAAGTACCAGACTTAGGCTGGTCACCTACCTTGAGCTGTTCTTCATAGCTCAACCTCCAGAGTGGTGTAACAACATCAGCCAGCCTGGAATAAAATAATTCAGGCAATTCTTTAATTATATAAATATGTACTGAGCACCTACTATTCATAAGTACTTTCAGAAGACCTAACTCTCATGCCCTCTAGGGAGATGGAGTCTGGGAGAACAGCCCATTTTGATGTTGTCTACTTAACAAAGCAGAACAGATGGAGCAAACCTAATATAAGAAAAATCCAGATTTATCAGGAGGTAATTAATCATATTACAAAAGGCTTCTCTGTTGGGTTTCTTTAAATAGCTTATCTTCCTAATGCTTTTAAAATATAATTTGATTTAGAAAATACATTTGTTGCATAAATGAGGTATATTTGTGCTTATATGGCTGCAATGGGACTACTCATCTCTAATCCATCTAGTATCATTCTGGGTTCCTGGTTTTCAGCAAACCTGTCCTGGACTTATTAAAGACAAGGTCCCAGATTAGTATCTTCTTTCTGATAAAAACACACTCAAAGACAAAGAGAATGGTTTCTGCAACCCCAAAGCATTTCCACCAATATTCTTCAGACGTCCTCAAATTTGCCCTGGGTATCCTACCTCAGGTTGCCCCACAAATCCTTGTAATGCTACATTAGTTACATTAGGAATACAGAATTTCAGTAGATGCACAGATTGAGACTTGCTAAGGAGAGAGGACATCAGCCTGGCCTTTACCTTTCCTGCCAGGAACCATCTAGTGGTCCAAGATGACTTGGTTTCTTCTGACTTTTTTGTCCTTTCTGACACTTCGTGGCTATCACATGGGTGAAATTTCCCTTACATACTGTGCCCAGAAAGAGCTGTGACCATCCTGGTGGATTTCTGGCATACCAGGGAAGCAGTCCTGATTTGGAGAAGAGACCCACCATGGAGATGAAGTATCTGAGGCTGTGCATTGGGACTCTTCTCTTAAGGCCTGCCATCCAAAGAACACACTGAAATCCACCTGCATGAAAGGTACACATACAGAGGTTGGGAAATGGAAGCACAACTACCAAACCCATTCATCCATTTATAAACCCTTATGGATCTCAAGCGCCTAGCAGAATGCTGGCACACAGCAGACAGTAAAAGCAAGCCTATTGAGCAGAACTGAATTACTGCATGCAAGGTATGTTTTGGTTCCCAAAATAAAGAGATGGGGAAAATATAGTCTCTGTCCTCCAGGAAAGAGTTCAAATCTCTGGATATATTTCCATGACAAATCTCTTTCCCTATTCCAACTTCCTAACCAACAGCCAATGAAGCAGCTAATATTTAGTAAGTGCTTACTATGTGCAAGACATCATGCCACACTAGACACCAGAGGGGTTACAAAGGTTACAATCTAATTAAGGAGATTAAATGCTGACACAGGAAAAGACATTAGGAAATAACACAGTATGCTTGGTTCCTGATGAGTGCTCAGAAAAGGCTTCCCAGAGCAGGGAGGCATGGTGCTGAGTCTTTTTTTTTTTTTTTTTTTTTTTTGTTAAGACAGTCTCATTCTGTCGCCCAGGCTGGGGTGCAGTGGCATGATCATGGCTCACTGCAGCCTTGACTTTCTAGGCCCAAGCAATCCTTTCACCTGAGCCACGCAAGTAGCTGAGACTACAGGTGTGCACTACCACACCATTCTTTTAATTTATAGTAGAGACAGCCAGGAGCAGTGGCTCATGCCTGTAATCCCAGCAGTTAGGGCGGCCGAGGCAGGTGGATCACCTGAGGTCAGAAGTTCAAGACGAGCCTGGCTAACATGGCAAAACCCTGTCTCCACTAAAAATACAAAATTAGCTGGGTGTGGTAGTGCATGCCTGTGATCCTAGCTACTTGGGAGGCTGAGGCAGAAGAACTGCCTGAACCTGGGAGGCAGAGGATGCAGTGAGCCAAGATTGCACCATTGCACTCCAGCCTGCGCAACAAAAGCAGAAACTCTGTCTCAAAAAAATAAATAAATAAGGCCGGGCACAGTGGCTCACTCCTGTAATCCCGACACTTTGGGAGGCCAGGGCGGGCAGATCACTAGTTCAGGAGTTCGAGACCAGCCTGGCCAACATAGTAAAACCCCGCCTCTACTAAAAATACAAAAATTAGCCGGGAATGGTGGCGCACGCCTGTAGTCCCAGGTACTCAGGAGGCTGAGGCAGGAGAATCACTTGAACCCAGGAGGCAGAGGTTGCAGTGAGCCAAAATCATGCCACTGCACTCCAGCCTGGGCGTCAGAGTGAAACTCCGCCTCAAATAAATAACAAACAAACAACAAACAAACAAACATAGTAGAGACAAGGTCTTGCTATGTTGCCCAGACTGGCCTCAAACTCCTGGGCTTAAGTGATCCTCCCACCTAGGCCTCCTAAAGTGCTGGGATTGCAGGTGTGAGCTGCCACGTCCAGCCAGAAACTGAGTCTTAAAGGATGGCAGAGAGATGAATTACATGTTTGAAGGACAGCAGGGAGACCAGTCTGACTAAAATAGTAGTTCATTTTAAGGAATAGAGGCAACAGGCTGAAAAGTTAAGTCAAAGTGAGATTTGAAAGAATGTTCATGCCTGAATAAAACATCGACTTTATCGTGAAGGTAATAGTGAGATGATGGAGGCCTTGTGTAGAGAATTAAAGATGAAATAAGGAGGCTAATAAAAAGCAAGTTCGGCCGGGTGCAGTAGCTCACGCCTGTAATCCCAACACTTTGGGAGGCCGAGACGGGCAGATCACAAAGTCAGGAGTTCGAGACCAGCCTGGCCAATATGGTGAAACCCTGTCTCTACTAAAAATACAATAATTAGCCGGGCATGGAAGCAGGCACCTATTGTCCCAGCTACTCAGGAGGCTGAGGCAGGAGAGTCGCTTGAACCTAGGAGGCGGAGGTTCCAGTGAGCCAAGATCGTGCCACTGCACTCCAGCCTGGGTGACAGAGCAAGACTCCATCTCAAAAACAAAAACAAAAACCAAAAAAAAAAGGAAATTCACGTTTGAGACATATTGTGTTTAGAATGGTAGGGAAATATCCAAATGGAAATGTCTAACAAGTAAGTAGAGAAGCAGTAGGACAAGTAGAGAGATCGAGAGAGATGGCAAGGCTACAGATTTCATTGAGTGTCTATAATACAAGCTGTAAGATGAAAAAGGGCTTTGAGGCCAAACACAGTGGCTCATGCCTATATTCCCAACACTTTGGGAGGCCAGGACGGGCAGATCACAAGGTCAGGAGTTCCAGACCAGCCTAGCCAACATGGTGAAACTCCGTCTCCACTAAAAATACAAAAATTAGGACTGAGTGCAGTGGCTCATGCCTGTAATCCCAACACTTTGGGAGGCCAAGGCAGGTGGATCACGAGGTCAGGAGTTCGAGGCCAGCCTGGCCAATATGGTGAAATCCCGTCTCCACCAAAAATACAAAACTTAGCTGGGCATGGTGGCGTGTACCTGTAGTCCCAGCTACTCGGGAGGCTGAGGCACAAGAATCGCTTCAACCCGGGAGGCGGAGGTTGCAGTGAGCTGAGATCATACCACTGCAGTCCAGCCTAGGCAATATAGAGAGACTCAGTCTCAAAAAAATAAATAAATAAATAAATAAATAAACAAACCAAAATAAAAAAATTTTTAAAAAGTGCTTTGTGTAAAGGCAAGAGCAAAAGGCCAATGACTATATCTGGGAGAAAGGTAATATTTGGAGAGCAAGAAGAGATGCTGGTGTCAGAATGAGAGTCAAGAGAGCCTGGAGGCCTGGAGGCCAAGGCAGATACCTCTGAGGAAGGCAGTATCACATCCATTATGTCTGGGACAAAAGAAAGAAGGGAAAGAAGGCAATGGGAAGTGGCAGGCAGTGGGCACAAATGAAGGCTTTGACATTTTAGGAGTGCAGATCCTAGAGTCAGCCAGCCAGACCTGTCCTGGGTGGTCCACCGGCCCCACCACTCACTACCTAGGTGGCGGTTGCCAAGTTAATCATTCTCTCTGACATTCCTTTTTTTCACTTGTAAAATGGAGACAATGGTATCTACCTTATATAGTGGTTGTAGGAGTTACAAGAAGATAATTAATAAAAAGTACCTAGGCTGCTGGGCACAGTGGCTCACACCTATAATCCCAGCACTTTGGGAGGCCAAGGCAGGTGGATCACCTGAGGTCAGGAGTTCGAGACCAGCCTGACCAACATGGAGAAACCCTGTCTCTACTAAAAATTCAAAATTAGCCAGATGTGGTGGTGCCTGCCTGTAATCCCAGCTACTCAGGAGGCTGAGGCAGGAGAATCGCTTGAACCCGGGAGGCAGAGGTTGCGGTGAGCCGAGATGAAGCCACTGCACTCCAGCCTGGGCAACAAGAGTGAAACTCCATCTCAAAAAAAAAAAAAAAGTACTTAGGCCAGGTACAGTGTTGCTCACGCCTATAATCCCAGCACTTTGGGAGGCCAAGACAAGAGGACTACTTGAGCCCAGGAGTTTGAGACCAGCCTGGACAACACAGGGAGACCCCATCTCTACAAAAATTAAAATATTAGCCAGGCATGGTGGCATGCGCCTGTAGTCCCAGCTACTCGGGAGGCTGAGGTGGTAGGACCACTTGTGCCCAGGCAGCCACGATCATGCATGCTCCAGCCTGGGCGACAAAGCAAGACCCTGTCTCGCGAAAAAAAAAAAAGTACTTAGCAGAAGATCAGATAGGTATGTTTGTGAAACTCTGAGCGGAGTCCAACACCTGGCAAAATCTCTTCAGTAAGCATTAATAGTAACTGTCATGATGTGTTTAAAGACAGTATTTAACTGAGTAGAGGTGGCAACACTGAAAGAGGGGAGTGGGAGAAGGAACAATGGGAGTAACTATGAGACAAAAGCTGGAAGAGTTAACATGGGTGACACTGAGAACACAAGTAGGGGGCTTCCCTTTGCAACACAGGACTCTACGGTATATCTGCATTGCTGTGAAAGCACCTGGTTTTTGTTTGTTTTAAAAATGAGATGGGGTTGGCCGGGCATGGTGGCTCACATCTGTAATCCCAGCACTTTGGGAGGCCAAGGTAGGCGGATCACCTGAGGTCAGGAGTTCGAGACCAGACTAGCCAACATGGCGAAACCCCATCTCTACTAAAAATACTAAAACTAGCCAGGCGTGGTAGCAGGCACCTGTAATCCCAGCTACTCAGGAGGCTGAGGCAAGAGAATTGCTTGAACCTGGGAGGCAGAGATTGCAATGGGCCAAGACTGCAACAGAGCAAAACTGGGTGACAGAGCGAGACTCCATCTTAAAAAAAAAAATGAGATGGGGTCTCGTTATGTTTTCCAGGCTGGTCTCAAACTCCTGGACTCAACCAATCCTCCTGTCTCGGCCTCCCAAAGTGCTGGAATTATAGGCGTGAGCCACCATGCCCAGCCATAAACACCTATTTTAAGTACTTAGGACACTTGAATGGACTTAGCCTGACATCCTATTAACCTGCTGTGAAATTTGTATTTTGCCCTTAAGCTCTACCTTGGATTTCATCCCAATGTTAAGTCATAGCCTAATTCAGAATTTTATATTTATACATACATGCATACACACACACACACACACAAATTATTGCTAAATTAACATTCCATGATCAGTAAGTAACCTAGAGGATGATGACATAGGTGCTGCAATATTTAGCCTATACACCATTTTGTATGATTACAAAGTACTAAAGAAAGTGACTGTCATAGCATGTGATATTCGGGGGGATTTCAAACTTTTTACAGAATATATTTAAGCTGGCCCAGAGTTCACGTGTTAATGATAGCACCCTCCACTCAACACCCCCCCATCAAGAGGCAACAAGACAGTACAGTTAAGAACACGGGCTTTGGAGCCATGTTCTTTCTTTCAAAAAAAAAAAAAAAAAAGGAAGAGTCTTACTTTGTCGCCCGACTGGAGTGCAGTGGCACATTCTTGGCTCACTGCAACCTCCACTTCCTGTGTCAAGCCATTCTCCTGCCTCAGCCTCCCAAGCAGCTGGGATTATAGGCACCTCCCACTGCACCCAGCTAATTTTTGTATTTTTAGTAGAGACGGGGTTTCATCACGTTGGCCACCCTGGTCTCAAACTCCTGACCTCAAGTGACCCATCTACCTCGGCCTCCCAAAGTGCTGGCATTACAGGCATGAGCCACCGCATTCAGCTGAAGCCACGTTCCAATCCCAGCTCTACTTCTCACTGGCTACGCGGTTTTACGCAAGATATTACTACTTAAGCACTATGAATCTCAGTGTCACTGTCTATACAAATAGGACTAAGAACACCTATCTTTACGGTTTTGGTGAGAATTAAAAGCGTTCATATATATGACATGTTCAGGACTGTGCTTAAGACAGCCAGTGCTCCAAGACAGGGATGCCCTCTCTCACCGCTCCTATTCAACATAGTGTTGGAAGTTCTGGCTAGGGCAATCAGGCAAGAGAAAGAAATCAAGGTATTCAGTTAGGAAAAGAAGAAGTAAAATTGTCCCTCTTTGCAGATTACATGATTGTATATTTAGAAAACCCCATTGTCTCAGCCCAAAATCTCCTTAAGCTGATAAGCAACTTCAGCAAAGTCTCAGGATACAAAATTAATGTGCAAAAATCACAAGCATTCTTATACACCAATAATAGACAAACAGAGAGCCAAATCATGAAAGAACTTCCATTCACAATTGCTTCAAAGAGAATAAAATACCTAGGAATCCAACTTACAAGGGATGTAAAGGACCTCTTCAAGGAGAACTACAAACCACTGCTCAGTGAAATAAAAGAGGACACAAACAAATGGAAGAACATACCATGCTCATGGATAGGAAGAATCAATATCGTGAAAATGGCCATACTGCCCAAGGTTATTTATAGATTCAATGCCATCCCCATCAAGCTACCAATGAGTTTCTTCACAGAATTGGAAAAAACTGCTTTAAAGTTCCTATGGAACCAAAAAAGAGCCCGCATCTCCAAGACAATTCTAAGTCAAAAGAACAAAGCTGGAGGCATCACGCTACCTGACTTCAAACTATACTACAAGGCTACAGTAACCAAAACAGCATGGGACTGGTACCAAAACAGAGATATAGACCAATGGAACAGAACAGAGTCCTCAGAAATAATACCACACATCTACAGCCATCTGATCTTTGACAAACCTGAGAGAAACAAGAAATGGGGAAAGGATTCCCTATTTAATAAATGGTGCTGGGAAAATTGGCTAGCCATAAGTAGAAAGCTGAAACTGGATCCTTTCCTTACTCCTTATACGAAAATTAATTCAAGATGGATTAGAGACTTAAATGTTAGACCTAATACCATAAAAATCCTAGAGGAAAACCTAGGTAGTACCATTCAGGACATAGGCATGGGCAAAGACTTCATGTCTAAAACACCAAAAGCAACGGCAGCAAAAGCTAAAATTGACAAATGGGATCTAATTAAACTAAAGAGCTTCTGCACAGCAAAAGAAACTACCATCAGAGTGAACAGGCAACCTACAGAATGGGAGAAAATTTTTGCAATCTACTCATCTGACAAAGGGCTAATATCCAGAACCTACAAAGAACTCAAACAAATTTACAAGAAAAAAACAAACAACCCCATCAAAAAGTGGGCAAAGGATATGAACAGACATTTCTCAAAAGAAGACATTCATACAGCCAACAGACACATGAAAAAATGCTCATCATCACTGGCCATCAGAGAAATGCAAATTAAAACCACAATGAGATACCATCTCACACCAGTTAGAATGGCGATCATTAAAAAGTCAGGAAACAACAGATGCTGGAGAGGATGTGGAGAAATAGGAACACTTTTACACTGTTGGTGGGATTGTAAACTAGTTCAACCATTATGGAAAACAGTATGGCGATTCCTCAAGGATCTAGAACTAGATGTACCATATGACCCAGCCATCCCATTACTGGGTATATACCCAAAGGATTATAAATCATGCTGCTATAAAGACACATGCACACGTATGTTGATTGCGGCACTATTCACAATAGCAAAGACTTGGAATCAACCCAAATGTCCATCAGTGACAGACTGGATCAAGAAAATGTGGCACATATACACCATGGAATACTATGCAGCCATAAAAAAGGATGAGTTTGTGTCCTTTGTAGGGACATGGATGCAGCTGGAAACCATCATTCTTAGCAAACTATCACAAGAACACAAAACCAAACACCGCATGTTCTCACTCATAGGTGGGAACTGAACAATGAGATCACTTGGTCTCGGGAAGGGGAACATCACACACCGGGGCCTATCATGGGGAGGGGGGAGGGGTGAGGGATTGCATTGGGAGTTATACCTGATGTAAATGACGAGTTGATGGGTGCAGCACAGCAACATGGCACAAGTATACATATGTAACAAACCTGCACGTTATGCACATGTACCCTAGAACTTAAAGTATAATAATAATAAATAAATTTAAAAAAAAAAAAAAGACAGCCAGTGCTCAGCATGTGTCACTGCCCTTCCTTAGGCTCTGATTCAAAGCATATTACTTGGTTTCTTCATGCCTCAACATCTCCAACCTGCAAAACTGACAAGATGTAATAATGCATGCAAGTGCTGTGAGGATGAGTACAGTTATGTGGGAAATTTAAAAAACACCACACACACATACACACATAAGTTTTCTGACCCTCTACATGAGTGCCTGCTGGAGTGTAGTGAGGTTATGGCCTATGCTGGACTACCTGTTAATACAATCAAAAGTGTGTGGCAGCCGGGCGCAGTGGCTTACAACCATAACTCCCAGTACTTTGGGAGACCAAGGCAGGAGGATTGCTTAAGGCCAGGAGTTTGAGATCAGTCTGGGCAACACAGCGAGATCCGGTCTCTACAAAAAAATTTAAAAATTAGCCAGGTGTGGTGGCACACACCTGTGGTCCTAGCTACTTAGGAGGCTGAGGCAGAAGGATCACTTAAGTCCAGCAGTTTAAGGCTGCAGTGAGCTATGACTGTGCCACTGCATTCCAGCCTGGGAGGGAGACCTTGTCTAAAAAAAAAAAGCCAGGGTGGCTCACGCCTGTAATCCCAGCACTTTGGGAGGCCGAGATGGGCAGATCACTTGAGATTAAGAGTTTGAGACCAGCCTGGCCAACATGGTGAAACCTCGTCTCCACCAAAAATATACAAAATTAGCCGAGTGTGGTGGCACATGCCTGTAATCCGAGCTACTCAGATGGCTGAGGCAGGAGAATTGCTTGAACCCGGGAGGCAGAGGTTCAAGTGAACCAAGATCATGCCACTGCACTCCAGCCTGAGCAACAGAGACTCCTTCTCAAAAAAAAAAAAGTGTGTGGCCTATGAGAGAATGTATGTGTTTGATATGGAGAATGGCAAAAGCCAGACAAAGGAAATGAATGAAGAGGCAAGAGATATAAGGAATGACTTGGTGGGTCTGAGGAGGCCAGGGTCCTTGAAGCCCAGACTACAGGGGAAGGGAGTAGAGCTGATCCAGGAGAGGGGTCCTGTCCCTCCAGTCAGCAGGAAAGTCAGGAGGAAGGAAACTGCAGGCCCATTTGAGGATTTGCAGAGGAGGGACAAGCGAGCTGAGGAATTTGAAGACAGTTATTCCCACCCCAACGACATTTAGACTTTTTTGTGAATGTGTGGGTCCTCTGACTGGTGACTCCGCCATGACTGTAGTTCATTTGCTCTATACCCCAGCAGGAGGGTCCTTGTCCATCTAGGTCTCTTCCAAATTATCAAGTATGGTCTAAAACAGGACCTTATTATTTCAAGGTGCCAACTAGCCATCATTCTAGGTAAAAGCCTGTCATATTTAGTAACTTCTGTGGTGAAATTTCTTTTTCAAGGCAGCACACTCATACCAGTCAAGGTGAGTTCTGTTTCTTTGTTTCTTAATGTCAGGCGAGGCATTTGTTCACAGAAGATACTATTTCCTTTTTATATCTTGTCCTGTTTTAAATAAATGCTTGGGGCCGGGTGCGGTGGCTCACGCCTGTAGTCCCAGCACTTTGGGAGGCCAAGGAGGACGGATCACCTGAGCTCAGGAGTTCGAGACCAGACCGACCAACATGGAGAAACCCTGTCTCTACTAAAAATACAAAATTAGCCAGGTGTGGTGGCGCACGCCTGTAATCCCAGCTACTCGGGAGGCTGAGGCAGGAGAATTGCTTGAACCTGGGAGGCAGAGGTTGCAGTGAGGCGAGATCCCACCATTGCACTCCAGCCTGGGCAACAAGAGTGAAACTCCATCTCAAAAAAATAAAAAATACAATAAATAAACGCTTGCAGGCCAGGTGCAGTGGCTCAGGCTTGTAATCCCAGCACTTTGGGAGGCCGAGGCGGTGGATCACGAGGTCAGGAGTTCGAGACCAGCCTGACCAACACAGTGAAACCCAGTCTCTACTAAAAATACAAAAATTAGCTGGGCGTGGTGGCGGGCGCCGTAATCCCAGCAACTCCGGAGGCTGAGGCAGGAGAATCACTTGAACCTGGGAGGCGGAGGTTGCAGTGAGCTGAGATCGCGCCACTGCACTCCAGCCTGGGCGACAGAGCTAGACTCCGTCTCAAAAAAAAAATTAAAAATAAAAACAATAAATGCTTGGGCGTTTTTTTCCTTAGCAAAAGAAAAAAAAAGGTGTGTGAGCGGTTGTGCTCGACTGTTCTATACCTGCCTCAGGAATTGATCAGGAAGAGCCATGGAGTCCAGAGTAGCCCAGATAGGAAGGCAGGCTAACTCACCTGTGTTCAGAGAGGTTTAAATCAAAGAGACTATGTGGTAGGTCTGACCGCGCAGGGCCAAGGATCCCTTTTGGAGCAAAATGTTCACCCACCGACAAGGGTCCTGCTTGCACTCTCTGCTCACCCTTCCTTCAGTTGGACCGGCCCCAAACACTATTCCTTGCTAAACCAAACGAGCAAATGGGTTCTCTGCTGTATCCCAACTGCAGTCCACAGGCAGTTAGGTCCTTGTCTCCCCAACAAGACTCCACTAGCCCTTCCATTCCTTTCTTCTTTAGGCAAGTTCTGCCCACTGTGTCTGCAGGAAGGGTTAACAAAGAGGAGACGCTAGGAAAGGACACCACTAAATTTGGCCGGACTGCAGGGCCCCGGAAGGACGGAAAGTAAGGGAGTGGGAGGAGTTAGGGCACAGGCCCACGCTAGGCTGGACACGACCTTGCGCAGTCACCGTCGGGTCCCGTCCCCAGCCCCGCCTGCCGCCTCCATTCCCCGCCCCGCGGACAGTTTGGCATAGTAGGGAGTTTTCTGTAACGCAAGGGTTAAATCAGGTTTTCCGGGCTATTTATCCACCTTACCTTCCTTCGTAACCAGTAAATCCTCTTACAAACCCGAGGCGGCAAACTAAAAGGCCAGCGGATGGCCTGGTTTGCTGCGGCGGGGAAACAGTCACTTCCTGGTGCGCAAGGCGCCTCTACTCCCGCCGCAAGCGCAGCCAACCCTTGGCAAGCGCGGCGGGACGCGGGGCTCCTCCCAGCGTCGGCGAGGCAGCAGGCCCCGGCACCTCGACTCCTCTCGGGGAGTGCCCCTCCCTACTTTGCTGGGGGAACCTTCTATGGAGACCTTCCTTAAAAGCACTCATAGCCCTGATACCCGCCGCCTTCCTTCTCTAAGTTCTCCTCCCCTCCCCGCGGCCCCGCCCACCACCTGCTCTTTTCTCACCGTCCCATTGGTGGATCTACATAAGAGACTCACGAAGAAACTCAGACTACAGTGTTAACTGCGTTACCCATCCCAGGGGTGCTTGCAGTTTAAGTCTTCCAACTCAAGGAATAGTTTTCTGGTAGACTTGCAGACATCAGATCCATAATAGGTTGGAAGATTGGGAAATGAGGAGCAGGGTGGTTTCCTGAAATGGCATCCTTTGGTAAAAGTCAGACCTATTTTGAGCCGTGGGGTTTTTCAGGCATTCATTCTCTATTTTACACTGCATCAGAAAAATACTTTATAGTTTTTTCACTGGATCCCACTCAAGACTATTAAATCCTAAGCCCTCAGAAATAATTTTTTTCTTCAACTACAGAACTCAAAAAGAAGACAGATGTCTCTTTTTGCTTGATTCACTACCTCCTGGACTACATTCAGTAGCCCAGCCACATAAGTAAGAAAACTTGAGGTATACACACATCTGTGTGCTGTAAAATATTGTTGCTTTAACAAAGTAAAATTTACAGCAAAGTGGACATACCAGGCTGGGCATAGTGGCTCACACCTGTAATCCCAGCACTTTGGGAGGCTGAGGAGGAAGGATCAGCTGAGGTCAGGAGTTCGAGACCAGCCTGACTAACATGGTGAAACCCCGTCTCTACTAAAAATACAAAAATTAGCTGGGCATGGTGGCGCACACCTGTAATCCCAGCTACTTGGGAGGCTGAGACAGGAGAGTCACTTGAACCCAGGAGGTGGAGGTTGCAGTGAGCGATCACACCACTGCACTCCAGCATGGGCAAAAAGAGCGAAACTCCGTTTCAAAAAAAAAAAAAGTGAACGTACATTTAATGATACTTTATGCTTAATAATTGTGCTTAAGTGGAAAACACTTTGTAGTCAACATTTCATTTATTAATATTTATTCAAAGCATAACATGCCTATTATGTGTAAGGCAATGCGTTAGCCTTAGTGAGTACAGTAGTAAATTAAACAAGGCCCAATAGTTCAAATAGTAGCAAACATTGAGTCAGTCAGAATAGAATTAAAAGCCCAGATCTGCCACTTATTTTTTATTTTTCTGTTTTTTTGAGACGGAGCTTTGCTCTTGTTGCCAAGGCTAGAGTGCAATGGTGCGATCTCGGCTCACCGCAACCTCCATCTCCCGGGTTCAAGCGATTCTCCTGCCTCAGCCTCTCGAGTAGCTGGGATTACAGGAGTGTACCACCAAGCCCAGCTAATTTTTGTATTTTTAGTAGAAACGGGGTTTCACCATGTTGGTCAGGCTGGTCTCGATCTCCTGACCTCAGGTGATCCGCCTGCCTCAGCCTCCCAAAGTGCTAGGATTACAGGCATAAGCCACTGTCCCCAGCAGCTCTGCCACTTATAAGCTGTGTCCACTTGAGCAAGTTATTTAATTGCTCAGTGCCTCAGTTTCATCATCTGAAAAAAATGTCCAAATAATTGTACCTATTTCACAGGGTTGTGACAACGATTAAATTAGTTAATACGCACAAAGTGCTTAGAATACAGTAAGTACACAAAAAAGTTAGCTGTTATCATTCAAAATAAGTTGATACACTGTGTGTTCATACATTCTGAAGGAAATCAAAATATTTTACCCCAAAATAAATGTATTTGCCATATTTTTGAAATGGCTGCCTCAGGACCAGAGGACTGAGATGGGGGAAATTTGCGTCTGTAGAGAACCTCCTTGAATGCAGCCAAGCTTCCCATTTCTATGCCTTACCTGGATCCAGGAGAGATTCAGTCTGACATCTTTAAAAGTTTGGAAAGAAGCATTTACCACCTATTCTTTCTGAAGGAGGCTTCCTCTACATAACAAGGCCACCTTCACAAACCAAGTCCCTTCCTTTCTTCCATAACCTATCTTGCTACTAAAACCTGTTTTTGTATATACTCTGAGTCCATCCACATTCTTTCTGTAATTTCTTACTTTTTTATTTTTTATTTTTTTGAGACGGAGTCTAGCTCTGTCACCCAGGCTGGAGTGCAGTGGCGCGATCTCAGCTCACTGCAACCTCTGCCTCCCTACTAGCTGTACTACAGGCATGCACCACCACACCCAGCTAATTTTTGTATTTTTAGTAGAGACGGAGTTTCACCATGTTGGCCAGGATGGTCTCGATCTCTTGACCTCGTGATCTGCCCACCTCGGCCTCCCAAAGTGCTGGGATTACAGGCATGAGCAACCGCCCAGCCTCTTTCTGTAATTTCAAGATGATATATAAGCTTCTGTTAATTATTAGGAAGTTGGGTCTCCATGATGAAGGCTCCCATGTGTACATGTTAAATGAATTTGTATGCCTTTTCTCCTATAAATCAACCTCGTATCAGTGATATTTTAGTGAACCTTCAGGGGGCCAATGGCTGTGGCCCCCACAACACACACACACGCCCGTGCACGTATATATTTCTTGTTTTTTAAAGAGAGATTTCACTTCCATCCTAAACCCTTGAGGATGTAAATGTTTGACTCAAATTGCTACTATCCTAACTGCTCTCATGGCTCATAAACAAAATTTGAGCTCAAACCACTGCTTCAGCTTTCTAGGCCCATACAGGGCTACAAAGTGAGACCAGGCCAGAGAATTTACCTTTGGCTCTATTTTCCCTTTCTCATCTATTATCCCCTCTTATATGGATAGATAGCTCCACACCTTTTATCACCTCCTCTTCCCCTTTCTTTGCCTTCCCAAGCCCTTCTGCTCCTCTATCACTTCTCATTTTGGCCTTCTGTGTTGTGCCTAGCACAGAGTCAGGTGTCCAATATGAGCTCAATAAATATTAATATTTGATTAATTAAACTGAATTCCATCTTGTCTGCTGAAAGAGAGAAGGCATTTCCTCCCTCACCCCCACCTATTTTGAGCATCCAGGCAAATTCATTTAAAGCAGGCCTGTCATTCAAGGAGGCAAAACCCTGATGGGTAGAGAGAGAAAAGAGATTAAAGAAGCTAAAATGTAATTATTTAGCCATTAACCCCTTTATATTTATTTAATCTGGCAAAGCATGTTCTTCTATAAAAGTGAAATCATTACATTTGTAAGAGGGGAAATAAATACCCCATATTATAGGAAAGGTTAGACCCTTCAGCCAGAAAGTCAGTAAGTGGATATGTGATAGATGATAAGGAATATTGTTAACTCAAATAAGAGCTGGAACCAAGATAACCTTTTACTTAATTTTGTTATTAGCCAACCAAATCACAGCAAAGTGAAATCTCTAGGAATTTGTCAAACATTCTCATTTTGGTGCAAGGAAAAGATAGCTGAGAGGTTACAGCATTCGCTCTCAGAAATAACATGTATTAAAATTGACCGAGCAGGAGCATCACCTTCTTGGACAAGCACCGCCATTCTAAAGTTCCCCTTGATCAAAAACTTCCTGAGGCTGGGCGAGGTGGCTCACGCCTGTAATCCAAGCACTTTGGGAGGCCAAGGCGGGTGGATCACCTGAGGTCAGGAGTTCAAGACTAAACTGGCTAACATGGGGAAACCCCGTCTCTACTAAAAATACAAAAATTAAGTGGGTATAGTGGCAGGTGCCTGTAATCCCAGCTGCTTGGGAGGCTGAGGCAGGAGAATCACTTGAATCCAGCAAGCGGAGGTTGCAGTGAGCCCAGATCATGCCACTGTACTCCAGTCTGGGTGACAGAGCAAAACTCCATTTCGAATTAAAAAAAAAAAAAAAAAGTTTACTTGATGAGAGCTCAGCCACAACATGTGGGAGATGGAGTTATTACTCACATCAATCTCCCTGAAAATTTGGAGGCTAGAATTTTTCAAAGATAGTTTGGTAGGCAGTTATAGTTATATGTATAGACAACTCTATACCTTTCATCACCTCCTCTTCCCCTTTGGTTGAGGACGCAATCATAGGGGTATGGAAAATGGTCCTCTTGGACAGAGTCTGCTCCTGGGTCGGAACCACAGTAGGTGTGGGGTGGAACAATTCAGTAAGTGTGGAGTGGGGCTCAGAATCCATATGTGTTACAATCATCCAAGCGGATTATGTTGCAGATGTGCCCCTGACCATATTTTGAGAAACATTTGCAGTATGCAGTATAGCTTGCCTTAGCACAGAACCTTATGACCTCCCATCTGAATGTATGCAGCAGTCTCCCTCAGCTTCCAGGTCACTGAAACTGCCTTTGCAAAATGATGACATTAAGAGAAATCTGACATTGTTGACTCCATCTTGCCTTTAACTTCCAAGCTGTCCTTGGCCGTTCATGGGCATGGGCCACGCTAACTTTGGGAGAAAGTTAGTTTATAGTTTAAATAACAGCCTTTCCGAAAAACTAAACCACCCTTGTAAAACTAATGAAAGGGCACCAACCAGGTTAGGAGGATGAGAGGGGCCTGCATTCTACTAAGATGTAGGCATAGTTAAATGATTGCCAGCCACTATTCCAGAGGTCACAAAATATGCAACTATTCCAATTACTCCTGCAGGTAACATGACTATTGTAGAACCTAAGATTGGCCTTTTGAGATGTCTCCAGGTCTTTTGGGTGTCTGACACCCATGGCTCCACCTGTACCCACCAACCACTCCTGTGGTCCCACCCAGAAGTGACTCAGTGCAAGAGGCGAGCTTCCAATCCCTATGATTTCGTTTTCAACCCAAGCAATTAGCACCCATTGCTTAGCCACCCCTGTCCCTTCCCCCAGACTATCTTCGAAAAACCCCTAACCTTTGATACTTTGATACTTTGATACTTTGAGGAGATGGTTTGGCCGGCCTTGCGTCAATTAAACTCTTTCTCTACTGCAATGCCATGGTCTATTTTGTTTGTGCAGTGGGCAGGAAGAACCCATGGGGCAGTTATAGGGCTCAGGAATATCTAGGTTTGTAACAAGCATACCAGGTGATGTCCATTAAAATCTGAGCTCCGACTACCACACACCAACTGAAATTTCAGATGAATTAGTTGGAGATCAAAAAAATCAAACCATAGGCCAGGTGCAATGGCTCACGCCTGTAATCCCAGCACTCTGGGAGGCCGAGGCAGGCAGATCATCTGAGGTCAGGAGTTCAAGACCAGCCAGGAGTGGTGGCACGTGCCTGTAATCCCAGCTACTCAGGAGGTTGAGGCACGAGAATCGCTTAAACCTAGGAGGCAGAGGTTGCAGTGAGCCGAGATGGCACCACTGTGCTCCAGCCTGGGCAACCATCAAATCAAACCCTAAAAGCCCTAGAATAAGACGCAGATGATTATGCATCTGAACTGTGGATGGGAGAGGACATCATAAACTTAAAAGCAGCAGAAAAAAAAAAACACTAAGTAGGTAGATTTTACTACTTAACCTTAAGAACTTGACATGACAAAAATATAATTAACAAAATGAAATCATAAAAAAGAAGCAGAAAAATATATACAAGTATAGCAAAGAGTCATTATCTTTCTTGATAAAAAGCTTACATAAACTTACAAGAAGAACACGATGTCCTCAATAAAGACTTTGACAAAGGCATGGAGAGAGAATTTCCAGGAAAAGAAATCTGATTGCTCAGTAGGGTGTTTTGTTCTAACTCACTAGTAATCACAGAACATGCAAAGTATACAAACTAGATAATACTATTTTACCTGTGAAGTTAATGAAGATTTACAAAGAACTGTGCCAGGCACAATGGCTCACGCCTGTAATCCCAGCACTTTGGGAGGCCGAGGCAAGAGGATCACTTGAGCCCAGGAGTTTGAGACCAGCTTAGAGACCAAAACTCTACAAAAAGTTAAAAAATTAGCCAGGCATGGTGGTGTACGCATGTGGTCCCAGCTAGCAGGAGACTGAGGTGGGAGGATTGCTTGAGCCCAGGAGGTCAAGGCTACAGTGAGCCGTGACAGTGCTAGTGCACTCTAGCCTGGGTGACAGACAGCGAGACTCTGTCACCAAAAAAAAAAAAAAAAAAAAAAAAAAGGAACACATATTTCTCAAAGTAGACCATGAGCAGTGAGGCAGAAACCTTCATACACTGCCAGTGGGATTGTAAATTGATGCTTCCTAGAAAGCAAATAGAATCACGAGTCTTAAAAAATTCCATAGCATTTGCCCCCGAAATTCTCCCTCTAGGAATCTGTTCTACGAAAATAGAGATATGGGCCAGGTGCAGTGGCTCACGCCTGTAATCCTTACACTTTGGGAGGCTGAGGAGGGTGGATCACTCAAGGTCAGTAGTTCCACACCAGCTTGGCCAAGATGGCGAAATCTCTTCTCTACTAAAAATTTTTTTAAAAATTAGCCGGGGGTGACGGCACACACCTGTAATCCCAGCTACTCGGGAGACTGAGGTGGGAGAATTGCTTGAACCCCGAAAGTGGAGGTTACAATGAGCCGAGATCACACCACTGCACTCCAGCCTGGGTGACAGAGTGACTCCATCTGAATAAAAAGAAAAATAATAAAAGGCCCAGGCACAGTGGCTCACGCCTATAATCCCAGCACTTTGGGAGGCCAAGGCAGGTGGATCACCTGAAGTTGGGAGTTCAAGACCAGCCTGACCAACATGATGAAACCCTGTCTCTACCAAAAATACAAAGTTAGCTGGGCTTGGTGGCACATGCCTGTAATCCCAGCTACTCGGGAGGCTGAGACAGGAGAATCAGTTGAACCTAGGAGGCAGAGGTTGTGGTGAGCCGAGATAGCACCATTGCACTCCAGCCTGGGCAACAAGAGTGAAACTCTGTCTCAAAATAATAATAATAATAATAATAATAATAATAATAATAAGATATTGGCTTACAAGTCAAATAAATGCCAGTGACAAATATAGTTTCCAGTGACAGGAATTGTCTTCTCTATTATTTAGGGTCATACCTACCAGCTATTAATATACCTGAGAAACCAAACTAGTAATCAGATGGTCACTTGTAACTTGAACAAATGGAGCTGAAGGTTTTTTTTTTTTTTTTTTTTTTTTTTTTGGTTTCACTCTTGTTGCCTAGGCTATAGTGCAATGGTGCAGTCTAGTCTCACTGCAACCTCCACCTCCTGGGTTCAAGCAAGTCTTCTGCCTCAGCCTCCCAAGTAGCTGGGATTACAGGCTAGTGCCACCATGCCTGGCTAATTTTTGTATTTTTAGTAGAGATGGGGTTTTGCCATGTTGGCCAAGCTGGCCTCTAACTCCTGACCTCATGTAATCCACCCATCTCCGCCTCCCAAAGTGCTGGGATTATAGGCATGAGCCACGGTGCCTGGCCGGCCGAATGGTTTTAAGGGAGGTCTTTGACTGGGTTATTTATAACATGTGTACCAGACCAGTGTTCCTGTCACTTGAATAGTAGTGCATAAACACTTACTCTCCAATGTTCTTTATTTCACCATCTGTAATTAGTTATCAGAATCTTCTGTCATTACAATATTACCTGCCTCCTGTTCTCATTACATGTCACAGTTTCCAAGGTAACAGCTGTCTTACATGAATTACGCTCTAGGTTGGTAGCTCCCAGGTGAGATACTGGGAAGCATCTTAATCTTATTTGCATATATCTACAAATTATATTTACCAGAAGTCGCTTCTGGGAAGAGTCACAACTGGCTAGTTTCATCCACTGTGAGCCTTTTTTTTCTTTTTTAATTTTTTCAGTTGAAGAGTTTATCATTTCCCAAATTATGTGTCTGATTTTTCTCTAAACTGTGTCTCTTAAGTTTGGAGATACACATTACTTTGGGGTCCCTTCAGTTCACTGATAAACATCTAGGGTTTCTGACAACAGTATTTAGGAGAATGGCACTGCCACTAACGAAAACAGGGAAATCAGAGAGGGAGTCTTTTGGGAGAGGGAGGAAATAGTGGAATTGAGTGAAGGTCCAGTGGGCATGCAGAGAAAAAGTTAACATAACAGGAAAGCTCTTATGTTGTATGTGGCAGGAATTACCCTGGAAACTGTCACCAAACTACCTAGCTACCTTTATACTTCTGGTTTCTAGGGTAACACAGATATTTACTACCTTACATTTAAATGGCTGGTGCTGATGTTCATTTTCTCACTTTTTACAGTCCCAACGCTTTGATTTTTATAGTGTTGAAATTTGCAATTCAATGTTAATAACATTCCAGTACTGGTGGCTTATTCCTCAAAGCTAGATGTAGGGAACTATCCTGGGTCCTGCTCCACACTGGAATGTCATCAGTACATGAACCTGGGTTTCATGCCTGGGACTCAACACCAAGGGCACAAATTCTACAACTACCCAGAGGCTATAATTTCCATCCTCTCCAAATAATCATCAGTAAACTCTTAATAAAGACACTACTTTCTACTTTTCTTCCTTGTTTTCTCCCTCCTTAGACAAGTCAAGCGAAGAAGTGGGAGTAGAGAAGTATACTTACTTTCTTTTTTTTGAAACAGGATCTCCTTCTGTCACCCAGGCTGGAGTGCAGTGGTGTGATCACAGTTCATTGTAGCCTCGACCTCATGAACTCAAGTGGTCCTCTCACCTCAGCCTCCCAAGTAGCTGAGACCACAGGCACATACCACCACACCCAGCTAATTTTTTTTTTTTTTTTTTGAGACGGAGTCTCTCTCTGTCACCTAGGCTGGAGTACAGTGGCATGATCTCGGCTCACTGCAACCTCCATCTCCAAGGATCAAGCAATTCTCCCTGGCTCAGCCTCCCGAGTAGCTGGGTTTATAGGCATGCACCACCATGCCTGGCTAATTTTTGTATTTTTAGTAGAGGTGGGGTTTCACCATGTTGGCCAAGCTGGTCTTGAACTCCTGATCTCAGGTGATCCACCCACCTCGGCCCCACAAAGTGCTGGGATTACAGGCGTGAGCCACTGCACCCGGCCCCAGCTAATTTTTAAAAAAATTTTGGTAGAGACACCAAATTTGCTATGTTGCCCAGACTGGTCTCAAACTCCAGGGCTCGAGCGGTTCTCCCAGCTCGGCCTCCCAAAGTACTGGGATTACAGGCATGAACCACTTCACCTGGCCTTTTTACATTTTTTTTTAACATTTATTTTAGGTTCAGGGGTACATGTGCAGGTTTGTTATATAGATAAATTGCATGTCTCAGGGGTTTGGCGTACAGATTATTTCATCCCCCAGGTAGTAAGCATAGTCCCTGATAGGTAGTTTTCCTTTTTTCTTTTCTTTTTTTTTTGAGACGGAGTCTCGCTCTGTTGCCCAGGCTGGAATGCAGTGGCCGGATCTCAGTTCACTGCAAGCTCCGCCTCCTGGGTTTATGCCATTCTCCTGCCTCAGCCTCCTGAGTAGCTGGGACTACAGACGCTCGCCACCTCGCCTGGCTAGTTTTTTGTATTTTTTAGTAGAGACGGGGTTTCACCGTGTTAGCCAGGATGGTCTCGATCTCCTGACCTCGTGATCCGCCCGTCTCGGCCTCCCAAAGTGCTGGGATTACAGGCTTGAGCCACTGCACCCGGCCCTCTTTTTTCTTTTTTAAAATAGGATCTCCCTCTGTTGCCCAAACTGGAGTGCAATCACACAATCTCGGCTCACTACAGCCTCTGCCTCCCAAGTTCAAGAGATTCTCCTGCCTCAGCCTCCTGAGTAGCTGGGACTACAGGCACATGCTACCACGCCCGGATAATTTTTCTATTTTTGGTGGAGATGGGGTTTTACTATGTTGGCCAGGCTGGTCTCGAACTCCTGACCTCAAGTGATCTGCCTGCCTCAGCCTCCCAGAGTGCTGGGATTACAGGCATGAGCCATCGTGCCCAGCCCCACTAGGTAGTTTTTCAATCCTCCTCCCACCCTCCACCCTCTACCACCAGACCCTGGTGTTTATTGTTCCCCTCTTTGTGTCCATGTGTACTCAATGTTTAGCTCCCACTTGTAAGTAAGAACATGTGGTATTTGGTTTCCTGCATTAATTCGCTTAGGACATGATCTCGTTCTTTTTTATGGCTGCATAGAATATCATGGTGTATATGTACCACATTTTCTTGATCCAGTCTATCGTTGATGGGTATTTAGGTTTACTCTATATCTTTGCTATTATCCTCACTTTTATGTTCCATGATTCTGTAAAGAAACTGGTAGATGAGGCCGGGCTCAATGGCTCACGCTTGTAATCCCAACACTTTGGGAGGCCGAGGTGGACGGTTCACCTGAGGTCGGGAGTTCTAGATCAGCCTGACCAACATGGAGAAATCCCGTCTCTACTAAAAATACAAAATTACCTGGGCGTGGTGGCACATGCCTGTAATCCCAGCTATTCAGGAGGCTGAGGCAGGAGAATTGCTTGAACCCAGGAGGTGGCGGTTGCGGTGAGCCGAGACCGTGCCATTGCACTCCAGCCTAGGCAACAAGAGCGAAACTCCGTCTGAAAAAAAAAAAAAAAGAAAAGAAAGAAAGAAAGAAGGAAACTGGTAGATGAAATACTTTCTGCCCCATCCCCATTGCATTATTAAGATGTGTTATTTGGTTTCTGAACTTTTTTTTTTTCTTTGATACAGAGTCTCATTGTGTTGCCAGGCTGGAGTGCAGTGGTGTGATCTCAGCTCACTGCAACCTCCAACTCCTGAGTTCAAGCGATTCTCCTGCCTCAGCCTCCCGAGTAGCTGAGATTACAGGCATGTGCTAGCATGCCCAGCTAATTTTTCTGTTTTTAGAAGAGCCAGGGTTTTGCCATGTTGGCCCGGTTGGTCTTGAACCCCTGACCTCAAGTGACCCACCCCTCTCGACCTCCTAAAGTGCTAGATTAAAGGCGTGAGCCACTGCGTCTGGCTGGTTTCTGAACTTATAATTAGGACATTTGCCAAAGAAAAACAATTATGTTGGAAATGAAAATGATTATCCAGAACTACACTTGTAATAATAACGAATATTCAGTATGTATTGAATCCTTACTCTGTGCTTCACACCGTGCTAAGTGCAAAACGTGCATTATCTCATGTGGGTCCTTATTTTACACGTGAGAAAAGTTTTACCTGTATTTTACAGAGGAGGTAGCTGAGACTTAGAGAAGGATAACTAACTTGTTCAAGGCCACACAGTAATTGGTGGAACCAAAACTTGAATTCAGCTATCTGATGTCCATATCTCCACTTTTTTTTTTTTTTTTCTTCAAGACAGAGTATTGCTCTGTCGCCCAGGCTGGAGTGCAGTGGTACAATCTCAGCTCACTGCAACCTCCGCCTCCCAGGTTCAAGTGATTCTCCTGCCTCAGCCTCCCGAGTAGCTGGGATTACAGGCACACACCACCAGGCCTGGCTAATTTTTATATTCTTGGTAGAGATGGGGTTTCACCATGTTAGCCAAGCTGGTCTCGAACACTTAACCTTGTGATCTGCCCGCTTCGGCCTCCCAAAGTGCTGGGATTACAGGCGTGAGCCACCATGCCCAGCCCCATGTCTCCACTTTTTATCTTTCAACTTTTAACCAGTGATTCTCAAGCATTAGCGTGCATCAGAATTCTCTGGAGGGATAGTTAAAACACAGATTGCTGGGTCCCATCTCCAGAGTTTCCTGATTCAGTAGACCTGAGAATATGCATTTCTAAAAAATTCCCAAGTGATGCTGATATTGCTGCACTGGAGAGTACACTCAGAGGACCTCTGCTTTGTACTCCAGTGCCTCCCATCACGGACAGAAGAGCCTACCACTGTAATGAAGCTAAGAAGGAACTTGTGTGCAATAGGGAGCTTGCGCTTTTCTTAGGGCTCCATGTTCAGGGATCCTGGGGGATGTTCAGGTTTGTCTCTATCTCTCCAGGAAGACCAGACAATAGGCGAGAGATTCCACTCTGGAGGAGAACACAATACAAAGGCTGTGCTCACAGAACACAGTATTTCTGCAAAAAGCTGGGCATATCCCAGGTTTGGCTCAGTTTCTTAGTCTTGACTGCTACCAAAAGCTGATGCATGTACAATGTGATCTTAGTTCTCTTTTGGAAGAAACTCAAAGAGTTAAAATCGAAGAGCAGTATTTGCCAAGTATAGCTACCTGTCAGTTGAGATTTTTGATATATCTGACACATTCAGCCTGATCCTGTGGAGGGTCTCGATTAGCACTATCTTGTGAAGCTGAGGAAAGAGCCATTACCGTGCAAGCTCTTCTGAGAGCTGCTGTTCACACCTACCTTATAAAGAACATATATTGCCTACAGTAGACAGAGAGAGGCACATGTTGATGATAATACTCACACTACCATAACCTTGTTTCTCTTTTTATTTCAATTTTTCCACCTTATGCCTTGTATTTCCCTGAGGTACAGCTAAGGTCACTGACTTTTTAGGCAATGAAGCAAAGATCAGTGTTCATTAGGGTGACTGCACATCAGGTCATTGGGAAGCTTTTTTTTTTTTTTTTTTTTTTTTTTTTTTTTTTTGAGACGGAGTTTCATTCTTGTTGCCCAGTATAGAGTGCAGTGGCACAATCTCAGCTCACTGCAACCTCTGCCTTCCGGGTTCAAGTGATTCTCCTACCTCAGGCCTCCCATGTAGCTGGGATTATAGGAACCTGCCACCACGCTGGGCTATTTTTTGTATTTTTAGAAGACATGGGGTTTCATCATGTTGACCAGGTTGGTCTCAAACTCCTGACCTCAGGTGATCCACCCGCCTCAGCCTCCCAAAGTACAGGGATTATAGAGCCACCACGCCCGGCCGGGAAGCTTTTTCAAAATACCTGTACCAGGGACCCTACCTTAGACCAATTAAACACAAATCTTTGTGGGCAGGCCTCAGATATATGCATTAAAAACAAATTTCCAGGTGATGCTAATGCCAGTAAAGGTTAAGAACCTATAGTGGTCAAGAAAATAGGCTCTGCTCCATAAAAAAGGATGAGTTCATGTCCTTTGCAGGGACATGGATGCAGCTGGAAACCATCATTTTCAGCAAATTATCACAAGGACAGAAAACCAAACACCGCATGTTCTGACTTATAGGTGGGAATTGAACAATGAGATCACTTGGACAAAGGGCAGGGAACATCACACACCGGGGCCTGTCGTGGGGTGGGGGGTAGGGGGAGGGATAGCATTAGGAGAAATACCTAATGTAAATGACGAGTTAATGGGTGCAGCAAACCACCATGGCACATGTATACCTATGTAACAAACCTCCACATTGTGCACACGTACCCTAGAATTTAAAGTGTAATTTAAAAAAAATAGGCTCTGCTGTTGTGCAGATTTCATTTCTAGCTCTGCTACTTATGAGAAGATGACCTTGGGCAAATGGTCAAACCACCCTAAGCCCCAATTTTCCCATCTATACAAATTGGCATACTAATAGAACCCACTGGGCTTTGTTTCATGGGCTATCATGAAGGATTGAATGTACTGGCGTATGTAATGGACTGTAATTGTACAATGCCTAGCACAGAGTGATTACTCCCTAGATGATAGCTAGTGATAAAATTAAGGCATCCCGGCCAGGCACAGTGGCTCACACCTGTAATCCCAACACTTTGGGAGGCCGAGGCAGGTGGATCACCTGAGATCAGGAGTTCAAAACTACCCTGGCCAACATGGTGAAACCCTGTCTCTACTAAAAATACAAAAACTAAACAGGCATGGTGGCATGCACCTGTAAACCCAGCTACTTGGGAGGGTGAGGCAGGAGAATTGCTTGAACACGGGAGGCAGAGGTTGCAGTGAGCCGAGATGGCGCCACTGCACTCCAGCCTGGGCAACAGAGAGAGACTCCACCTCAAAAAGGAAAAAAAAAAAAAATTAAGGCATCTCCTTTCATCCTGCAGAGCAAGTCATGAAGTGACCCTATGGGAGATGTGGGTATGTTATTCTGCTATGGATCACATGGTCTTTCAATAGGGACCACCTGTGAGAAGGTAAAAGGCTATGCAGACCATCTACCTGGTACATGTCATAGGAAACCTATTTCATAACAAAAGGGGAAGACTGGGCACGATGGCTCACACCTGTAATCGCAGCACTTTGGGAGGCCAAGGCGGGTAGATCACCTGAGGTCGGGAGTTTGAGACCAGCCTGACAAACATGGAGAAACTCCATCTCTACTAAAAATACAAAATTAGCCGGGCATGGTGGTTAATCCCAGCCTGTAATCCCAGCTACTCGGGAAGGCTGAGGCAGGATAATCGCTTGAACCTGGGAGGCTGAGGTTGCGGTGAGCTGAGATTGTGCCATTGCACTCCAGCCTGGGCAACAAGAGCAAAACTCCGTCTCAAAAAAAAAAAAAGATTGGGGGGAATGATGCTTCTTTGGATAAAACACCAAGTAAAAGCAAAACAGAAATAAAGTAACACTAATATTCTTAGAGATCAGCCTATTAATTACCTTGAGGAAATAATAGACCACTTGGGGTTCTCAGACCACATTCTGAGAACCACTGAAGAGTACAGGATGGTCTGCACTATAACCGGTGGCCTAATTAGTGGTCAACCCAGAATTTCCAGAGTATTCAGGAGTCACAATCCAAAAAACTTAATATCTATTGCCCAATGTCTCACCAGATTTATGCATTTATTCCTCACCCCTTGTAGGCATGTGAATTGGTGACCCCTGGTGCACTCACCACCCAGAGACCTTTACAGTTCAAGCAAAAAACTACAAGAATCTACGCATTAAGATGTAAGGAATGAGATAGAACACAGCAGAATTTCTTAGGCCTTAACAGGCAACAAAGAAGGCCGCCCCTTTGTGGGAACCAAGTATTGGATCTCACTTCAGTTCCAAGATAAAGTAAAAACTCCAGTTCCGGCAGGGCATGGTGGCTCATGCCTGTAATCCCAGCACTTTGGGAGGCCAAGGTGGGTGGATCACCTGAGGTCAGGAGTTCAAGACCAGCCTGGCCAACATGGTGAAACCCCATCTCTACTAAAAATACAAAAATTAGCCAGGAATGGTGGTGGGTGCCTGTAATCCCAGCTATTTGGGAGGCTGAGGCAGGAGAATTGGTTGAACCAGGGAGGTGGAGGTTGCAGTGGGCCAAGATTGTGCCACTGCATTCCAGCCTGGGCAACAGAGCAAGACTCCATCTCAAAAAAAAATCCAGTATTCTACACTTGATCTTAACCAAAAGGCCGAGAAGTGATAAAAAAAAAAAAAAATCTGGTATTCTATTTTGCCTCTAGAGCCAAGTAAAGATAAAGCATATCCATCTCAAACCAATAACCAACATTACGATAAATGAGAAAAAGTAAGTTAGGAAAAATGTGGTAGTTAATAAAATGGGCTTTTGGTTTCAGACGAACCTGGGTTTAAAATCTCAGTTTATGTGTGTGTGAGGTGGCTCACACCTGTAATCCCAGCACTTTGGGAGACCCAGGTGGGAGGATCCTCCGAGCCCAGGAGTTCAAGACAAGCCTGGGCAACATGGTGAGACCCTGTCTCTATTTTTATTTAAAAAAATAAAAATCCCAGCTGAGGAATACATAGGCATGTGACTTTGAGCAAGTTACATAATAAATCAAAACCTAATAATAATAGTTCCTACTTTTGGGGGTTGCTGTATTGAATGAATGAGATTATGTAGGCAAAACACTTAGCACTTGATACATGATAAACTCTCAATAATGCTTTTTTTTTTTTTTTTTTTTTTTGAGACAGAGCCTCACTCTGTTGCCTAGGCTGGAGTATGGTGGCGTGATCTCGGCTCACTGCAACCTCTGCCTCCCGGGTTCGAGCGATTCTTCTGCCTCAGCCTCCCATGTAGTTATGATTACAGATGCCCACCACCATGCCCAGTTAATTTTTTTTTTTTTTTGTAGTTTTAGTAGAGATGGAGTTTTACCGTGTTGGAAAGTGTGGTCTCAAACTCCTGACCTCAGGTGATCCGCCTGCCTCGGCCTCCCAAAGTGCTGGAATTAAAGGCGTGAGCCACCGCACCTGGCCAAACCCTCTGTAAATTATAGCTTCCTTCTAACTAAAAGCATTCTCACTGGAGTCAAGGACGAAGCTAGGCTGCTGCCATTTACAAGTGCTTAATAGTGTTTTGAATAACCAGTATCATCCTTAGACCTGGACAAAAGGGGCTTCTGCCCTGGGGCTCATGCTTTAAAGGATATCTCATATTGTAAATACTCAAATTTATTTAAAAAGACACAGGCGCTTGTGTCACTTGGGATCTAGTACTTAGTGTTGGTACAGCTCACCACATAATGCTAAACCTCCACTCTCATGATTAACATCATCCAAACTCAAGGGGAATACTTCCTATCTCTCAATCTATATACTTGAAACAAAAGGCAAATCCATCCATAAGCCATGAAGTTTTGTGAGTTATGCTGCTGCTGATATCAGACACTGCTTAGAAGTACAAGGAAGATCTTTTTTTATTATTATTATACTTTAAGTTCTGGGGTACATGTGCACAGCATGCAGGTTTGTTACATATGTATACATGTGCCATGTTGGTGTGCTGCACCCATCAACTCGTCATTTACATTAGGTATATCTCCTAATGCTATCCCTCCCCCCTCCCCCTACGCACGACAGGCCCTGGTGTGTGATGTTCTCCTTCCTGTGTCCAAGTGATCTCACTGTTCAATTCCCACCTGTGAGTGAGAACATGCGGTGTTTGGTTTTTTGTCCTTGCAATAGTTTGCTGAGAATGATGGTTTCCAGCTGCATCCATGTCCCTACAAGGGACACGAATTCATCCTTTTTTATGGCTGCATAGTATTCCATGGTGTTTATGTGCCACTTTTTTTTTTTTTTTTTTTTTGAGACAGAGTCTCGCTCTGTCCCCCTGGCTGGAGGGCAGTGGCGCGATCTCAGCTCACTGCAAGCTCCGCCTCCCGGGTTCCTGCCATTCTCCTGGCTCAGCCTCCCGAGTAGCTGGGACTACAGGCGCCCGCAACCGCACCCCGCTAATTTTTAGTATTTTTAGTAGAGACGGGGTTTCACCGTGGTCTCGATCTCCTGACCTTGTGATCCGTCCGCCTCGGCCTCCCAAAGTGCTGGGATTACAGGCGTGAGCCACCGCGCCCGGCCAATGCCACATTTTCTTTATCCAATCTATCATTGATGGACATTTGGGTTGGTTCCAAGTCTTTGCTGTTGTGAATAGTGCCGCAATCAACATACGTGTGCATGTGTCTTTATAGCAGCATGATTTACAATCCTTTGGGTATATACCCAGTAATGGAATGGCTGGGTCAAATGGTATTTCTAGTTCTAGATCCTTGAGGAATCACCACACTGTCTTCCACAATGGTTGAACTAGTTTACAGTCCCACCAACAGTGTAAAAGTGTTCCTATTTCTCCACATCCTCTCCAGCACCTGTTATTTCCTGACTTTTTAATGATTGCCAATCTAACTGGTGTGAGATGGTATCTCATTGTGGTTTTGATTTGCATTTCTCTGATGACCACTGATGATGAGCATTTTTTCATGTGTCTGTTGGCTGCATAAATGTCTTCTTTTGAGAAATGTCTGTTCATATCCTTTGCCCATTTTTTGATGGGGTTGTTTGATTTTTTCTTGTAAATTTGTTTAAGTTCTTTGTAGATTCTGAATATTAGCCCTTTGTCAGATGAGTAGATCACAAAAATTTTCTCCCATTCTGTAGGCTGCCTGTTCACTCTGATGGTAGTTTCTTTTGCTGTGCAGAAGCTCTTTAGTTTAATTAGATTCCATTTGTCTATTTGGCTTTTGTTGCCATTGCTTGTTGTGTTTTAGACATTAAGTCCTTGCCCATGCTTATGTCCTGAATGGTATTACCTAGGTTTTCTTCTAGGGTTTTTATGGTTTTAGGTCTAACATTTAAGTCTTTAATCCATCTTGAATTAATTTTTGTATAAGGTGTAAGAAAGGGATCCAGTTTCAGCTTTCTACATATGGCTAGCCAGTTTTCCCAGCACCATTTATTAAATAGGGAATCCTTTCCCCATTTCTTGTTTTTGTCAGGTTTGTCAAAGACCAGATGGTTGTAGATGTGCAGTATTATTTCTGAGGGCTCTGTTCTGTTCCATTGGTCTATATGTCTGTTTTGGTACCAGTACCGTGTTGTTTTGGTTACTGTAGCCTTGTAGTAGAAGTACAAGGAAAATCTTAGTAGCAGATGTGCTTGGTTAGAGAAAAGACAAATTAACTAGTCAAATCCTTTCTGTCTCAATAACAATAGATTCTTCCATAACAATGATTGTTTCCCAATAGTAACAAGCATAGGTTTTCTTGCTTCTCTTTGTGTTCCAATTCATGGTTCCTTGATGTGTGGTAAGTAGGCCACCAATCGTACTCTTGGCCCAGGCCAAGTAAATATTAAAAGCTGGCTTGTAGTTAATACCATAAGATTTGAAAAAGAAATTAGGAATAACTATTGGAAGGGATACAGAAATTACCATTATTTCCAGTTCATTTGTTTATCAAGAGAACACCCAAGGGAATCAATTGAAACACTCATAAATTAAAGAAGAGAGTTCAGAAAAGTGGCCAAATAACAATCAATAGTTTTCCTGTAAGCCAGCAACAACCAGCTAGAAGATATAATGGAATAAAAATGCATTAATGATGACAAAAATGGCATGACACTCCTAAGAATAACTCGTTTGAACTCTTGGGCTCAAGGGATCCTCCCGCTTCCACCTCCCAAGTAGCTGGGACTATGAGCACATGCCCACACACCCAGCTAATTTTTCAAAATTTCATTGTAGAGACGGGGTCTCACTATGTTGCCAGGCTGGTCTGGAACTCCTGGGCTCAAGTGGTCCTCCTGCCTTGGCCTCCTAAAGTGTTGGAATTACAGGCGTGAGCCACCAGACCCAGCCAGGAATAACTCTTTAAAAAATGTATAGAGACTGGGTGCGGTGGCTCTTACAAGTGCCGAATCTTCTGTCTGTATTTATATGCAGTGTGTGTGTGTGTGTGTGTGTGTGATGTTTACATATAAAAGAACTCTGATTGCCGGGTGTTGTGGCTCATGCCTGTAATCCCTGCACTTTGGGAGGCCGAGGTGGGGGGAATCACCTGAGGTCAGGAGTTTGAGACCAGCCTGGCCAACGTGGTGAAACCCATCTCTAAGAAAAATATAAAAATTAGCCAGGCATGGTGGTGCATGCTTGTAATCCCAGCTACTCAGGAGGCTGAGGCAGGAGACTCGCTTGAACCAGGGAGGTGGAGGTTGCAGTGAGCCAAGATCGTGCCACTGCACTCCAGCCTGGGTGATGAGTGAAACTTCGTCTCAAACGAACAAACAAACAAACAAAAAACCAAGAACAACAACAAAACAAACAAAAAACCTTCTGATTAATTGACTTAGAAAAATAAGCACTTAAATATTTTGTCAGAAAAATAGGAACTTTAATGCTTTTTTGTTCACATGACTTTAGTAATCTTTTGGAAATAAAAACAGTTTTAAAGATTATTGGTAAAATCAAATGTCTTGAAAATGTAGACATTTTTCTAAATTAAGGTCAGATATCAGATGTGCTAAATGCCTTAAGGTCAAACTTTCTTTAACTTTTGAAAATTGTTCGATTTACCTACTTTGGAGCATTGGATTATAGATAAGGCCTGGAGACATATGGAGAGCTATGCCAGCTAGCTGTGCTAAAAAGAGTCAGACCTTATCTTCATTTCCGTGTGTCCTAGACTCCACCCCTAGCATCTAATTAAAATTACTTACTTATCAGGTTTTTCACTAAAAATAAAAGTTGCTAAGAGTTAACATTGTAACATGTAATTGAAAACACTGGAGAAACAGTTTTACATTCATGTAAAGAAAGGCATTGGGAATATGGCTTTTGTTAAAGGGAATGTAATTTTGTCTAGTTCAGAGGGTTTTAAAGATTGTCTTTTTTTTTTTTTTTTTGAGACAGAGTCTCCCTCTGTCTCCAGGCTGGAGTGCAGTGACACGATCTCGGCTCAAGCCTCCCGGGTTCAAGCAATTCTTCTGCCTCTGCCTCTGCCTCTGCCTCAGCCTCCGGAGTAGCTGGGACTACAGGCATGTGCCGCCATGCCCAGCTAATGTTTTGTATTTTTAGTAGAGACGGGATTTCACCATGTTGGCCAGGATGGTCTAGGTCTCTTGACCTCGTGATCCACCCACCTCAGCCTCCCAAAGTGCTGGGATTACAGGCATGAGCCACCGCGCCCGGTCTTAAGGATTGTTTTAACCTAAAAGAGTAACAGAACACGACCGAAAGTTTAAGCAAAGTGAAAAGGGTCAGCCTTATAAAAAAATTCTGTGGATATAAACAAGATGGCTAAGCTTTAAAAGAAATTATTTAGCTTTTTTCCACAGGTTAAAACATGGAAATGATACTGTTGTGGGGCCAGAATCCAGGCCCATCAATTTTCTAATTTTCTTAGAGCAGGATTTTCTTAGAAAATGGATCTATCTGATGGAAAATTGTAGAGTATTCTAAACAGTTTATGAAAACCTTACCTTATGGTCAAACTAATTAAAACTGGATAGAGATATAAAATGTTATTTAAAAAACTAGCCTTAACATTAGAGATGCACTAATGCAAACATTAAATTTGGTTTTCTCCTTTGAAGACGATTTTTATGTAATGTTAAAAGATGATGAAAGTGTTTTATTTCTTCCTTTGAGTAAACTGCAGGGAAAAAAGGGAAGAGAGAGAAGAGACTAATTTCGTTAGCCTCATGCTATCTTTATTGGGTCTTGTTTGGAAAGTTAAGTCTCCTCCATCAGAGCAAAGGTCTTCTTTTCTTTTCTTTTTTTTTGAGATGGAGTCTCCCTCTGTCACCCAGGCTGGAGTGTGGTTGTGCGATCTCAGCTCACTGCAACCTCCACCTCACTAGTTCAAGCGATTCTCCTGCCTCATCCTCCTGAGTAGCTGGGATCACAGGCGTGCACCACCACGCTTGCCTAATTTTTTGTATTTTTAGTAGAGACAGGGTTTCGCCATGTTAGCCAGGCTGGTCTCAAACTCCTGACCTCAGGTAATCCACCTGCCTCGGCTACCCAAAGTACTGGGATTACACGTGTGAGCCACCGCACCTGGCCAAGGTTTTCTTTTTTAAAAAATATTTTGGAGTTACCATTTTGGTCAAATGAATGACTTATAGTGACCTGGGATTCTATTTTGTGATATCCAGTGCTTTAAATCTTTGACAAACTTTCCAAAATCAAATTATAAATTATGTCTCTTTCTAACCTAATATTTTAGATATTAGGTCCTCTAAAGTCCAAAAATGACATTTGGCTTATTTGGTACAAAAACCATACAGGAAGTATTGTCAAATATGAAATGGTGTTTGGCTTTCTTTGGTCTGTATTTGTGTAAATGTGTCATTGGTATATATTCCAAAATTATGTAAAACTGCTGTAATTCTTTCTCTTTCTTTCTTTTTTTTTTTTTTTTTTTTTTAGAGACGGAGTCTTGCTCTGTCGCCCAGGCTGGAGTGCAGTGGCCGGATCTCAGCTCACTGCAAGCTCCGCCTCCCGGGTTTACGCCATTCTCCTGCCTCAGCCTCCGGAGTAGCTGGGACTACAGGTGCCCGCCACCACGCCCGGCTAGTTTTTTGTATATATTTTTAGTAGAGATGGGGTTTCACCGTGCTAGCCAGGATGGTCTCGATCTCCTGAACTCGTGATCCACCCATCTCGGCCTCCCAAAGTGCTGGGATTACAGGCTTGAGCCACTTAAGCCTGGCCAATTCTTTCTCTCTCTTTCTTTCTTTCTTTCTTTCTTTCTTTCTTTCTTTCTTTCTTTCTTTCTTTCTTTCTTTCTTTTTCTTTCTTTCTTTCTTTCTTTCTTTCTTTTTTTTTTTTTTGAGACAGAGTCTAGCTCTGTCACCAGGCTGGAGTGCAGTGGCGCAATCTAGGCTCACTGCAACCTCTGCCTCTCGGGTTCAAGCGAGTCTCCTGCCTCAGCCTCCCAAGTAGCTGGGATTACAGGCACATGCCGCCATGCCCAGCTAATTTTTGTATTTTCAGTAGAGACAGGGTTTCACCATGTTGGCCAGGATGGTCTCAATCTCCTGACCTTGTGATCTGCCCACCTCAGCCTCCCAAAGTGTTGGAATTATAGGCATGAGCCACCGCACCCGGCCAAAAACTGCTATAATTCTAAAATGACTTAGTATATGTTATCAGTAATAATTATAATTATTATGTTAAATGACTGTGTGCCACAGAGGTAAATTTCTTTGTCAATTGTGCCTTTAACTGTGGCTGCCCTAAAATGTTTTTGTCATCCACAGACAACTGTTGTCTCACTTTGGTCCTCTTTAAAAGATGATTTTATAATCAGCTATAAAATTTAAGAGGTGCTCCTAAATGTGAGTTTCTGATTAATTACTCTGGGAGATTGTAAAATTAGAATTGAAAAATACTTTCAAATAGAAGAGTGAATGGTGTTTGGTTTTCTTTGGACTGTATTTGTATAAATATGTTATTGGTATGTGTTCCAAAATTATGGGAAACTTCTATAATGTTGATATAATTTAGTGTACATTATCAATAATTATAATTGTTACATAAAATTATTGTATGCCACAGAAGTAACCAAAATTCCTAGTCAATTGTAGCTTTAATAGTGGTTATAGAATTTTGTCATCCACAAACATTTTGTCTTCCTTTGGTCCTTTTCAAAAGGCAGTTTATAATCAGATATAGGACTCTGAGTGCAGGTCTCAGGTAACTTTAAAAATTGAGCTATTGCAATAGAGGAAAATCCAATCTTCTAGTACTCTCATGGAGAGCTAATGTATTAAACGTTGCTAGACCCTTTGTTTTCAGAGTCAAGAGAACTTATTTCTTTAGAGCCATTTGCAACTGTTAAAGTGAGTAAAATATAGTGCTGTGAACAAATGGAGCATATTTATTCCTCTCTACCTGATTTCTCCAGAATTTGGAAACTGTGAGTATTCTCAATTTCTGGCAGTACAGTTAATTGCATAAATTCAATAAGAATTTGTTTTCTTTTGTAACAGAACACAATTGGAGAAATTGGTTATTTTACCAAGGCTTTGACTGGAATGGCATGCTTCCTTTAAATAATCAAAGTTGACTTATAGAGCAAATTAAAGCCCATTGAGGCATCTGGCCTCATACCTTGTCCACACAGAGTCCCTGTGCAAGGTTCCTGTCCTGTGGTAAGTAAAGAATGTCACTTTCTAACAGGCCCAGGAACCCCAAGTTATCTTGGGACCTCAAAAGGAAAGGAATTTGCCCAACCCATAGGTATTTGAGGATACAAACCCATGGTTGGGCTCAGCTTTTAAAACATCTTATCTGAGATTCTTCATGGAACAGAGTTGTAGCAAAGCCTATTTAAAAAGCCTAAGTGAAAAATACTCTTGCTGCACTTTATGTAAATAATCAGGCCATGGACAGTAAGACTAAAGCTTATTTTGTAAACAAATCAGTTCTATCATGATTTGCTTTTAATAAAAATGGGAACTGGAGAGAGAAAAATTATGCTTCAAAAGAAAAACTATAGTACACTGTTGTTAGCTGTTCTTGAGGTTTTTTCTGCAGTTTAGACTAAATTCTAAATTCTTTGTGGGTTAGAAGTCCCCAAACTAATGCTTTCAAATCTTTGCTTTTAAAATTGGGAATTGTACTCCTCATCCTAGGACTCATCACTTAAACACTGTAGTAAAACTATAGATGAGAGTACTAACGTTTTTGCCATACAAACCTTGGAAGCTCAACCAGGCCTGCATGAATATGCTCAGACAGTTAATTGCAAAGCAGTTCCACTCTTCTCAGCTTGGGGTTCACTCCTGTTCCCACTACATCCCCTGTCAGCAGGAAGAAGCCAGAGCGATTGATGGACTTTTCCCATCTTTATAGCGTATACCTTAAGTTTAAGGTATTATAAAACCCAAAGGGAGGGATTGAAACCGCCTTTGTAAAATTATGACTGAGACAGTGAAAGAGATCTAACTTAGCTAACTCCATCTTGCTTCTAACCTCCAAGCTGTTCTTGTTCATTCCTGGGCATAGGCTGAACTAACTTCGGGAGAAACCTAGTTTATAGTTTATAGTTTAAAAAAATATGGTAGCAGCCCTTTACCAAAGCAGAACTCCTTCCCGCCTGGGGACTAGATTGCCTTTGACAGACTAACATTAGCCACAAGATTAGAAATTATGGCTTAGGAGTCATGCAGCTGGAGGCTACAAGATTCTGAGCCTCTCTAAACTGCTCCAAAGATCAGTGTTTGAGATATTTTGCAGACCCTGCACTTGATAAATCAGCTGGGACCACCCAGATCAATAAACTGGCTCATGTGACCTTGTGGCCCCCACCCAGGAACTGACCCAGCACAAGAAAACAGCGTTGACTCTCTATGATTTCATCCTTGGCCAATCAGCACTCCTGGCTCACTGGCTTTCCCTGACCTACCAAGCTATCCTTAAAAACTCTGCTCCCTGGCCAGGCATGGTGGCTCACACCTGTAATCCCAGTACTTTGGGAGGCCGAGGCAGGCAAATCACCTGAGGTCAGGAGTTCGAGACCAGCCTGGCCAATATGGTGAAACCCTGTCTCTACTATAAATACAAAAATTAGCTAGGTGTGGTGGCACATGCCTGTAATTCCAGCTACTGGGGAGGCTGAGGCAGGAGAATCACTTGAACCCAGGAGGTGGAGGTTGCAGCGAGCCTAGATTGCACCACTGCACTCCAGCCTGGGTGACAGAGCAAGACTTTGTCTCAAAAAAACACAAACAAAACAAGCAAAAAACTCTGCTCCCTGAATGCTCAGGGAGACTGATTTAAGTAATAAAACTCTGGTCTCCCGCATAGTGGGCTCTGCATGAATTACTCTTTCTCTGTTGCAATTCCCCTGTCTTGGTGAATGGGATCTGTCTAGGCAGCGGGCAAGGTGAACCCCTTGGAAGGTTACAGTTTCACCATGTTGGTCAGGCTGGTCTTGAACTCCTGACTTCAGGTGATCCGCCTGCCTCAGCCTCCCAAAGTGCTGAGATTACAGGTATGAGCCACCACGCCGGGCCATGCATCACATTTTTATTTGTAAAAGTAAAAACCATGGAAACAACATCAATATCTAGCAATAGGATGCTAAATGAATGCGAACTATAGTACATTCAAGTGATGCTAAAGTTTTATACAATCATTAAAAATGATTCTGTAGGGCTGAGCATAGTGGCTCATGCCTATAATCTCAACGCTTTGGTAGGCCAAGGCAGGAGGATCACTGGACCCCTGGAGTTCAAGACCAGCCTGGTCGACCTAAGGTAACCCCACATCCACAGAAAACAAAAAATAAATTATCTGGGCGTGGTGACACATGACTGTAGTCCCAGCTACTTGAGAGGCTGAGGTGTGAAGACCACTTAAAGCTGCAGAAGGAGACCCTCTGCATCTCAAAAAAAAAAAAAAAAAAAAAAAAAAGGCCAGGCGCGGTGGCTCACGTCTGTAATCCCAGCACTTTGGGAGGCCAAGGCGGGCGGATCACGAGGTCAGGAGATCGAGATCATCCTGGCTAACACGGTGAAAACCCGTCTCTACTAAAAATGCAAAAAATTAGCCGGGGAGGTGGCAGGCGCTTGTAGTCCCAGCTACTTGGGAGGCTGAGGCAGGAGAATGGCATGAACCCGGGAGGCGGAGCTTGCAGTGAGCCGAGATCGTGCCACTGCACTCCAGCCTGGGCCACAGAGCAAGACTGCCTTAAAAAAAAAATGTGTCGGGCTGGGCTCCGTGGCTCATGCCTGTAATCTCAACACTTTGGGTGGCCGAGGCGGAAGGATCCCTTGAATCCAGGAGTTAGAGATCAGCCTGGACAACATCACAAGGCTCCGACTTCCCAAAAAATAAAAAAATTAGCTGGGCATGGTGGCATGTGCTTGTGATCCCAGCTACTCTGGAGGCTGAGATGGAGGATCACTTCAGTGAGACCTTGTCTCTAAACAAAACAAAACTCTGTATGTGCATGTGTGTGCGTGCACACTTACAGTGCTAAACAACTTTAAGTGCCACACTAATAGTGAAAAATATTACAGGAGAGGCAGCAGAGCAATTGTTAAGAGCCTGGGCTCTAGAAATGACTGCCTAGGTTTGAAGCCTGGCTCTCCACTTACTAGCTGTATACTCTTGGGCAAGTTACTTACCTTCCCAGCCCCTCAGTGTGCCCATTAATAACATGGGGACTCATACTTAGTCCATAGTGTTGCTGTAAAGATTAAATTAGTTAAAACAAGTAGAGGGCAGCGTCTAGCATCTAGTAAACAGTTAACAATTATTGGATATTGTTATAGAAAATTGGAGGAGGGAGAAATCATATCTAACTGAGAATGAATCAGGAAAGGCTTTATGGAGGGGGTGACATTGAAGAAAAGGTTTAATGCTAATGGAAGAGTGATGGCGGGGGGCGGGGTCAAAAGATGGGGAGTTAAAGGTAGAGGAGGTGGGAAGGCTTAGGTTGTATGAGGCCATGAGTAGATAGGTGAGTGGTGGCATGTGGCAGTGGGAGCCATTGAAAACTAAATCTCCAAAGAGAGACAGGGGTTAAAATGTGGAGGGCCTTGAATTCTAAATTTAAAACTGGAGTTAACCACTGGCTATGAGAGTCATTAAAGGTTTCTGAGCAAGAGAAAGCCTTCTTTGGCAGCATTGAAGACTGACAGCTTTGCAGTTTTAAACTTGAGTGTTACCAACTTCAGAAACAACTCTCTGAGGACCAACATTTTGATTTAGGGAAAGGAAAGGGGGACAGAAAGGAAGAGATGGAAAAAGGGAGTGAATAACTGAAGGATGATAAGTGGGAGGGGGAGATGAAAAGTGAGCCCAGTGGGAAGGTGGCAGCAAAGCCTGTCTTCCCTAATTCCTCATTCCTGGGGTCACCCGGTGACCGAACTCATACATAACCTCCCTTCTCCCCATTTAAGATTTGAAGTTTCCGTTTTTCGTTTAGGGCTTCATTTAACTTCGAGACTGTCCTTTTGGCCTGTGAGCACACGTAGGGCATTAGGACCCAGAGATTGTTGTAGTGAGAGTGGTTGAATCTCGATCTCTCAATTTTTCTCTCGAGCTCCCTCCTCTCCCTTTGTCATTCTAGCTGCCTGCTGCCTCCGCAGCGTCCCCCCAGCTCTCCCTGTGCTAACTGCCTGCGCCTTGGACAGAGCGGGTGCGCAAATCAGAAGGATTAGTTGGGACCTGCCTTGGCGGCCACATGGCATCCCCCAGAACCGTAACTATTGTGGCCCTCTCAGTGGCCCTGGGACTCTTCTTTGTTTTCATGGGGACTATCAAGTTGACCCCCAGGCTCAGCAAGGATGCCTACAGTGAGATGGTAAGTGAAGCATACGGGTGATGAGGAGCGCACTCCCATGGGATTGCGAGGACCTCTCCCCTTTTTTCCTTCTCAGTTTCTGGTACCACCCCCTTAGCCCCTATCCCCACCTGGACCCTCCCTTCTCAACAACTTTGCAGCTCGGAAGGAAGGAGCAGCTGGGCAAGAGCGATTTCTTTTGTGGGCTATGCTGTACTGGAGCCACTGAATGCCAGTTGGGGGAGGGGTTGCCCAGCAAATACCCCCCATCCCAAGTAAACCAGAAGGCTGAGACCTGCATAGTACCTGTCATTGGCAGGAGCCCTTCCCTCCTTCCAGCACACACCCAAAGTCCGGGCAACCAGTCTACAAGTCTGATTCCCTCCCTGTGAGCTAAGAGTTTAGCAAGCAGAGAGTTTATTTATTTTAGAGCAGAACAAAGAGAAAAGAGGGAAAGAGCTGGGAAAAATGGGCTACTAAAACAAGCAATTTTTAGGGACTGGCTGGTATTCCTCATCCCAGGCAGACAGCTGATAGTATTCCTCCAGCCACCTGGGTATGTATCTGGATCCTTGAGACAAAGCATTCTTGGCCCAAATAAAGGTCACTAAGCTCTTGTTTCTTCCCCTTCTCTCAAGGGAGAGCTAGATATTTTGTTTTATTTTGTTTTGTGTGTGAGGTAATCTACAAAATCTGCAAAATCTGCTTTTTCTCTCCTGCAAAACAGTCCGTAATCCCCACCTTGCCTTCTGTGGATGACCAGAGCCTGGCCCTCTGCAGGTTTTCCCCTCTGCAGAGTTGGAATCACGGAAGGTGACTGGCCAAAACATCTCCTCTGCAACCTGGGGGCTGGGCTGCTTTCCCCAGTTGGGCGTGATGAGGACTTGCTCTTATGCTGTGGAGTACTAGGAGATGGCAGGGAATGTTTCCAGCACTTTCGGATCTCTCCCCTCTTCCCCTGTCACTTTGCCTCTTCTTTTCCCCACCCCAGCTAAAGGGACCCTGCTTCTTGTCGCCTTTGCCAGACTGCCCGTAATGGGAGGGAGCACATTACTGGGCTCTCAAGGTCAAGAGAGAAAGGAGCTTAGGGGAGGAACAGAAGGGGAAAGAGAAAAGAGGCAAGCCCTGTTAGGGCTGAGGCAGGGAGGAACAGTCTCACACATTGCGAGGAATTCATAGCTCTCCTGAACCCACTGCAGAGCTTTCCAGGGCCCCTTAACGTGAGCTGCAAATGGATGGAGACTGGCAAATTATATTAATAGATGCTCAGAAAATGTTTGCAGGCAGCTCTGGCTTCTGTCTCAGGGTTTAAGCTGGAGCTTTCCATTTCTTCCTCACCGCAGGATCACCCTAGGGTGGGGGAGGGTGGCTAGGACTCAAGGGTTTAGGTCTAGCCCCAGTGGCAAATCCTTACATGCTTCTCCTTCTCCCCTCCCCTCCTCCCAGCATGTTTGACCAGATGGAATTGAAATCAGGTCAAAATGAGTACCCGAGGCAGCCTGCACTGGGAGAAGAGGGATGGGGTGGGGTAGCAGAAGCCACCAAATGACTTGAAGAGGTTGGGACAGAGGGATAGGGTGGAGGAGAAATGCCACTATATTTCTGTCTTGGTGGTAGTAGTTTGGTGTTAGATTATGAATAAATGAACATGCTCTTGCTTTACTTTTCATATGTACATATATTTATATATTTGTGCGTATGCATCATAGGTATTTGTAAGCTTTCCCTAGCCTTAGGGACACACTACCTTTTTTCAGTATGCTCCCTGCCCTCCAGACCCTAGTCAGCTGCTTCAGAGGCCCCCCAAGCTGCACCTTAAGTACAGTGTTAGGCTCTGCAGGCAATCCAACTAAGATGGAGTCACCGGGAAGCTTCCTACCAGCTTGGCAGGAGCTCACAAGGAGGACCAGCCACAAATGGGTTTACAGTATGTTTCTTCCTAGAAATGGAGCTGTCTAGCGCAGCCTAATGAAAGGCAGAAGAAACAAATATGAAGATTTCATATCATACATAGGAACATATTTAAATAGATATAGCGTAACACAGCAATATAGAACCATTGTGTGTGGGTGTGTATGCACACTTCTGCGCTTCTGTGCTAGGGGCATCTAGAGGGAATGGAAAGATTGTATCTAACTGAGAAGTAGACGTCACAATAGTTTGAAGAGGATTTTCAGACTGCCCTTTGCTGGGGTCCTCTCCTGCATTGAGCATCGTGCCATAGACTGGAGATTGCTCTCTGGCATAAAGCTTACTGCATAGTGCCTAGGCTTGGCCCAGCTTTATTCTCGTTCCCATAGGAAAGGGAGGGAAATTCAGTTCTAGTACAGAGAAGGTGCTCAATATGTATTTGTGGAGTGGATGGGTGAATGAATGAGTCATTGTAGCATTGCCTTGGCTTGTTACCACCCTTCAGATTTCTCTGGTTGGCTCTTGATTATGCAGTTCAGGAGCCATTTCTTGCCTCTTAGAGGGACTCTCTAAGAAGCCCCTGTCTCTCGGAAGGAGAGTCTCTCAGAACCCCAACCCTAGATCAGTTGGGATGATTATCCGGGATTTTTTGTTTTCCATTAAGGAGTGATTCCTCTGCATCGAGGAGGTTAGTCATGTATTGACTGCAGTGGCATTTCTTATAAGATCTCAAAGCGTTGTTGCTGCTGTTGTTGTTTTAAGATTATTTGTTCTTTAGAACATCTCTGTGAGGTAGATTTAGTGTATTCGTTATTTTTACTTTACTGATGGATAAACTGAAGCAGAACAAGTTTAATGACATATCCAAGGCAAGGAAGGTAAGCTGTTGTTGGAGCAGAGATGAGAAACCAAGTCCATGACTCAATACTCCCAATAGAAGGATCATTAATGGTTAAAACTATTGGGTTTTTATGGATGCCAGAACTGACAACCGATTCTTGAGAATACCCGGCACAGTCTTCCTCCTTTTATTGTACCAGTTTAACTGCCCAATCCATATTTTCAATTTTGTTTTACTTCAAAATCAATTTTTAAAATTTAGATTTTTGATTTGATTTGATTTGATTTCTTTTTATTTCTTTTTTTTTCTTTTTTTTTCCCTTTTTTTTTTGCTTTTCTGCCAACTATTTTTTTATTTGTTTGTTTTGCTTTAAAATTGTTTGTGTAATTCTTAGGTGTTATCTTCTCCAGGGAGAATCATTGCTAAAAAACAAACAAATAACTGTGAAATTTTCTCCTGTTTGTGCTGGAGAAGCCAGCAAGGGTTAGTGGAAAGAGTGCAGGCTTTATAGTCACACAGGCTTGGGTTCAGGTCCTGCTACTCTTGGCGTCTCAGTTTCTTTGTTCATAAAATGGGGATAAGAATGCCTACCACTTAAGAAACAAACCATCCTAAGGAAAAAAAAAAAAAAAAAAAAAAGGAATGCCTACCTCAGAAGGCTGTAAATATTAACTGAGATTATGTATAAAAGTGTCTGGTACAGTGTTTGCTATAGTGTGTGTTTGAGAAATGCTTTGGGTGAGGTGATTAAAAGAGATTCTATTTTATGCAGTGGTTTCCTAACTGATTTAAATAGCCAGTTTAAGGGACTGAAATCAAGCAAGTATTTATTTATTTATTTATTTATTTATGAGACGGAGTTTCGCTCTTGTTGCCCAGGCTGCAGTGCAATGGTGTGATCTCGGCTCACTGCAACCTCTGCCTCCTGGATTCAAGCGATTCTCCTGCCTCAGCCTCCGGAGTAGATGGGATTATAGGTGTGTGCCACCACGCCTGACTAATTTTTGTATTTTTAGTAGAGATGGGGTTTCACTGTGTTGGCCAGTCTGGTCGTGAACTCCTGACCTCAGGTGATCCACCCATCTTGGCCTCTCAAAGTGCTGGGATTACAGGCATGAGCCACCACCCCCAGCCTGAAATCAAGCATTTAGAAGAACAAGATGCTATTTTCATGTGCCCTTGTGGACAGACCTTTATGCAATCAGTTAATATTGAAAAATCCACACTTGCCGCTGTGTAATGTACAGTGGATCTCATGCAGAACTTCCAGATGCATCTCTGAATAGCCCATTTGGCATGTGTTGTCCCATACCTCCTCCAGATTTAGCAAGTATCATTATAGAGTACTCTAAATCCCACGTGAATTCAACATGACTGGCCATTCCCTTGACTAAATGCCTTTATTAGTTCACTTGAAAATGGGAGACAGCCCTTAAAAGTGCTGGGACGCAGTTTCCTGTGCAGTGACTGGGAACATATAAATAGTTGGCTTGCTTTAAATCTGGTGTTCAGCTTTTTGTAGTAGTGGCTTCATCCTGTAAGCACAGGGGACCACATATGAAAAGGTAAGAAAACACCAAAATCCTGGTGACAATAAAGCCAAGAGATTTTGGTCCTGAGGATGACTGGGCAAGTCCCTGGTTCTTTGCATCCCCTCATAGTAAAGGTTTGTTGATTTGATTTATTTGTTTATGTGTAGTTAAATGCCCTTCTGTTTATGTAATCCTGAGGAAACACTCCCAATATGTTTGGGCAGTTTATTTAATGTCCATAGGTAATCTTTTAAGCTCCCAATCACTGCTATTGTTTTCCAACTAGGTAATAAGATAGTAATTTACTGATGCTTAGACCACTCTCTGAGGTGGTACAGTACGTTTATTTTCAGAGAGGAAACAGACCCTGAGATGCGAAGCAGCTTTGCTTAGTTCACACAGTCTGCCATCACAAGCTAAACTATGTGTTAGAGTTTATGTTGGGGAGCTTGTAGCCTCTCAGTATGGACAAAAGCAGAGTTTGTTTCAGAGAGATCTTTGACTGACAGCAGGAGTCAGTCTTCTGCCCTAAGATGCAATCTGGGAAGCGTCCACTTTGACTGGTAGGATCAAGCTTGCCAGCTTCCTCTTTAGGTGGGCATTATATGACAATGGAAAGTAGAATAGGTCGGGAGTTCAAGACCAGCCTGACTAACATGGAGAAGCCCCATCTCTACTAAAAATACAAAATTAGCTGGGCGTGGTGGTGCATGACTGTAATCCCAGCTACTCTGGTGGCTGAGGCAAGAGAATCGCTTGAACCTGGGAGGCAGAGGGTGTGGTGAGCCGAGATCGCACCATTTCACTCCAGCCTGGGCAACAAGAGTGAAACTCCATCTAAAAAAAAAAAAAAAAAAAAAGATGTTTATCATTCATGTGGCAATTTGGCAATTAAATATGTAATGGCTTTTTATTACATTTAAACAATGATCTGTGATTCACACGGGCTTTATTTCTTACAGAGATTCAGAAAAATCACACATGAGTCAGTACATTTTGCAGCACTTATGTAGGCTTTATGGTTTAAGATAGCAACCAGGCTGAGATTTTTTGCCAAAATATATTTTTATCAGTGCTTTCTTCTGCTTTCATATAGTTTTTTTTTCCTTGTAAATCTTATTGAAGTATAACATATATACTGAAACATGCACATAGCATAAGTATGCAGCTCAAGGAATTTTCAGAACATTCCCGTGTAACCAAGCATTCATTTTAAGAAAAAGCACATTGCCATGTGCTGTGGCTCATGTCTGTAATCTCAGCACTTTGGGAGGCCGAGGTGGGTGGATCACCTGAGGTCAGGAGTTCGAGACCAGCCTGGGCAACACGGCAAAACCCCGTCTCTACTAAAAATACAAAAATTAGCTGGGCTTAGTGGTGGGCACCTGTAATCCCAGCTACTTGGGAGGCTGAAGCAGGATAATTGCTTAAACCCAGGAGGCAGAGGTTGCAATGAGCCAAGATTGTGCTACTGCACTATAGCCTGGGTGACAGAGTGAGACTCTATCTCAAAAAAAAAAAAAAAAAAAAGCCACAAAAAACACCACATGACCAGCACCCCAGAAACCTTCCTCATGGCCCCTTCCAGTTACTACCCCCCTCAAGGGTAATTACTATCCTGACTTCTAACAACATAAGTCAATTGTACCTGATTTTGAACTTTATATAAATGGAATTCTACAGTATATTAGCCAATTTATCTTTTCCTTTTACCTAATTGGCATGAGTGAACTGAACTGGACACTACTTGCTCAGTGTTCTCATTTTGTATTTTGTCCTGTTAGCTGGCTTGGGCTGGTTATTAATTGTAATCAAAGATTAATATTATTTGACAGTTTTGAGCTATTCAAATTTAATGTCATTAATATGAGATCATGGATCTTGCTGTGTGGTGAAGAATAAATGACAAAAAGGAAAAAAAAAAGGTATGACTAAAGAAAGGCTCTGGCTGGGCACGGTCGCTCACGCCTGTAATCCCAGCACTTTGGGAAGCTGAGTTGGGTGGATCACCCGAGGCCAGGAGTTCTAGACCAGCCTGGCCAACATGGTGAAACCCCATCTCTACTGAAAATACAAAAATTAGCTGGGCACGTCAGCGGGCGCCTGTAGTCCCAGCTGTTTGGGAGGCTGAGGCAGGAGAATTGCTTGAACCCGGGAGGTGGAGGCTACAGTGAGCTGAGATCACACAGCTGCACTCTAGCGTGGGTGACAGAATAAGAATTCATCTCAAAAAAAAGAAAAAAATAATAAATTAAAAAAATTAAAAGGCTCTACAGGCCGGGCACGTTGGCTCACGCCTGTAATCCCAGCACTTTGGGAGGCTGAGGCGGGTGGATCACGAGGTCAAGAGATCGAGACCATCCTGGCCAACATGGTGAAACCCTGTCTCTAGTAAAAATACAAAAAAAAAAAAAATTAGCTGCGCATGGTGGCACACGCCTGTAATCTCAGCTACTCAGGAGGCTGAGGCTGGAGAATCGCTTGAACCCGGGAGGCAGAGGTTGCAGTGAGCCAAGATCGCACAACTGCACTCCAGCCTGGCGAGAGTGAGACTTTGTCTCAAAAATAAAAATAAATAAAATAACAAAATAACAAAAAATAAAAGGTTCCATATGTTTTTGACTCATGTCTGAATCAGAATGTCCTCATACCACAAGAATGGACCTGCTTGATTCATCAATGATTTTGTTATTAAATTACTGTGGCTTGCAAACATATGGATTTCTAATTGTGTGGGGGGTTTTTTTGGTTTTTTTGTTTGTTTGTTTTTGACAGCGTCTGGCTCTATCACCCAGGCTGGAGTGAAGTGGCGTGGTCTCGGCTCACCGTAACCTCTACCTCCCAGGTTCAAATGATTCTCCTGCCTCAGCCTCCCAAGTAGTTGGGACTACAGACGTGTGACACCACGCTTGGCTAATTTTTGTATTTTTAGTAGAGATGGGGTTTTGCCATGTTGGCCAGGCTGGTCTCAAACTCCTGACCTCAGGTGATCCACCCGTTTTGGCCTCCCAAAGTACTGGAGTTATAGGTGTGAGCCACTGCACCCGGCCTAATTGTGTGGCTCGTTAATGATCAAATGTGTGTGTGTTGTCCTCAGCTGATGCTATGACACTTTGATTATTTACCTAAATCTCCAAAATGCTCATTTGATTTACTGAATCTGAGGGGAAACTAAGGTAATAAAATACTTAGTAATTTTCTCCAAGCAATTTAATGGCAAAACTAAAATTGGAATTCAGCTTAAGAATCCCAGTCCAAGGATATTGCTAGATGATTGCCTTTGATTGCAGGGGCTTGAAACATTTAACTAAACCCGTCTTTTTCCTGTTTTTCCTCCCCCTATATGGAAACTATGGTTTCAGAGCCTGGGTTATTGCAATGGAAAGAATACAGACCTAACAAACTGAATTGCAAGAGCCTTTTAAGAAAGTGAATCTGTCAACTCTCTTTATTATTACTATCCGTACAATTAAAGTCTTTAGAGACCTAGTTACTATAGACTCAAGACATGTGACCCTTCTATTGTTTAACTTGAGGTGGCCTGGACCAAGCATAATGAGGGGGCTCGCAATAATAGGATTCTTTATTTTTTTTTCTTTTTTGAGAAGGAGTTTTGCTCTTGTTGCACAGGCTAGAGTGCAATGGCATGGCCTCGGCTCACTGCAACCTCTGCCTCTCGGGTTCAAGCAATTCTCCTGCCTCAGCCTCCTGAGTAGCTGGGATTACAGGCATGCGCCACTACGCCCAGCTTATGTTGTACTTTTAGTAGAGATGGGGTTCCTCTATGTTTGTCAGGCTGGTTTCGAACTCCCAACCTCAGGTGATCTGCCCGCCTCAGCCTCCCAAAGTGCTGGGATTACAGGCGTGAACCACTGCGCCCGGCCAATAGGATTCTTTTGATGTCACTATCCTACTCCACAGGAGAAAGATTGATGGCTTCCTATAATGTCAAGACCCATCCAAGCTTAGTCCCATCTCCAATAAACTAAACATTCCCTCTTTGGAGTCCTAGAAAATAAATCCTATCTGTACCTACTCAGCTTTCAATGAAAGATTTGATAAAATGGCTTATCCACATGCAGTTTCCTCTTGAGAAACAGAGGAAAGAAAGAAGCAACAGTTACATAAAAATATCCACAGCTGCAGTTTAAGAGGTTAGCTAAAATAAAAAAGTAATATGCAGTTCTACTAAATGGAGAGAAAAAAGATTACTGAAGTTATAGGAACTTGATTTAAAACATGGAGTTTGGCCCCAGGCTACAGATTGCACTATAGTATAGATAAGAATTTATACCTGAATGATGGGTGGTTAAGCCCTAGTCAAAAAAGAAGTGTTTCCAGAACCCACTCAGCCAGCATCCAGAAGTCTTGGCTCCTAACTGACTATAAGAAACTCATCCTGGGCTGGGCACATCACGAGGTCAGGAGTTCAAGACCAGCCTGGCCAACATAGTGAAACCCCATCTCTACTAAAAATACAAAAATTAGCCAGGCATGGTGGCAGGCACCTCTAATCCCAGCTACTTAGGAGCCTGAGGTAGAAGAATCGCTTGAACCTAGGAGGCGGAGGTTGTGGTGAGCCGAGATCGTGCCAATGCACTCCAGCCTGGGCGACAGAGTGAGACTCCATCTCAAAATAAATAAATAAATAAATAAATAATAAAAATACAAAAATTAGCCGGGTGTGGTGGTGTGCGCCTGTAGTCGCAGCTACTTGGGAGGCTGAGGCAGAAGAATCGCTTGAACCCAGGAGGCAGAGGTTGCAGTGAGCTGAGATCATGCCACTGCACTCCAGCCTGGGTGACAGAGCGAGACTCGTCTCAAAAAACAAACAAACAAACAAAAAACTCATCCTGTCTTTTGTGTTTATCACATCAGAAGTTTACACTTAGGATTTAGGAATTGCCTCTTGAGAACCTTTGTGTTGCTAATTAGAAATGGCCCTTACTGGCCAAGCGTGGTGGCTCATGCCTGTAATCCCAACACTTTGGGAGGCTGAGGCAGGAGGATCACTTGAGCGCTGGAGTTTGAGACAGGCCTAGACAACATAGTGAGACCCAGTCTCTATAAAAAAATTTAAAAGAGATTAGCCAGGCATGGTGGCACAAGCCTGTAGGCCCAGCTACTCAGGAGGCTGAGGCGGGAGGATCACTTGAGCCTGGGAGGTCGAGGCTGCAGTGAGCCCTGATGGTGCCGCTGTACTCCCACCTGGGTGACAGCGAGACCCTCAGAAGTGTTAAGAGGCCGGGCATGGTGGCTGACGCCTGTAATCCTAACACCTGAAGTCAGGAGTTCGAGAAGAGCCTGGCCAACATGGTGAAAACCCGTCTCTACTAAAAATATAAAAATTAGCTGGACGTGGGGGTGCAGGCCTGTAATCACAGCTACTTAGGAGGCTGAGACAGGAGAATCGCTTGAGCTTGGGAAGCAGAGTTTGCAGTGAGCTGAGCCACTGTACTCCAGTCTGGGTGACAGAGTGGGACTCTGCCTCAAAAAAAAAAAAAAAGTATTATGGAAGCCTCTGGGGGCTACATTTTTTCCCCGTAACGTCCCCCTGCTACCATCACCAGAGTGCAAAGGGCAAAGGATAAGGCAGGTGGCATGTATTTAGGTTAATGAGAGGAAAGGGGTGGGCTTCTCACCACCACCAGGTACCCTAAACCTCAGCTCAGCTCTGCCCCACATAGGTCTGGCTCCTTTCAGCCCAAGGTTTTACTCTGCCTACTGGTCAACCTCTCTCCTAATTTCTCTATGAAAAATCCTTGATTTAATCTAAGATGGGAAGAGAGAGGAAGAATGACTAACACTTTGTATTTCCATATAGGCTCAGGAACAGGGTAGGGACTAGGGTGAGGTAGAATTTTAAATAAGGACAGTCTCTGACAAGGCAGGTTTAGGGAGAAGTGAGTGAAGCAGGGTCGTGCAAGTGTAACGTCAGAGCCTATTTTTATTTAAAAGTTTCATATTGTGTTCATCATGGATATTGTTTACCTTGATTAGTGAGTGTTTTTGGTGCCCCCTTAAATTTTCCACCCAAAGTAAGTAGCCTTGCTGACTTTACCCTAGTCCAGGCTTGTTCAGGACCTTTCAAATAATTTGCTCAGAGACACCCAACTAGAAAGCGGCAGGAGCACTTTGGAAAGTTAAGGCAGGCTACATAGCCAGGCGCTGTCTCTAAAAACAGCAACAACAACAAACAAAACAAAGCAAAAGAATTAGCCGGGCATGATGGTGCATACCCTGTAGTCCCAGCAACTCAGGAGGCTGAGGCAAGGTGGGAGAATTGCTTTTGAGCGCCAGAGGTAGAGGCCGCAGTGAGCTCTGATCCCACCACTGCACTCCAGCCTCAGTGACAGAGTGACAGTCCATGTAAAAAAAAAAAAAAGACTAGAAAGTGGCAGAGCTGGGATTTGACGCCAAGTCTGTTTGCATCCAAACCATGCTTTTTTCTAAACCATTAGTCTTTTAAGAGTCCTCATAGGCAATTATCTGGGGCCACTCATAATTAATCCATTACGTAAAGGTGCATTTGCTTGTTAATATTTGTTCTAAATCTAGAGTGTGTGAACACTAGTTTAAGTGCCAGATGCTTCTGAGAGGTCAAGTTGGCTTTCTGCCTCATTCTTACACTTGTCTAGCATTTGGCACTTTTGACTATTCTCTTCTTAAAACTTATCTTGGTGTCCATGACCTGATCTCTCCTGGTTTTCCTCCTGCTTTTCTGACCATACTTTCTTCTATCTGCTTTATGGACTCTCTCTTTCCATTTCTTTTCTTTCTTTCTTGTTTTTTTTTTTTTTTTTTTTTAGAGACAGAGTCTTGCTTTGTTGCCCAGGCTTGCGTCATTTTGACTCACTGAAACCTCTGCCTCCTGGGCTCAAGTGATTCTCGTGCCTCAGCCTCCCAGGTAGCTGGGATTACAGGTATGTGCCACCATGCCCAGCTAATTTTTGTATTTTTTTTTTTTTTTTAAGTATTAACAGGGTTTCGCCATATTGGCCAGGCTGGTCTTGAACTCCTGGCCTCAGGTGATCTGCCCGCCTCGGCCTCCCAAAGTGCTGAGATTACAGGCATGAGCCACCACGCCCAGCCTCACCTGCTCTACTTTTAAGATTCCACTCCAAATTTTCTGTCACTATGTAGGGAGATTTGACCACTCCCTCTGGTGTGCCTATACTGTTCCTGCTACATAATTGTATCCAGCACTTATAACACTTTATTGCACTTGTGTATTTACATATCTGCTCTTCCCCTTATAAACCTCAAACTTCAGGAAGACAGGACCTTTGAATAATTGACACTTATATCCAGAGAACCCAGTACAGTGCCTAGCACAAGGAGGCACTTAATAAATATTGAACTCAGATGAGAGCACCTCCTGGAAAGCAAAAAAAAAAAAAAAAAAAAAGAAAGAAAAAAAGAAAGAAAGAAAGAAAGAAAATAAACATTGAATGGATGAATGGATACTAAATGCAAACAAAGCAGTGGACCAACCCAATAAGACACTTGATAAAATCTCATCAATTTACTCCAAAATGGGGAACACGTTAAAATGGATAGTGAAAAATATGAATGATCTATAACTCGAAGGTCAATATAATTCTGTTACTTTGTGATCTTATATAGATCTCTATTTATGTACCACTAACTGTGCTGCTTTATGTTGTTTACATATCTGTTTCCCCCTACTAGTCTGAAAGCTTCATTACCCTGTCTTATTTATCTCTGCATCATTGATGCAAAACCCATAACAGGTGTGCAATAAATAGTTCTTGAATCAAAATTAAGGAATGAGGCCAGGCACAATGGCTCACATCTGTAATTCCAGCACTTTGGGAGGCCAAGGTGGGCGGATCACCTGAGTCAGGAGTTTGAGCCCAGCCTGGCCAATATGGCGAAACCCCATCTCTACTAAAAATACAAGAAAAAAAAAAATCAGCCAGGCGTGGTGGTGCACGCCTGTAAACCCAGCTATGCGGGAGGCTGCGGCAGGAGAATCGCTTGAACCCGGGAGGCAGAGGTTGCAGTGAGCCAAGATTCCACCACTGCACTCCAGCCTGGGCGACAGAGTGAGACTCCGTCTCAAAAGAATGAAAAATAAAATAAAATAAAAATTAAGGAATGAAGCCAGCCAAAGTAGCTTCTTATAAAGGTTTGGGGATTTATCTCAATGAAATGAGACTGATTTTGTCTTACTATACTTTAAAGATATATAAAGGGCTGACATTTGCATACATTTTTATTTTTCTATTTTCTCAGCAAACACTTTCATTTTTATAGATTCTACAAATATAAACTCCAGATTCTCTCTTTTCTGAAATATCACAGATTCCAATTTAGGGAAGTTCAAATTAGTGAAGCTTTACCATACTGTGCCTTGCCTTGTTTCATTTTGCTTAGTATTCATATGCACCTGGGTTTTGACAAAGCAGGCACTAGAAAATATGGATGTGGCTAACATGTACCAATTTTTATGGGCCTAGTGAATTTTTAAAAAATTCTTTTAATTTAATTTAATTTATTTATTTATTTATTTATTTATTTAGAGATAGAGTCTTGCTCTGTCACCCAGGCTGGAGCACAGTGGCATGATCTTGGCTCACTGCAACCTCTGCCTCATGGGTTCAAGTGATTCTCCTGCCTCAGCCTCCCGAGTAGCTGGGATTACAGGCATGCCCCACCACACCCGGCTAATTTTTGTATTTTTAGTAGAGATGAGGTTTCACCATGTTGGCCAGGCTGTTCTAGACCTCCTGACCTGAGGTGATCCGCCCGCCTTGGCCTCCCAAAATGTTGGGATTACAGGCGTGAGCCACTGTGCCTGGCTAAAAAAAATTCTTAATGCTATTTATGATTTATAATCATAAATGTTTTTAAACTATAAAATCAAATTATCCGCCCTATTACCTTTGGTGCTTGTCTTAGTCCATTCAGACTGGTATAATAAAATAGCATAAACTGGGTAGCTTATAAACAACAGAAATTTATTTCTCACAGTTCTGTAGGCTGAGAAGTCCAAGATCAAGGCAGCAGCAGTTTGGCGTCTATTGAGGACCCACTTTCTCTTCATAGATGGTGCCTTCTAACTGTGTCCTCACATGGCAGAAGGGGCAAGTCAGCTCTCTGAGGCCTCTTTTATAAAGGAATTAATCTCATTTAGGAACACTCCATCCTCATGGACATAATCATTTCCCAAAGCCCCACCTACTAATACCATCATCTTGGGGGTTATGATTTCAACATATGATTTTTGTTGGGGACACAAACATTCAGACCATAGCAAAGATGCTACTAAGGTTTAAATCATAGGGATTCCAGCAGATTGCTTGGTGTCTTTCTTCCTTTCTTCCTTTCTTCCTTCCTTCCTTCCTTCCTTCCTTCCTTCCTTCCTTCCTTCCTTCCTTCCTTCCTTCCTTCCTTCCTTTCTTTCCTTCTTTCCTTCTTTCCTTCTTTCCTTCTTTCTCTCTTTCTCTCTTTCTCTCTCTCTCTTTCTCTCTTTCTTTCTTTCTCTTTTTTTAGATGGAGTCTCACTCTGTCACCCAGGCTGGAGTGCAGTGGTGAAATCTCGGCTCATTGCAATCTCCACCTCCTGAGTTCAAACCATTCTTGTGTCTCAGACTCCCAAGTAGCTGGGATTACAGGTGTCCACCACCACTCCTGGCTAATTTTTGTATTTTTAGTAGAGATGGGGTTTCACCATGTTGGCCAGGCTGTCTCCAATTCCCGGCCTCAGGTGATCTGCCCGCCTCGGCCTCCCAAAGTGCTGGGATTACAGGTGTGAGTCACTGTGCCTGGTCTCTAAGTTTAATTACATATAATTAAGATATGAAAAATTATATATAATGGGACACCAGTGGCTAGTGTGAAAGGGGAATGGAGGTAAGGAAGGAGGACTCTGCTTGTGTTTTCTTCATTCTAATGTTAAAATCATGGTTAATGCAGTAATTTCCTTACAATATTTTCCACTCTAGAAACGTGCTTACAAGAGCTATGTTCGAGCCCTCCCTCTGCTGAAGAAAATGGGGATCAATTCCATTCTCCTCCGAAAAAGCATTGGTGCCCTTGAGGTGGCCTGTGGCATCGTCATGACCCTTGTGCCCGGGCGTCCCAAAGATGTAGCCAACTTCTTCCTACTCTTGCTGGTGTTGGCTGTGCTCTTCTTCCACCAGCTGGTCGGTGATCCTCTCAAACGCTACGCCCATGCTCTGGTGTTTGGAATCCTGCTCACCTGCCGCCTGCTGATTGCCCGCAAGCCTGAAGACCGGTCTTCTGAGAAGAAGCCTTTGCCAGGGAATGCTGAGGAGCAACCCTCCTTATATGAGAAGGCCCCTCAGGGCAAAGTGAAGGTGTCATAGGAAAGTGGAAGTACAAAGAGTGGACCTTCCAGGCAGTTGTGTCCATGACACCAAGAAGATGTCAGTGTGTGTTTTTCATTTGATTTATTTATCTTGGGGAAAGGGAAAAATGTAATCTGCAAGTTAATGACCCTATTGGCTTGTGTACATCTATATGCTAAAATGACTTCCCCACATTGACATTTGTGCACCACCTTTAATCACTCTGGGGCAACTCTCACATCTTGCTGCATGTACATGTATATGGCTACTATTGAAGTGTAATTGTGAGATGGACTCCAACAAGCATTGTGTGTGGGAAAATGTATTTAACTACTGTGTGTGTGTGTGCGCGCCCATGCATACACACACGAGCAGAGAAATCTCTGATCTTGAACTAATCCTGCACAGGCATCCTTCCCTTTATAGATTGATTCCAGCAAAGGCAGAATAAAACAAATTTCCTATAAAGAGAATTCTGATATAAAACAAGTCATGTAGTCCCATGGCCGGGAATCTCTCCATAGATGCTGAAAACTTAAACTTACTACTTTAGGAAAAAAAAAAAAATTCAATTTCGGACACTGAGTTCTATATGAAATTAATTAGGCTCTATTCCAACAGTTGTTTAAATTTTAAATAGTCCATATTGAGTTTAATTAAAACAAGGGATGCATGCAGTCAAATTGATAATTTAATTCTTCAAGTGATAATATAGGAAGTTTCACCTTGCCTTTGTCCGAGCCCCACCTATTAAACCCCTTTACTCACAGTTTGAAACTGAAGCAGTAAACTTGTTTCCAGACATCTTTTACAGATTGTCTTAAGCCCAAAGTTGCCTCACTTCCACTATTCTCAGCAGCCAACCACGATTTGGCAGCTGCTCCACTGTTAGGGTTGAGGGAACAGGGATCAGTCCTATTAGAAGTCTGTGAGTCTCAAACTCTACCTGTTCTCTGCAATCATCCAAAATTTGAAAAGGAAGCTATATCCAGTGTTTCATTACCAAACAGATTCACTACTCTTACTGATTCTTCACTGAGCTTTGCTAGTATAAGCAGAGTTCCAAGTCCCCCCTAGGGGTTGTCTCTACACTTCTTTATCATTCCAGTGGGTGGAGTTTAGCTGAGGGAAGGACATTTCATAAGGGTTAGTTGGACTGAGCAGTATGGACATTTGCTTTTTTCATTACGTACTGTTGTTTTTCCTTGTTAGATGTGCTTTGGTGGTTTTAATATTGTGCCAGGGATGGGGAAATGGGTGGGGGTTGTGTGTGTGGGAAGAGTACTTATTATTGTGTTTTCTTCAGTGTAATTGTTCTTGGTAATTGATACCTCTCTGTTTTATTTCTCTCATTCTTTCAAAATAAAACTTTTTGAAATTTGGAGGAAACTGTCTGGACAAATACTGAAAATCTGGAAAGTAAGGATCATATCAAAGGATTTAGCCTCTCTTTTTCTGAGTCTGGATGAAGGAGGAGAGGAAAGAGAAGAGGGAGTTTAATCACTTAATATGCTAATGAGGTTGCCAAATTTCCAATTTCTTTTTTTTCTTTTTCTTATTTTTTTTGAGACATGGTCTTGCTCTGTTGCCCAGGCTGTAGTGCAGTGGTGTGATCACAGTTCACTGCAGCCTCAATTTACCAGGTTCAAGTGATCCTTCCACCTCAGCCTCCCGAATAGCTGGGGCTACAGGCATACACCACCATGCCTGGCTAATTTTTTTTTGTAGAGACGGGATTTTGCCATGGTGCCCGGTCTGACCTCGGACCCCTGGGCTCAAGCAGTCTGCTTGGCCCGGTCTTCCACAGTGCTAGGATTACAGGTGTGAGCCACCTCGCCTGGCCCAACTTTCCAATTTTATTTACGTTTCCCCACACTTTTGTGATGTTAGCACGCAAGACAGAAAGCCACGTAATTAGGATCTCAATACAATTTCCAGGTTTGGGAGTTTTGCTTAATTAGGTGATGCCAAGAGAAGTTCGAAAAATGATTTCGGAGAAAATTGAAGGTGGCCGGGCGCGGTGGCTCAAGCCTGTAATCCCAGCACTTTGGGAGGCCGAGACGGGCGGATCACGAGGTCAGGAGATCGAGACCATCCTGGCTAACACGGTGAAACCCCGTCTCTACTAAAAATACAAAAACTTAGCCGGGCGTGGCGGCGGGCGCCTGTAGTCCCAGCTACTCGGGAGGCTGAGGCAGGAGAATGGCGTGAACCCAGGAGGCGGAGCTTGCAGTGAGCTGAGATCCGGCCACTGCACTCCAGCCTGGGTGACAGAGCGAGACTCCGTCTCAAAAAAAAAAAAAAAAAAAAAGAAAATTGAAGGTGTATCAAAGGTGAATCACTATCTTTCACTATATATATACACACACACACACACACATATACACATATCTATATACACACACATATATACATATATACACATATCTATATAGATACACACACATGTACACATATATCTCCACAAAGTGGTACAAGTTGCACTGCCACGGACTTTTCACATTAGGCAAGATATTTCACCACTCAGGGCTCCAGTTTCACCATCTACAAAAAGAAGGTTGTCGAAACCTTAAATTTCCTTCCAATTTGCATTTCTTTGAGCCTATGAAACATGATTAAAAACATGAAAAATTATTCAAGAAATTTTCAATTTTATTAAAGAACAGCATCTATCAGAAAAAATTGAAGAGCCTCAGTTGTCATGCATGATTAAGTAAGAGTTGGTGAAACTATTCTGAAAACCATATATGATGTGGTAAAGTTATTTTTGCTGTATCCTTTCCCAAATACATAAACTTTGATTATTCATCTCTAAGATTGCAGTCCCCCCCGCCAAGTTTGCCTAAAGTTTATAGGTATGTTTTGGTCTCAACAACTCAGTGAGAGTCATTAAATTTGTCTTTTCTCTTTTATTCCTACTCTAGTTAAGAGATTAAATTAGGGACTAAGCTGAGAGCTTAGACTAAACCCTTGTTGCTGTTTTAAAGCCAGTTTCTTTAAGGTCAATTAACTCCTCTTTGTTAGGAATAGTTACATGTTGACAGCCGGTTTCTAGAAAACTTTGGAGGATATCCATACCCATCCTCGGTAAAAGGAGGGCAGATCCAGCCTTTCTTTCCTCCCACGCCCTAGGTTCACATGGGGAAAGCGACAGGCCCTTTAACTTAAGTCTCGGCCAGGGAGAAGCCACCTTTATTGTGATATTTACGGTTTCACATTTCCTACAAAGTCCCGACATCTTGGGTCAGCCTAGGCAAAATAATCACTATAATTGATCATGTTAAATTCAAGAACCCAGACACGAATTGTCCCGCTATACGCAAAATTACGAACATGAATATTCTTAGCTCAGTGGGAACGCCAGCCAATCAGCTGACACCAGCAGCAACGGCCCACTCGCTGCGCTCCCCACAGGCTCAGGTGGGTGGGGCAAGCCGCTCTCCGTAATTGGGTCTACGTTAGCGTCATCGCGCGCGCCACCTCCCGCCACCGAGCCACCCGCCACCTCTAGCCAGTCAGGCTTCAGCTGAGTGCTTTACTCCGCCCAGCCGCCGCCTGGGTCTGCGCGGAAGCGCATGCGTGGGGTGGAGTCAGCTTCTTTGAATTCCGGAGGCGGCATTCGGTCGTCAGAGGCCTGTGCGGGTACAGGTAAAGTGTCAGGTGAGGAGGTACTGTTAAGCACCGCGCGAAATGGGAGCGAAGATAATTTTTTAACTTTTGAGGGTGGGACTATCCTGCAAGGTGTGACTGCGGTCGGGTTTTCCGTAGCCAGTTTCCCTCCAGGGATCCTTGGGAAGCCCTGGGATGGTTCAACTGGGTGGGGTCAGAAGCTGCTCCCTTGCCCTTCTTTCCTAGGAACCTAGGAAATAACTCGGAACCTGTACCTTCCCACTGGTTTGGACATATTCCTTTCCTGATCTGGCCTCATCTGTTCCAGGGAGGTGGGATTGAGTAAGTGTCATTCCGACCGTTCCTTTCGTTTTTCCTATTTGCAGCCAGAAACTTAGAAGTCATTCTTGGTTCCTCTTCCCTTTTCCCTACATCCAATTCTTTTATCACAGCCTGCTCTATCTAACTCCAAAACATTGCACGAATCCAATCATTTTCCACCTCTACACCCTAGGCCTACAGTCATCCTTCTTTTGGACTTCTGCAACAGCTTTTTATTTGGTTTCTTTTCTCTCCTTGACCTCTAACGTTTTCGTCTCTGCACTGCAACTAACATGATCTTCAAACACAAATCAGGTGGTATTGCTCCACTCTCTAACCTTTCCCCCTTCCCCAATGTTTTCCCATGACACTTAAAATCCAAACTCCTTACTCTGGCCTGCAAATCCCAATATGATCTTAGTCACTGGCTACGTTCTGATTTCATCGCTCATTACCTTTTACCTCTTTCATTCCACTCCCTCTAGACTAATGTTACTACTCTTTCTTTTCTTTCTTTCTTTCCTTCTTTCTTTCTGTCTGTCTCTGTCTCTCCCTCCCTTCCTTTCTTCCTTTCCATTCCATTCCTTTCCTTTCTTTCCTTTTCTTCTTCTTTCTTTTGACAGAGTTGGGCCAGCGTGGTGGCTCACGCCTGTAATCCCAGCACTTTGGGAGGCCGAGGCGGGTGTGGATCACTTGAGGTCAAGAGTTCGAGGCCAGCCTGGCTAACATGGTGAAACCCAGTCTCTACTAAAATACAACAATTAGTCAGGTGTGGTGGTGTGCGCCTGTAATTCCAGCTACTCGGGAGGCTGAGACAGGAGAATTGCTTGAACCCGGGAGGTGGAGGTTGTGGTGAGCCAAGATAGAGATCATTCCACTGCATTCCTGCCTGGGTGACAGAGTGAGACTGTCTCAAAAAAAAGAAACAATGTCTCACTATGTTGCCCTCAGCTTCCCAAAGTGCTGGGATTATAGGTGTGACCCACCTTGCCCTGTCAAGCTGCTGTTTCTTTGACACATAAAGCTCTTTTTGCTTTAAAGTCTTAAAGGTCTTAGCATGTCTTCCTCTTTTCCATGAAATACTGTTCCACCAGATCTTCTCATGGCTGGTTCCTTCTTGGCATTCAAATCTCAGTTCAAAGGTCACCTCAGAGAGGTTTTCTCTGAACACTTATTACAAAGTTACAATGTAGCTTCCCATCCCCAGTTCATTTCTGTCACATCACTGTGTATTATATTCATTATTGCTTACTTTTCTTCCTTTTACTTTTTATTTTTTTCAGACAAAGTCTTGCTCTGTCAACCAGGCTGGAGTGCAGTGGCGCAATCACGGCTCTTTGCAGCCTCGACCTCCCGGGCTCAAGCGAGTCTCCTGCCTCAGCCTCCTGAGTAGATAGGACTACAGGCGCGTGCCACTATGCCTAGCTAATTTTTTAAATCTTTAGTAGAGACGTCTCACTGTGTTGCCCAGACTGGTCTTGAACTCCTAGGCTGAAGGAATCTTCCAGCCTCGGCCTCCCGAAGTGCTGGTATTACAGGCGTGAACTACCATGCCCGGTCTTAGTTGTATACTTATTTATTGACTCTCACCTCGCCTTTCAGTGTAAGTGTCATGAGAGCAGGGACCTTGATTGTTTTATTATTTTATCCCTGGTAACTAGACTTGTGCTTGGCAGATAGATGACATTTAGTAATTATTTATTAAGTGAATGAATGGGAATATTTGTCTCCTGAAAGTGCGTAGTTTGGCCACCAGTTTGGCTTTTGAACTATGCAGCTTTGACTTAGCACTGACAAATTTAGGAGCATAAAGATTAAAAGCAAAATCAAGGAGAAGTGGGGAAAATAGGAGTGGAGAAAGTAAGATTGAGTTATTGAGATGGATTAGTTTTTTTGTTTGTTTTGAGACAGGGTCTCGCTCTGTCACTCAGGCTGGAGTGCAGCAGTGCAGTCTCTGCTCACTGCAACCTTCACCTCCTGGGTTCAAGCGATTCTCCTGCCTCAGCCTCCTGAGTAGCTGGGATTACAGGTGTGTGCCACCATGCCCAACTAGTTTTTGTATTTTTAGCAGGGACAGGGTTTCCTCATATTGACCAGGCTGATCTCAAACTCCTGTATGCCTGACCTCAAGTCAGGCCCACCTTAGCCTCCCAGAGTGCTGGGATTACAGGTGTGAGCCACCACGCCCGGCCGAGATGGATTAGTTTTGGACCCATTTATATGACATAGCCATTCTAAGAGAGAACTTGCATATGTTGCCTGTACTCTTACTGTTTTTTTCCACTGGAAAGCTAGTTCAGCTGATGAATGTTCCTTGGCAGGTTGTTTCTATTTCTATTTAGGGCAAGGACTTTCTGAGAAAGTCAACCTCTAGATTTTGTTTCCTGAATTGTTGTCAACTTATTTATTGCATGCCTGTTGTATGCTAGCTATTGTATACTAAATACTGGAAACACACCCTCTCTCTGTGGATAAAAAAGGACTGTTTGGCTGATTAATGATAACACTTGTTTTCTGTGTAGAACATATGCAGTAATGTCACCTCAAAAGAGAGTTAAGAACGTCAAGGCACAAAACAGGATTTCACAAGGTAGTAATAGTTTTCAGACCACGCTTTCAGCCTGGAAAGTAAAACAGGGTCCAAGCAACTCAAAGAACATCTCAAAACATGGACAAAACAATCCAGTGGGAGATTATGAGCATGCTGATGATCAAGCTGAAGATGCTTTGCAAATGGCAGTGGAATATTTTGAGAAAGGTAAAGGTGGATTGTTTTCCTTATGAAAGTCCTATTTCTGTAATAGTCTAGTCTTTTTTTCTGAAGAGTTTTTAAAGGAAAGCATAATTTTGCTCATTCATGCTTTTGTTTATTTAATAGACATTGAGCAGTTACTACATATCAGTATGCTGGGCACTAGGGACACAACAACAAAACTTACTAGTAGAGTGGTTCCCAAACTGCTGCATATTGGGATCACTTGAGAATCTTTTTTTCTTTTCTTTCTTTTCCTCCCTTTCTACCCCTTTGGCTCTGAGAATCTTTAACAAACAAACTGACGTCAGGCATCCACTCTTAGACTTTCTGATTTTATTGGTATGGAATGCAACCTGGCATAGGGATTTTTTTAAAGGCTTTGGGTGGTTCCAATGTATGGCAAAGTTTGGGAACCACTGTCCTAGTATTGAAACAGGTTGTAGTCTAAGTTCAATGCTTTTAGTTAGTTTAGAATAGAAATGTCAGGGCATAATCCAGCTTTCCTCACTGAAGGTGCTATCACTGTTAAATATTCTTTAGTTAAAAACATCTCTGAATGGTTTTTGTGAAGACACGTCTTACATAAACTCCTTTATTTATTTTTGGAGACAGGGTTTTGCTCTGTTGCCCAGGCTGGAGTGCAGTGGCATGGTCATTGTACGTTTGACCTTTCGGGCACAAGTGAGCCTCCCATCTCAGCCTCCTGAAGAGCTGGGACCACAGGCGCGTGCCAGCATGCCCAGCTAGTTTTTAATTCTTTTGTAGAGAAAGAGTCTTGTCATGTTGCCCAGGCTGGTGTCAAACTCCTGGCCTCAAGTGATCCTCTTGCTTTGGCCTCCCAAAATGCTGGAATTACAGATGTGGGTCACCACGCCTGGTCATTAAGCTATTCCTTTAAAGAGTTTCAAATTGTTATTATTGAGGCTGAAGACTGAAATAATTTTAAAGGTCTCACTATTTAATATTGTTTCTTTTTTCAGGTCCCGTTAAAACTTCACAGAATAAAGATAAAACTTTGGAAAAACACTTGAAAACTGTGGAAAATGTGGCTTGGAAGAATGGGTTAGCTTCAGAAGAAATTGACGTTCTATTAAATATTGCACTCAGTGGCAAATTTGGTATGTTGAGGAGATGCTTTTTTTTGTTCTTTTAACGCACCTAGCACCTATATTTTTTTCTTTTAAAAATATGTATATATACACATATATATATATACACACACACACACACATATATATATAGATAGGTATACACACACATTTTTTATAATAGAGACAGTGTCTGACTATATTGCCCAGGCTGGTCTGGAACTCCTAGACTCAAGTGATCCTCCCGCCTTGGCCTCCCAAATTGCTGGGATTACAGGCTTGAGCCACCGCACCTGGCTCGAGGGGGATGTTGTTTTGTTTTTTGTTTTGAGATGGAGTCTTGCTCTGTCACCCAGGCTGGAGTGCAGTGGCACGATCTCAGCTCGCTGCTACCTCTGTCTCCTGAGTTCAAGCAATTCTCCTGCCTCAGCCTCCCGAGTTCCTGGGACTATAGGCACGTGCCACGTAACCTGGCTAATTTTTTGTATTTTTGTATTTTATTTTGCTGTGTTAGCCAAGATGGTCTCCATCTCCTGACCTCGTGAGCCTCCTGCATTGGCCTCCCAAAGTGCTGGGATTACAGGTGTGAGCCACCGTGCCTGGCCAAGGGCATTTTTTTTTTTTTTTTTTTTTTTTTTTTTTGGGAGACTGGGTCTCACTCCATCGCCCGGGCTAGAGTGTAGTGGTGCAATCTCAGCTCACTACAACCTCCACCTCCCGGGTTCCACCTCTCTGCCTCAGCCTCCCGAGTAGCTGGGATTACATTGGCCTCCCAAAGTGCTGGGATTACAGGTGCCTTCCACCACGCCTGGCTAATGTTTTTGTATTTTTAGTAGAGACGGAGTTTCACCATCTTGGGCAGACTGGTCTTGAACTCCTGACCTCGTGATCCACCTGCCTCGGCCTCCCAAAGTGCTGGGATTACAGGCGTGAGCCACTGTGCCCGATCTTGGATGTTTTTGTCATCACTTTTCTATTAGTTTTTCCTTTTAGACTTTGTTTATTTATTTTTTTGAGATTGAGTTTTGCACTTGTTGCCCAGGCTAGAGTGCAATGGTGCGATCTTGGCTCACTGCAACCTCCACCTCCTGGGTTCAAGCAATTCTCCTGCCTCAGCCTCCCGAGTAGCTGGGATTACAGGCACGTGTCACCATGCCCGACTAATTTTGTATTTTTAGTAGAGATGAGGTTTCTCCATGTTGGTCAAGCTGGTCTCGAACTCCCGACCTCAGGTGATCCGCCCTCCTTGGCCTTCCAAAGCATTGGGATTACAGGCGTGACCCACTGTGCCCGATCTTCCTTTTAGACTTTGAATTAGATTGTTCATTGGAATTAGTTGCAGTTTTTTATGTTTACTGTTCTCTTCATAAGACCAATCTGTTAAGATTATACAATGGGCTTTTTTGTGTGTTTAGGCCAAAAGTTTCTGTGTGCATATGCTGAAAATGACCAGTTACCATATATCATTACAAATAAAATGCAAAATACATACTTTTGTCACCAAATACATGAGAACTGTTTTTTAGTATTTATCTTAAGCATACGTAGTAATTTCAACAATGTTGCTGGAAGGCATCTTAAAAGATCACTTAGTCTACTTCATTACCTTCATTTTCTTTATTTTATTTATTTATTTTTTGAGATGGAGTTTCGCTCTTTCACCCAGGCTGGAGTGCAATGGCGTGATCTCGGCTCACTGCAACCTCTGCTTCCCGGGTTCAAGCAATTCTCCTGCCTCAGCTTCCTGAGTAGCTGGGATTATGGACATGTGCCACCACACCCGGCTGATTTTTGTATTTTTAGTAGAGACGGGGTTTCGTCATGTTGGCCAGGCTAGTCTCAAACTTCTGACCTCAGATGATCCGCCTGCCTCAGCCTCCCAAAGTGCTGGGATTACAGGCATGAGCCACCGTGCCCAGCTAAGATGCTTTTTCTTTTGTGCAAGTGCATCTTTTCCTGTTCTAAATTCATTGGTGATGGTTGGGATGGTTGGAAGAGGTTCTTAGAAATAATACCTGGTCAATATTTTATTTACTTGAACCTTTTAACTTTTTCTCATTTAAATTCAGACTTGGAAGGTATTTTAGACTCTAAACACTCTCATTTAAAGGTGAGGAAAAAGAGGCTCAGAGTAAAGAGACTTGCTTAATGTCAGAGGTAGAACTGGGGAAATAAGATGTCCAAACTCCCATTCTAGTGCTTATACTGTACCACATTGCTGCTTTTTTTTCTACTTAAAAAAAGTTAAGGCTGGGTATAGTGGCTCATGCCTGTAATCTCAGCACTTTGGAGGGCCAAGGCAGGATGATTGCTTGAAGCCAGATTTGAGACCAGCCTGGGCAACAAAGCGAAACCTTGTCTACAAAAATGTTAAAAAAAAAAAAATAGCTAGGTGCAGTAGCATGTGCATGTAGTCCCAGCTACTTGGGAGTCTGAGGCAAGAGAATCACTTGAGCCCAGGAGTTTGAGGCTGCAATGAGCTATGATGGTGCCACTGTACTCCAGTGTGGGCCACAGAGCAAGACTCTGTCTCTGGGGAAAAAAAAGAAAGATTAAGACAGCTCTCAAAACCAAATGCTTTATATACTAAGTGTTTCTTGGCTGTCGCATGTTAGATTCCTTTGTTTATATCCTAGCAGCATATTTGCAGGGGTATGTGTATTTATTTTAAAGTAACAACACATTACTAACCGAATTCAACATATGACTGTCAGGTATTTTATTTCTCCATTTTTATCTGATTAGTTCTCTGTGTTTCCCTAGAAAGTTAAATGAGACCTAATAAAATTGTTTTTTTTCTTGTAGATGGTTTTAGATTGTTTGGTTCTAATATCTTTCCAGGAATCCGTGTTTAACTGAACAATGTCTGTCAAGATCAATTCACCCACTCCCATCTCACTTTAAAACATATATGGAGTAGGGGCTGGGCGCAATGGCTCACGCCTGTAACCCCAACACTTTGGGAGGCTGAGGTGGGTGGATCACGAGGTCAGGAGATCAAGACCACCCTGGCTAACATGGTGAAACCCCATCTCTACTAAAAATACAAAAAATTAGCCGGGCGTGGTGGTGGGCGCCTGTAGTCCCAGCTACTTGAGAGGCTGAGGCAGGAGAATGACGTGAACCCAGGAGGCAGAGCTTGCAGTGAGCGGAGATCATGCCACTGCACTCCAGCCTGGGTGACAGAGCGCGACTCCATCTCAAACAAAACAAAACAAAAAAACAACATGTGGAGTATACAGATGTTTTCTGTTTTAGAAATTTTTTTTTCGTGACAGAGTCTCACTCTGTTGTCCAGACTGCAGTGCAGTGATATGATCACGGTTCACTGCAGCCTCGACCTTCTAGATTCAAGCAGTCCTCCCATCTCAGACTCCCAAGTAGATGGGACTACAGGTGCGTGCCACTGCACCCAGCCTCCTTTCTTTATCTCAGAAATTAATGATTAGGTTATCTTGATGTCTGCCAGGACTTGAGGTGTCTCAAAATGCATGCCTCAGACTTGGGAAACTTATATAGCAATTTAAAAAATAATCTCTGGCTTTCTATTGTTACTTTTCATTTTTTTTTTTTTTCTGCTAAGCTGGAATTTGCTGAGGTCAAATGTGGCCTCCTTAATTCCTTTTCTCCCTTTTATTATAGTTATTTCTGTTATGTCCCCCATCCCTACTAAATCTTTACATGCAGCTCTTTTGGTAAGCTTCAATGCATATTCAGAGGCAAGTATGCTAGAAATGTCATCATAATTAGGTACAAAGGGACTTTAGAGTCTTTAAAAATTAAGTCACTTGGAAGTAAAAATAGAATCAGTATTGAATTCTCCCTTTGAATTTGGTGCACGTGTAATGTGTTAGTGGTGAGACTATTTTAAATTTCGAAGAGTTAGTGGATGGGAGTGAGAAAGAAAACAAGAAAAGAAACCACAAGAGTGGAAAGCAGAGATTTTTATTTTTGTGATTCATTACCTATCATCACTGCTTCCTTTCTTCTCCACAGAATGATAGTGTACAAAGTGATGAGATATATTCTAATTCTTGAAGGCTTAATTAACAGAAGTTGAGATAGGATGTATTCAAAGCCAGCCTCTGTGACTTTTTTTTTTTTTTTTTGAGACGATCTTGGCTCACTGCAAACTCCACCTCCCAGGTTCAAGCGATTCTCCTGCCTCACCCTCCTGAGTAGCTGGGATTACAGGCGCCCGCCACCATGCCTGGCTAAGTTTTGTATTTTTAGTAGAGATGGGGTTTCAGCACGTTGGCCAGGCTGGTCTCGAACTCTTGCCCTCAGGTGATCTCTGTGACATCATTTCTATTACCAGATGGGAGAACACCATAGAGGCCTGAGATCAAGTGGAAAGATTGGACTAGTGTAGAATGGTATTACTGCTAGTCAATTCCAAGAATGTCTTGTTCTAGGCCAGTCACGGTGGCTCATGCCTGTAATCCCAGCACTTTGGGAGGCCAAAGTGGGCAGATCCCTTGAGTCCAGGAGTGCGAGACCAGCCTGGGCAACATAGTGAGACCGTGTCTTTGCTAGAAATAAAAAACGTAAGCAGGTATGGTGACACATGCCTGTAGTCTCAGCTACCCTGGAGGCTGAGGTGGGAGGATTGCTTGAGCCCAGGAATTTGAGGTTGTTGTGAGCTATGATTGCACCACTGCACTCCGGCCTGGGTGACAGAGTCAGACCCTGTCTCAAAAAAAAAAAAAGAATATCTGTTCCATTCTGCTACTCTTCCTGCTTTTTTGGGGCGAGCGGATGATACAAATATATACATTTTAATTTTATATGTATGTTTTTATTTCTGGCTCACATTCTCTCATGAACAAATACATTCTTAAATGTAACACCTCATGCAAAGTGTCCATCAGTAGCTTTAAATAAATCAGTCTATGAGGCCATTAAAAAAAAATCTTTGAAATTTTCCTGTGATTGAAAGCTTTTTTGGAGATATAACTCACATACCATAAAATTCATTGTTTTTTCCTTTTGTTTTCTTTTTTTTTTTGAAACGGAGTTTCACTCTTATTGCCCAGGCTGGAGTGCAATGGTGTGATCTCGGCTCACTGCAACCTCTGCCTCCCGGTTTCAAGCGATGCTCCTGCCTCAGCCTCCTAAGTAGCTGGGATTACAGGCGCCCACCACCACGCCCAGCTAATTTTTGTATTTTTAGTAGAGATGGGGGTTTCACCATGTTGCCCAGGCTGGTCTTGAATTCCTGACCTCAGATGATCTGCCTGCTTTGGCCTTCCAAAGTGCTGGGATTACAGTTGTGAGCCACCGTGCCCTCATAACATTCATTATTTTTTTATTTTTTACTTTTTTATTTTTGAGATGGAGTTTCACTCTGGTAGCCCAGGGTGCAGTGCAATGGCGTGATCTCGGCTCACTGCAACCTCCACCTCCCATGTTCAAGTGATTCTCCTGCCTCAGCCTCCTGAGTGGCTGGGATTACAGGCGCCTACCATGACACTCGGCTAATTTTTTTTTTTTTTTTTTTTTGAGATGGAGTTTCCCTCTTGTCACCCAGCCTGGATTACAGGCGTGAGTCACCACGCCTGGCCTAATTTTGTATTTTTTAAATTAGAGATGGAGTTTCATCACCTTGGCCAAGCTGGTCTCGAACTCCTGATCTCAGGTGATCTGCCTGCCTCGGCCTCCCAAAGTGCTGGAATTACAGGCATGAGCTACCGCTCCTGGCAAAATTCACTGTTTTAAAAATTCAGCATTTTTGTTTTTGGAGACAGAGTCTCACTCTGTCACCCAGGCTGGAGTCTAGTGGTGTGATCTCAGCTCACTGCAACCTCCACCTTCTAGGTTCAAGTGATCCTCCCACCTCAGCCTACCAAGTAGCTGGGACTATAGGCATGTGCTACCACATCTGGCTAATTTTTGTATTTTTTGTAGAGATTGGGGTCTCACTATATTGCCTAGGCTAATCTCAAACTCCTAGGCTCAAGCAGTCCTCCGGCCTCAGCCGCCCAGGAGGCGCCACCATGCCCAGCTATTTTTTTTTTTTTTTTTTTTTACATAGAGACGGGGTCCTGCTATGTTGTCCAGGCTGGTCTCAAACTCCTGGGCTCAAGCAATCCATCCACCTCAGCCTCCCAAAGTGCTTAGATTATAGGCATGTGTCACCACGTTCGGCTCCAAATTCAGCATTTCTTTAAAGCATAGTCAGAGTTGTGTAATCATCACCACTATCTAATTCTTGAACATTTTCATCACCCCAAGAAGAAACCCTGTACTCATTTATATTTTTTAAATAGAAATATTTGAGCCAAATAATTTGCCTTATAGTTTTTTTTTTGTTTTTTTTTTTTTTTAGAGAGGGTCTCACTTTGTCATCCAGGCTGGAGTGCAGTGACATGATCACAGCTCACTGCAGCCTCGACCTCCCTGGGCTCGGGTGTTTCCCCCACATCAGCCTCCCAAGTTGCCGGGACTAAAGGCTTACCCCACCACCCCTGACTAATTTTTGTATTTTTAGTAGATATGGGGTTTTGGCATGTTGCCCAGGCTAGTCTTGACCTCCTGGGCTCAAGTGATCCACCTGCCTCGGCCTCCCAAAGTGTTAGGATTATAGGCATGAGCCACTGTGCCTGACCATTGCCTTATAGTTTACATCAGTAGTTAAAGGTACATTTTTGTTTTGAACAATTTATTAATAATGATAAGAGATACTGAATTTTACACACTGTTGGTTTTTATTGCCTTCAATATAATGTGAGTTTTTTTTTTTTTTTGAGATGGAGTTTTGGTCTTGTTGCCTAGGCTGGAGTGTAATGGCACGATCTCGGCTCACCATAACCTCCGCCTCCTGGGTTCAAGCGATTCTCCTGCCTTAGCCTCCCGAGTAGCTGGGCTTACAGGCATGCTCCATCACGCCTGGCTAATTTTTGTGTTTTTAGTAGAGATGGGGTTTCTCCATATTGGTCAGGCTGGTCTCGAACTCCCAACCTCAGGTGATCCACCCACCATGACCTCCCAAAGTGCTGGGATTACAGGCATGAGCCATCATGCCCAGCCTAATGTGAGATTTTTAGATCCGAGAGTGAATAATAGTAAAAGAACAATTGAGACATTAAAATGTAGTTTAATTTAGCTTGTCTCCTTTCCAGGAAATGCTGTAAACACACGGATATTGAAGTGCATGATCCCAGCAACAGTAATATCACAGGATTCTGTGGTTAAGGCAGTCTCCTGGCTTTGTGTTGACAAGTGTTCTGGTAGCACCAAGGTAATCTTTTTAAACTCTTTGATTGTAAGTCCTTCAGAACCACTTAAGGACTGACAAGGAAGAGCCACTTATCAAGTAATGGCATTGGCCTTTTGTGCAAAGCCTGTAGTTTTGGAATAATATATCTTGATGCAAGGGCTATGTTCAAACAGAAATTTTTACTGAGAAATAAAATCTATTATTCTACTTTGTGCCTGAAGCCTCTAAAATAGCCCTGGCGACGGGGGACGGGGGTGGAATTAAACTCTTCTGTACCAGTTGTATTTCTTTAAAGATAAGTATTTTGTCTCTTCAATAGGTACTTTTTTATCGTTGGCTGGTTGCAATGTTTGACTTCATTGATCGTAAGGAGCAAATTAACTTGCTCTACGGCTTCTTTTTTGCTTCATTGCAAGATGATGCACTGGTAAGTAAAAACTGGACAGCATTAGGCATCAATCAAATAGTACATGAGTGTATATTGATGCACCATATATCCTTCAGCATGCTATGCAATGTGTTTTTCCTTATTTTAAAAATATATCAGACATACAGAAATGTACCAAGATAACGTAGACATATCAAATATACAGAAAAGGGCAAATAATAACATTCTATTTTGCTCCTGTCTCTCAGATTAACAAATAGAAAGTTTTTATCATATTTACTTTATATCTTATTTTAAGGAAATAAAAATGTTACAGATAAAGTTGATTTCACATTGGAGTCTTGTTTGCTGATCTAGAGCACTTATTGCCATCTTTTCCCTTTTAAACCACTTCAACAGGGTCCTTTGAGTCATTTACTCTACATTTTCTTGATTAACACTGCAAAAGCCTCATCAAAATTAATGAGAAGGAGAGGATTACTTTTCATGAGTGCCAATGGAGTGATTTTTATTAAATAGCATAATTATTTCCCTTAAAAACATTAATAACTTTAAGAAATCAATCTACTGTCCACCTGGAAGACTTTCAAGGACCATCAGTAGTTCACAGACCGTGTGAATCACTCGTCTAACTGTATTTCTCTTGCCTTTGGGAAGGGAATTCATTTATTGATTTTATTTTTTAAAATGATGTTTCCAGTGTGTTCATTGCATTGTTCTAGGCACTGTAGAAGATTCAAAGTTTAGCATAGGGTTTCTATACTCCAGGAACTTGAAATCTAGTTGGGGAATTAAGGAAATAACATAAATTATCAAAAACAGCATATGATAGTTTGAAGATAATAATTGCTATAATATTTCCAGGAAGGAAGAAAGCACTGTAACTCAAAATGATTAGTTAAGAGCACCATAAAGTATGTGGGTGTTGAGCTAGGCCTCACAGGTTGAATAGGATTTGGGATTTGGTGACAGAAAATGATATTTGATATGATGGGAATATTTCAAGCAAAGTCGTGAGGTGTGTAAATTGTGTTTTAGGAGACCTTAAATAGACCAGCCTGTCTTAATTGGCGATGGTGTTAGGTGGTAAGGCTGAAAAAGTTGGGTGAAGACAGATTGTAGAGGTCTTCCAATGTGATGCTAAGGAATTTGAACTTTATTCAGTGGGTAAATCACTGAATATTTTTGGCTGGAATATGTTGAAAGCAGCTCTGTAGGAAGCTGTATCTAGTAGTGCCCAACAATGTGAATTAAGAGAGAGGCCGAAGGCAGGAATACTAGTTAGGAAGCTGACATGATAATCTAGGTATAACATGATGTCGTAGACAAGAAATTCTCAAATATGGTCTGTGGACCCCCTGGGGCTTCCTAAGACCCTTTTGGGAAGTCCAAGAGGTCAAAATTATTTTCATAATAAAGCCAAGGTATTATTTGCCATTTTCACTTTGTTGACCTTAGCACTGATGGTGCTAAAGCAATTCTGGGTAAAACTACTGGCCATTTAACATGAATCAAGGCAGTGGCACCAAACTGTACTAGCATGTTCTTTATTATGTTCTTCATTGTGGTAAAAAAACAAAAATGCTAATTTCACTTAAGAATGTCAAGTGAAGCATAAAAATTAACTCAATAGTTTTATTAAATCTCTGCGTCTTTAATATTCTGTGTAATGAAATGGCAAGTACAAACAAAGTCCTGCATACTAAAGTACAATGGTTATTCTGAGGAAAAGCATTTGTGTGATTGAGTTGTGAGCCAAACTAGCTCCATTTTTATTTGAAAGAATGACTGATGGCCGGGCGCAGTGGTTCACACCTGTAATCCCAGCACTTTGAGAGGCTGAGGCAGGCGGATCACAAGGTCAAGAGATTGAGACCATCCTGGCCAACATGGTGAAACCCCGTCTCTACTAAAAATAGGAAAATTAGCTGGGCATGTTGGCGCACACCTGTAGTCCCAGCTACTTGGGAGGCTGAGGCAGGAGAATTGCTTGAACCCAGGAGGCAGAGGTTGCAGTGAGACGAGATCACGCCACTGCACTCCAGCCTGGTGACAGAGTGAGACTCTGTCTCAAAAAAAAAGAATGACTGACATACGAACCATAGTTATACAGACTTGGGTACTTGGAAGATGTTTTCTTGAAAATGAACAAAACAAGCCTGTTATTCAAAGAAAACAACTGGCCGTATCTGTTGCCAGTGATAACATTTGAGCATTCAAGTGAAAAATTAAAGTTTAGAAAATTTGTATCTGCCACTATGAACCTGACAGCTTTCAGATACCTGAAAGACTTTTGTAATAATTGGTGATGGTATTAATGTTGTGATTTTTAGTTACCATATAATGAAATGTGTCAGCATTTGGAAGCTCAGTATAACTCAGTGAGCCAATATTTTCCTGATGAACAAGTATGATGTTCTAAATTCATAAATGGGTAAAAGAACCCTTTAAAATACAAGATACATCAACGAATTTTAATGAAACAGAGTACAGAGCTTTTATTGAGAGTGTTTCAGATTCCACATTACAGCTACCCCTTAAGAAACTACCACTTGTCAAGTTTTGGTGTAGTAGCAAAGACTAATATCCATAATTTTCTGAAAAGCCTTTTAAACTGTTCCTACCTTTTCCAACTATATATCTGTGTGAGGCTGGATTTTCTTCATGCAATTCAATCAAAACATAATAGAATTAATATAGAAGCACAGATTCCAACTGTATTCTCTTAAGCCAGAGACATTAAAAAGATTTGTAGAAATGGGCTGGGCGTGGTGGCTCATGCCTGTAATTCCAGCACTTTGAGGAGGCCGAGGCAGGCAGATCACTTGAGCTCAGGAGTTCGAGACCAACTTGGACAACATGGTGAAACCCCATCTCTACAAAATATACAAAAATTAGCTAGGTGTGGTGGTATGTGCCTATCGTCCCAGCTACTTAGGAGGCTGAGGCAGGAGGATCGCTTGAGTCCAGGAGGCAGAGGTTGCAGTGAGTTGAGATCATGCCATTGCATTCCAGCCTAGTGAGACCTCATCTTTACTGGGGGGGGAAAAAAAAAAGCTGGGTGTGGTGGCATGCACTTGTAGTCCCAACTGCTTGGGAGGCTGGGGGCGGGGGGCAGAAATCATTTGATCGTTTGAGCCTGGGAGTTGGAGGCAGCAGTGAGCTGTGATGGTGCCATTGTATTCCAGCATGGGTGACAGAGCAAGAACCTGTCTCAAAAAAAAATATTCTCAGTATTATTTCTAACCTGGTGAGTGTTGACAGACATTACCTAGAAAAACAAAAAGCAATTTTGGGGTCCTCTAATTTTTTTTTTTTTTTTGAAACAGAATTTTGCTCTTTTGGCCCAGGCTAGAGTACAATGGCGTGATCTCAGCTCACAGCAACCTCCACCTTCTGGGTTCAAGAGATTCTCCTGCCTCAGCCTCCCAAGTAGCTGGGATTACAGGCACCTGTCAGCACGCCTGGCTAATTTGTTTGTATTTTTAGTAAAGATGGGGTTTCACCATGTTGGCCAGGCTGGTCTTTAACTCCTGACCTCAGGTGATCCACCAGCCTCGGGCTCTCAAAGTGCTGGGATTACAGGTGTGAGCTACCACACCAGCCAAGGGGTCTTCTAATTTTTTTTTTTTTTTTTTTTTTTGAGACGGAGTCTCACTCTGTTGCCGTGCCTGGCTGATAATTAGTTTATTTACCTCGGTGTAGTGATTATAGTAGAAATAAATTCAGATATCTTATTTTGAGATATTCTAAATGAGCTTTTTTTTTTTTTTTGACCCTAGTTTTTTTCCTATTCTTGTTTGGAAGTCACCTAAGTGTTTTTGTACCTACTTAACATGTATACTTTAAGTCTAAAGGTAACTGGCATCTGTACCTTTATCTTACAGGATACAAAAACCTCAGGATGCTTTAACTCTCTTTTTCTTGTTCTTTTTTTTCTCTTCGTGTCATATGGTGCAGAAGAATGCTTTAGCTCTCATCACACTGCTCCTGGCTTATATGCTGTTGTTGTCTGGTTTTAGTTTTACCTTGTTTTTCTCCATCCCTTTACACACACACACACACACACACACACACACACACACATACACACACACACACACACAGAGTAGGTGTTTTTTTTTCCTTTTGAGACAGAGTTTCACGCTTGTTGCCCAGGCTGGAGTGCAATGGTGCGATTTTTTGTATTTTTAGTAGAGACAGGGTTTCTCTATGTTGGTCAGGCGCAGTGGCTCACGCCTGTAATCCCAACACTTTGGGAGGCCGAGGCAGGTGGATCACCTGAGTTTGAGACCAGCCTGACCAATATTATTTTTACAGTTGATAATTGTTTAGATTTGCCCACATATCTCCCAGTATCTTTGCTCATCATTTGTTTTTGCATCTCACACCTTCAAGATGAGATTATTTTCCTTTGGCTAAAAGTGTATTTTTTATTCTTTCATTGAAAATCTTTTGATGGCAAACTCTTTGTCTGAAAATGTCTCTACTTTGCCCTTGTTCTTGAAAACTGGTATTGGTGTATGTAGAATTCTAGAATGACAGTTAAATTTTTTCAGGATACTGACAATATTATTCCACTGGCTCCTTGCTTCCATCGTGTTATTGAATCAGTCTGATTGTAATCCTTTTTTTTCTTTTCTCTCTAGCTACTTTTAAAAAGCAGCTTTAGGCCAGGCGTGGTGGCTAACACCTGTAATCCCAGCACTTTGGGAGGCTGAGGGGGGCGGATCACCTGAGGTCAGGAGTTTGAGAACAGCCTGGCCAACATGGCGAAACCCCGTCTCTACTAAAAATACAAAAATTAGCCAGGCATGGTGGCAGGCACCTCTAATCCCAGCTACTTGGGAGGCTGAGGCAGGAGAATCGTGTGAACCGGAGAGGCGGAGATTGCAGTGAGCCGAGATTGCACCACTGCACCCTCCAGCCTGGGTGACGAGCGAGACTCTGTCTCAAAAAAAAAAAAAAAAAAAAAAAAAAGACAAACACAGCTTTATTGAGATTTAATTCACATACTCCACAATTCACCCATTTAAAGTATTCAATTTACTGATTTTAAGTATAGTCACAGGTATGTACAACCATTTCAGCATAGTCAATTTTAGAACATTTTCATCATTTCAGAAAGAAAAAAAAGAAACCCCATACCCTTTGCTATCACTCCCATCTCTCTATTAACCCCCTAGCTCTAAGCAACCCCTAATCTAATTTTCTGTCTTTATAAGTTTGCCTATTTTGGACATTTTATATAAATGAACTAATGTAATAATGTGGTCTTTTATGACTTGCCTCTTAGCAAAATGTTTTCAAGTTTCATCTGTGTTATAGCATGTATTAGTACTTTTTTTTTTTCCCCTCCCGAGATGGAGTTTCACTCTTGTTGCCCAGGCTGGAGTGCAGTGGCGCCATCTTGGCTCAGTGCAACCTCCGTCTCCCGGGTTCAAGCTATTCTCCTGCCTCAGCCTCCTGAGTAGCTGGGATTACAGACATGTGCTGCCACGCCTGGCTAATTTTTGGTATTTTTAGTAGAGATGAGGTTTCTCCATGTTGGTCAGACTGATCTTGAACTCCCGACCTCAGGTGATTTGCCTGCCTTGGCCTCCCAAAGTGCTGGAGTTACAGGCATGAGCCACCGTGCCTGGTGTATTAGTACTTAAATTTTTTTTTTTTTAATTTATTTTTTGAGACAGAGTTTCACTCTTGTTGCCCAGGCTGGAGTGCGATGGTGCGATCTCAGCTTACTGCAACCTCCGCCTCCCAGGTTCAAGTGATTCTCCTGCCTCATCCTCCCGAGTAGCTGGGATTATAGGCATGCGCCACCATGCCTGGCTAATTTTTGTATTTTTAGTAGAGACGGGGTTTCACCATGTCGGCCAGGCTGGTCTCAAATCCCTGACCTCAGGTGATCTGCCTTCCTTGGCCTCCCAAGGTGTTAGTATTACAGGCTTGAGCCACCAAGCCCGGCCATTTATTTTTTTTCATTATTTCTATTTTTTTTTTTTTTAATTTGGGATGGGGTCTCACTCTTGTGCAGGCTGGAGTGCAGTGGCACTATCATGGCTCTCTGCAACCTCGATTGATCAGCCTGGGTGACGAGCGAGACTCTGTCTCAAAAAAAAAAAAAAAAAAACCCAAAGACAAACACAGCTTTATTGAGATTTATTTCGCATACCATACAATGAGTCATCCACTTCATCATTCAAAGTAGCTGGGACCACAGGCATGCACTACCATGCCCAACTAATTTTTAAAGTTTTTCTAGAGACAGAGTCTCACTATGTTGCCCAGGCTGGCCTTGAACTTCTGGCCTTAAGCAATCCTCCTGCCTCGGCCTCCCAAAGTGCTGGGATTATAGATGTGAGGCACTGTGCCTGACCCTCACCATTTTAAAACTTTTTTGGTGTATATATCAGTGACATGTATTACATTCACAGTGTCGTGCAAGCATCACCACTATCTATTTCCAAAACTTTTTCATTACCCTAAACTGAAATTTTCTAACCATTACACAGTAACTCCCTATTCCCTCTTTCCCCTGTTCCTAGTAGCCTCTAATCTACTATCTGTCTCTATGAATTTGCCTATTCTAGGCACCTCATATAAGTGGAATCATACAGTATTCTTTTGTGTCTGGCTTCTTTCATTTATCATAATGTCTTTAAGGTTCATTCATTTGTACCATGTATCAGAACTTCATTCCTTTTTATGGATGAATAATATTCTACTTCATATATATGCAGTCAGCCCTCTGTGTCTGAGGGTTCTGCATCCATGGATTCATCCAATTACTGATTGAAAATATTAAAAGATATAGATAACAATAAAAAATACAAATAAAAAATGCAGTGTAATAACTATTTACATAGCATTTACATTATATTAAGTATTATAACTAATCCAGAGATGATTTAAAGCAAGCTTGTCCAACCCACAACCCAGGATTGCTCTGAATGAGGCCCAACGGAAATTCGTAAGCTTTCTCAAAACATTATGAGAGTTTTTGGGGGATTTTTTTTAAGCTCATCAGCTATCATTAGTGTATTTTATGTGTGGCTCAAGACAGTTCTTCTTTCAGTGTGGCCCGGAAAACAAAAGACTGGGCACCCCCTGATTAAAGTATACAGGAGGATGTGCATAGGTTATATGCAAGTACTACACAATTTTATATAACGAACTTGAGAATCTGTAGAGTTTGATACGGTGGCGGTGAGGGAAGTCCTGGAACCAATCCCCTGCTGATAACAAGGGATGACTATATCTCATTTTGTTTATCCATTCATCTGTTGTTGGACATTTGAGTTGTTCCCACCTTTTGGCTATTGTGAATGATGCTGTGTTGAATATTGGTATATAAATATCTGTTCAGGTTCCTGCTTTTTCAGTTTCTTTGAGTGTATACCTAAGAAAAAAATTACTGTATCATATGGCAATTCTATGTTTAGCTTTTTGAGGAATCGCCAAACTCTTTTCCACAGTGGCTGTACCATTTTTCATTCCCTCCAGCAATCTATAACAGGGTTCAAATTTCATCGCATCCTCACCAATACTGGCTATTTTATCTGACTTGATTATAGCTATGCTAGTAGGTGTAAAGTAGTCTTTCATTGTGGTTTTGATTTGCATTTCCCTGATAACTAATGATATTGAGCATCTTTTCATGTGCTTATTGACCATTTGTATACCCTCCCTGGAGAAATGTCTGTTAGGATCCTTTGCCCACTTTTAAATTGGGTTGTTCATTATCCTATAGGGTTGTAAGAGTTCTTTCTGTATTCTAGATACAAGTCCCTGGATACAAGATATATGATTTACCTGGGAGTTACAACTAAGCTAGAGCCACTTTAAGTTATTCTCTTTAGGTTTTCTAGGCCATCCCATTTGTGTAAATTCAAACTGCAGATATATATAGATATAGATATAGATATATAATTTTTTTTTTTTTTTTTTTTTTGAGACAGAGTTTTGCTCTTGTTGCCCAGGCTGGAGTGCGATGGCGCGATCTTGGCTCACTGCAACCTCTGCCTCCTGGGTTTAAGCGATTCTCCTGCCTCAGCCTCCTGAGTAGCTAGGATTACAGGCATGCACCCCCATGCCCGGCTAATTTTGTATTTTTAGTAGAGACGGGGTTTATCCATGCTGGTCAGGCTGGTCTCGAACTCTTGACCTCAGGTAATCTGCCTGCCTTGGTCTCCCAAAGTGTTGGGATTACAGGCATGAGCCACCATGCCTGGCCAAACTGCAGACATTTTTTGAGCTGGCTTGTGGTTACAAATTCTTGGGAAAGGTTTTATTTTCCTTTCACCCATTCCCAAGGTCAAGACAAGCAAGTTTACTTGCTGTCCTGTTCAACACAGTGGGGTTTTAATTTCACAACCATACACTTAGTGTGTAGCTCTTGGGGGTTCCAGTTTTTTATTATAATAGATCCTCTGCATAATCTACACATTGGGTGGGTCCTAAGCTTTATCCTCTGCCCACCCTACCCCTGCCTCCCGTTGTAGCTATTAAAGTCGTAAGTTCAAAGTTTTTAAGGTTTGGCAAGAAATATTGGTGAGAAAGCTTGTTTAATATTTAGTGTTTCTACTTTCACTTTGTTTTTGGGAACTGCAGATTCTTGCTTTCATGCCAGCTCTGAAACATGCTTCAACCGCTGGATATGATGTCAAAAACATTGCTAAGTTGGCAGGAAAGCAGTCAGGGTCATTCGGCGAATCTAATACACAATATTTCTATAGATGGTTATCAGGTCATTGGAATTGAGGTCAGTAAACTCTAAGACTACGGTGATTTGTTGATAGGGACATTAAAGTCGTCTGGCATGATATTGGGATTAGAGTTAGAGCTGAAAACTGAGTGAGATGCCCAAATCCTCATGGAATTTTGGGGAAGGTACTAGGTTAGTAGTGAGCTGACAAGGTATAGGTAAGGTAGAGGTAGTAAAGTTGGGTGAACTAAGTCTCAGAGGAGGTCTTTTTCTATACAAGGGTGAAAGAGTGGTAACCTTGGAAGTGTCGATAGAAAGTAAGGATGCAGGATGCTTATCCCTGCTGCATGTCTTGTGGTGCACAGGTGTGGTTGAATGACAAGTGGTACGTCATTGTCTCTCTCTTAACCTTTGACATCTCTCTTAACCTCATATTGTTTCTGTTCATAAACTGACCAAATTGCAATACAAATGAATTCTGTATTTAAACATACTTTGTAAAGAATAGGAAATAAGAAGATATGCTTTCTCCTTTCCTCTAATAGCTCAATGGACTGAGTTCTTCCAGGCAGGGACTAAGCCTTTTATAACCCAAGTACTTATTAAAGTACTTGCCATTGAAATAGCAAAAACTGCAATTACTTTTGCACCAACCTAAATATTTGACAGGCAATTTTAAAATAATTAATATATATGAGTTTTTCCTTTCTACATGTGATTAAAAGAGAATGTCAGATTTCCTATAATGCTGGAGTCTAGGGCAAGTGATTGTGTAACACTCATTTCATATTCAACATGATAGTGTTGCTAATAGTTCATATCCTTAAGCGTATGAGGTAACACATTTTTTATACTGAAAATTGCTATTCTCTGGGTAGCATATGGCAGACATGGTCATAACATGTATTCTTTCTTTTAAAAAAAGAGTCCAGCCAGGCATGGTAGCTCACACCTGTAATCCCAGCACTTTGGGAGGCCAAGGCGGGTAGATCACCTGAGGTCGGGAGTTTGAAACCATCCTGAACAACGTGGAGAAACCCTGTCTCAACTAAAAATACCAACTTAGCCGGGCGTGGTGGTGCATGCCTGTAATCCCAGCTACTCGGGAGGCTGAGGTAGGAGAATCGCTTGAACCCGGGAGGCGGAGGTTGCAGTGAGCCGAGATCATGCCATTGTGCTCCAACCTGGGCAACAAGAGTGAAACTCCGTCTCAAAAAAAAAAAAAAAAAAAAAAAAAATCCATATCTAAATTCATGCTTATTAAAAATATGTTTAGATTCTTTCTCAAACCATTTCTAAGTACAGAAGAGGCAATATGGAATATGCTGTAGTTTAGACTTTAAAGTTTAGAGTCATGACTACAAAAATACAAATTTTTGTTTAAAGAAAGTCTTTGCTCTTGTTGCTTTCTCTAGTACTATTAAATACTTTATTTTTTCACTTTCCTGTTATTTAGAGAAGGTGTTGGCAAACCTTTTCTTAAAGGGATAGATAATACATATTCTGAGCATGAAGGCCATATTGTCTCTGTCACAACTATTCAAGTCTGCTGGTGTGGTGTGCAAGCAACTGTGGACAATAATAAATTAATGAATGTGGCTGTGTCCCAGTAAAACTTTATTTACAAAAACAGGTAGACCATGGTTTCCTGACCCCTGATCTAGAGTAAGACCTCAACAGATGGACACTGAAAATGAAATGGTAGAAGGGAATCAGTCATTCAATAATTTAATTAGCAAATTGAGTGCATGCTATTTGCCAAACTGAAGACTAAGCTGTTAACTAAATTCTTGTATATATACTGACTGGAATATGAAGCATCATTGAAAATGATAATTTTGAAGAATAAACAACATGGGAAAATGGTTTGAAATAGGAAATCAGGATAAAAGTTTCAAGTTTATGTCTTAATAAGTATGGGCCAGGTACAGTGGCTCATGCCTATAATCCTAGTACTTTGAATCAGGAGGATCACTTGAGACCAGGAGTTAGAGACCAGCCTGCGCAACATAGTGAGACCTTGTCTCCACCAACTAACAATACATACATACATAAAAATATTGAAAGGAATAACAAAAATTCATGCATTCCTTTCAATATTTGTATGAATTTATACAAATAGATGGATAGGATAGATGGTAGAAGGATGATAGGTAATTCTGTTTTTCAAATTGTCTGCAATATCTTTACATTCCAAAAATACCTAAAAAATGACCTAATGAGATGCTGATTAAAACTATTGTTTTTTTTATCACTATATAGTAGGAAAAAGAGACTCTTCGTAAAACTATTGTTCAGTGAAGTCCTGAAGGTTTTTTACTTAATCAGTGTAAGATTGACATTTGAGGAAAATGTGTTGCCCCTCTGTTCAAGACATATTATCATTTCTCTTAATTTTTTTTTTATGTTTTAACAGTGCCCTTATGTTTGCCATTTGTTATATTTACTTACCAAAAAAGAGAATGGTGAGTATTTTCATTACAGTTGTATTGCACATTGTGGAATTAGCATTTGTATTGGCCTTTATAAAGTTAAAATAACTATTAGCATTAGTTATATGACAGAAGTCATTTTGTGGAAATTGCTTTTTAGTACTTTAAGAGCATCTGCTCAATGGCGTAACTGAACAGGGTATTTATTTTCTTGATATGTTATAAGAAGAAACTGTATGAACTGCATGGTGGTTAAATATAACCGATTTCTTTTTATTCTGAATCCAAATGCATGGTACCTCTTTCCTTTATGTTTTCTAGTCAAACCATTTCGTGTGAGAAAACTGCTTGATCTTCAGGCCAAAATGGTGAGTACTGAAAAGACCTAAGACCTGCCAATGTACTATGTACCAGGTACTGAGCCAGGCATTGGGAATACAAAATCAAATAACTGGATCTTTTTTTTTTTTTTTTTTTAAAGACAGGGTCTCACTCTGTTGCCCAGACTAGAGTGCAGTGGCACGATCTCGGCTCATTGCAACCTCTGCCTCCCAGGTTCAAGCGATTCTCCTGCCTCACCCTCCCGAGTAGCTGGGATTATAGGCACGCGTCACCACACCCGGCTAACTTTTGTATTTTTTGGTAGAGACAGGGTTTCCGCATGTTGGCCAGGCTGGTCTGAAACTCCTGGCCTCAGTGATCCATCTGCCTCAGCCTCCCAAGGTGCTGGGATTACAGGTGTAAGCCACCGCACCTGGCCTATAACTCAGTATCTTTAAGGAACTTATTTTCTGGGGAGCTCAGTCAACAAAATGAAAAATCGGAATCAGACTTGGGGTCAAGGAGGAGTGGTGATGCTTGAGAGAATTATTTTATTTTATTTTTATTTTATAGATGGAGTTTCACTCTTGTTGCCCAGGCTGGACTGCAGTCGGGCGTAAGCTCACTACAACCTCCACCTCCTGGGTTCAAGCAATTCTCCTGCCTAAGCCTCCTGAGTAGCTGAGATTACAGGTGCCCGCCACCATGCCCAGCTAATTTTTTGTATTTTTAGTAGAGACAGGGTTTCATCATGTTGGCCAGGCTGGTCTCGAACTCTTGACCTCATGTGACCCACCTGTCTCAGCCTCCCAAAGTGCAGGGATTACAGGCATGAACCACTGCACCCGCCCTGCTTGAGATAATTTTTCAGGGATGAATAGGATTTAAGTAGGCAAAGAAGGGAGAGAAGGGCATTCCTCCCAGAGGGAACAGCATGAGCAAAGACATGGAGATGTCAAACAGCAAACATTGTTTAGGGAGCTGGGTTGGTATGGCTGTAACAGTAAGTGTTAGGGAGTGGTCATAAATGAATTTATATTTTGTATGGATGTGATCTAGGAAAGCTTTTTTTTTTTTTTTTTTTTTTTTTTTTTTGAGATGGAGTCTTGCTCTGTTGCCCAGGCTGGAGTGCAGTGGTGCGATCTCAGCTCACTGCAACCTCTGCCTCCTGGGTTCAAGCAGTTCTCCTGCCTCAGCCTCCTGAGTAGCTGGGACTACAGGCGCACACCACCACGCCAGGCTAATTTGTGTATTTTTAGTAGAGACGGTGGTCTCATCATGTTCGCCAGGCTGGTCTCAAACTCCTGATCTCAGGTTATCCATCTGCCTTGGCCTCCCAAAGTGCTGGGATTACAGGTGTGAGCTGCTGAGTCTGGCCTAGGAAAGCATTTTAAGACATTATCTTCTGGAAGCTTAAACTTCAGTATATTCTCTGACTGTTATCTCTGGTCCTTACAGCTCTCTTGCATTGTTATTTCCACTTTACCTGCCAGGTCACAGAAGTCTGTGAAGCTTTGGATATGAAACAATAGGAAGTAATAGTGGCCATGCCTAACTGGAGCCTTCATGGCCTACCTATAGGCATTTATTGAATGAAAGACACAAACACAGAACACATTTGTGCTTCTGCAATGTGAGGTCTCCTCTTAGTGCAGTTCAATGATTATTCTTTTTTTATAGCCTTCTGTTTTAGTTCCATGGGTACAATTATTTTTTCTCAGTTCTCTGAAGATATTATTGGTAATATTTTTGTCCATTTTGAATTTTATTTTACATTAATAGAAATTATGAAAAAGATATACCTTTTCCCATGTTACAGCAAAACGTTTCAATGGAATAAGACAATTCTTACCATAATAAAAGATCTTAGTACCCGGGTGTGGTGGCTCACACCTGTAATCCCAGCACTTTGGGAGGCTAGGCGGGCAGATCACAAGGTCAAGAGTTCGAGATCATCTTGGCCAACATGGTGAAACCCCGTCTCCACTAAAAATACAAAAAATAGCTGGGCGTGATGGTGGGCACCTGTAATCACAGCTACTTGGGAGGCTGAGGCAGGAGAATTGTTTGAACCCGGGAGGTGGAGGTTGCAGTGAGCTGAGATCATGCCAGCCTGGGCAACGGGGCGAGACTCTATCTCCAAAAAAAAAGGTCTTGCTGATTTGTATGAGCTGAAACACAGTGTATGTTCAAGTTAAAAAATGATTTATGAGATGATTGTCTAAAAATTTATAACGGAGACACTAAATGTGTGGTTTCATTACTACCACTCTATACAGTACATCACTAAGTTATTCCATTATCAATAAGTACCCATTTATAAAGATGCATACATAACATTGTTTTGGTTAGCTGAATTTTGATGAATTTGGGTAAGTCCAACAATATCAAACCAAGAAGGCATAACCATGTTCATATGTAACCTAACATGCATGATAGTAACAGGCATAGTCAACATATGTGAGGAAATACATCGGATGTGTGAATTTCTGATACCTGCCAAGGCATATATCCCGTCTATCCCCATCCATGCTCCATAACTCCCATCTATGAAGGAAACAAAACCACAAAAGTTGTCTTTCTGGTGGCAGGCATGAATGGTAGGAAGTGGGGCATTTTCCTATATACACTAGGCCCTGTCCAGAGCAATCTTTAGAACAAGAAGGGGGAATTAGGTCTCATCCTAAGGGTTGGTTCTCCCTCTACCAGGCATGAGCCTGTGTGTATACACTTTGGGCTGTGGTTTTTTTCTGTTTCAAGCTTTGTCTCTGTTTCCTCATAGTTTCTGTTTTTAGATTGTTTGGTCTTTCATGGTACTTTTTACATTTAAATTTTATTTTAATTTTTTTTTAGAGACGGGGGTCTCACTTTGCACCCAGGCTGAAGTGCAGTGGCATGATCATGGCTCACTGACACCGTGAATTCCTGGGCTCAAGTGATCCTCCCTCCTCAGCCTCTAGAGTACCTGGGACTACAGGCATGCACCACCAGACCTGACTGATTTTTAAATTTTTTGTAGAGACAGGGTCTTTCTGTGTCACCCATGCTGGTCTCAAACTCTTGGGCTCAAGCAATTTTCCCGCCTTGGCCTCCCAAAGTGCTGGGATTACAGGTGTGAACCACTGCTCACCAATGCTTGGTAAAGCTTAATTGTTCATATTTAAAAGTAAAACAGTAACATGATGATTGGAAACTTGCGTGTATGAGCAGGACTTGTTCATTGTAGGATCTTGATGTTTTGTTGAGGATCCTCCCAGATGACTATGTTAATATTCTCAAAGCAGAATTCTCCTGTTTCCTGTCTTATGGGGTTGCATAGTTGTACGTAGAGAATCAAGTGTATATGTGTGTGTGTGTGTGTGTGTGTGTGTGTGTGTATTTATAATATTATAGGGAATTGGCTCATTTGATTATGGTGGCTGGTAAGTCCAAAATCTACAGGATGGGCCAGCAGGCTGGAGACCTAGGAGAGCTGATGTTCCAGTTTGAGTTAAGTGGCAGTCTACTATAGAACCAGGAAGAACTGCTGTTGCAGATAAAGTCTGAAGGCAGTCTGTTGGACATTTTCTTCTTCTTTTAGGACCTCTTCTATTCAGGCCATCAACTGATTGGATGACACCTATCCACATTGCAGAGGGCAGTCAATTTGCTTTACTCAAAGTCTACTGATTTAAATGTTAATCATATCCAAAAAACCCTCACGGAAACACCCAAAATAATGCTTCTCCAAATATCTAGGCAGCCTGTGGACCAGCCAAATCAAAACTTAAAATTAACCATCTGATATGGTTTGGCTGTGTCTCCACCCAAATCTCATCTTGAATTATAATTCCCATAGTCCCCACATGTCATGGGAGGGACCCGATGGGAGGTAATTGAATCATGAGGGCGGTTCCCCCATGCTATTCTTGTGATAGTGAGTTCTCACAAGATCTGATGGTTTTATGAGGGGCTTCCCCCTTTGCCCAGCTCTAATTCTTTTCCTTCCTGCCATCATGTGAAGAAGGATGTGTTTGCTTCTCCTTCCGCCATGATTGTAAGTTTCCTGAGGCCACCCTAGCCATGCGGAACTGTGAGTCAGTTAAATCTCTTTCCTTTATAAATGACCCAGTCTCGGGCAGTTCTTTATAGCGGTGTTAGAATGGGGTAATACATCATCACAGGGTATAAACCTAGCTACTGGTACTCTGAGACCTGAGCACTAGAAAGCAGTGAGAAATGGTCTTGGTATCCTCCCTTGGCTGTGCCTGGTATCCAAGTCCAGCTTCATTTTCAGAGAGTAAAGCCCTAATGTTTTGCCAGTATAGTGAAGGAATTTGGGATTCTAACTGCTTCTTATATAGCCTTTCATGCAATACTCCTGTTTTCTGGCCCTCTTGCATCCCCACTTTTTAGAGGTATCTGGTCCCTCAACTCATGATCCTTTCTGGGAGTTGTCAAGCAAGAATCTGATTTTTTTGAGGCTTTTTCTGTTTACACCTTAGATTTCATTTTATCTATTCTGCTAACTTGGTTTCTATTTGGCCATCTTCATTCTAGATTCCAAAATCTTATTTAGATTTCTTATATGCTGTTGTCTCCTCTCTTGTTCTCTTTGAACTTGTAGTTTGCTTTATCCTTTTTCATTCTTATTTAATTAATTAATTTATTTTTTTGGAGATGGAGTCTCACTCCGTCACTAGGCTGGAGTGCAGTGACGCGATCTCAGCTCCCTGCTACCTCTGCCTCCCAGGTTCAAGCCATTCTCCTGCCTTAGCTTCCCGACTAGCTAGGACTACAGGTGTGCACCGTCACACCCGGCCTAATTTTTGTATTTTTAGTAGAGATGGGGTTTCACCATGTTGGCCAGACTGGTCTCAAACTTCTGACCTTAAGTGATACACCCACTTTGGCCTTCCAAAGTGCTAGGATTACAGGCATGAGCTACTGCGCCCAGCCACCTTTTTCATTCTTTCACTGTCTTTTAAATGGGGCTTTGGGAGAGCCCAGAGTTAATCATATGTTCAATATGCCATTTTTAACTGGAAATCTCCCCCTTCCCTCTTTTAGTATTAACTTTTTAACAAAAAAGATAGTTTTAATTAACTAGACTATAAGTTCTAAAGGCCTCAGCACAACTAAGTATTCTCTAAAAAGCATTCTAGCTCAAAACAAACACTCTGATACTCATTACTAATGGGTGTACAGAGGTTAGGAGATATTTTCAACATAGATAAACTGGGTCATTTTGGTTTTTTAATACATTTAATTTCAAGAAGCTGTTATAAAATGGAAATATTGTATTTCTAAGCCTCGTTTGCTGCCTTACTTTGTACAGTACTCGATTCAATAACATTTTAGCATAATAAAACAATTTGGTTACTTCCTTAGAATTCATTTTAGTGGTATGCTTTCTCTGGATAGCTAGATGTATAAAACAGGTATCTAGCAGTAATCCCTTCTTTCATTGTGAAATTAGTGCTTTTGTTAAAACTTGTTTCAGTTATATCAAAGCTGCGTGATTATGGCATACCAATTGTAGTTTCCTAGATAATTTTCCAATAATTATAATAATCAGGTATTAGCTTCTCTTTTGGTCCTATCTCCTTGAGGTCTAAATCAAAGATGAGTAAACTTTGAGTCCTGAGTATGCTACCAGTGAGAATAAGCTATGCTATGCTAGTAAGCATGACTGGTCAGCCTAAGGTATAGGAAGAGAAGAGAGAAAATACAAGGAAGAAGTAAAGTTGGAAAAGGTCGTAAGAGAGAAGATCACAGTTTGGAGAGAGTTGTTTTATGGTGGTTGACTTAAATGTCTGGTTACTCATTCCTTGATTTTTGATAGCATCTTCCTATAGCTATATCTCATAGTGAAATTATGGTCTGAATATACTTTTTTCCTTCTTATTGGCATTTGTTTCCTCAGTTTCTTAATAGTCACAGAATTGAAAATGGAAAACTTATTTTATTTCAGGGAATGCAGCCTCATCTCCAGGCTTTGTTGTCGCTGTATAAGTTCTTTGCTCCTGCTCTGATTTCTGTATCTTTGCCTGTAAGGAAGAAGGTAAGGGATTAAGGAGAGAGAAATCATATTGAGATTGAAATATGTTATTTTTGGTAAAGTTAACTTACCGATTTCAACTAAAATACTGTTTGGGGAAAGTTTTTTTTAGGGATTGGCACTTCGTGTTGATCCCATTTGGTGTATTTAATAGATTACTAATCAGAAAAAAAAAAATAAGTGCATTTGTATGAGTGTAAAGGATTTCATAATATGTTTTCAATAACGAGGAGTTTTAGACTTTATGTTGCTCCAATTTATGGGTACCTACTCTCTTGTACTTTATATCCAAATTTATAGATATATTTTAAGAATTCAGAGAATCTGTGGAAGATGGCTCTGCTTGCCGTGAAGCAAAGAAACCGGGGACCTTCTCCAGAACCTCTGAAGTTGATGTTGGGTCCAGCTAATGTTCGTCCTCTAAAAAGAGTAAGTATCTAAAGCTGAAACAACTTGCATTACTTTCTTTTATTAAATCCAAGTAATAACCATTCAGATCTTAGAGGAGATTATAGATATTTAAGTACATGTCAGTTACCCAGGATTCTGTGTAAGCCATATTCAGATTCCTTTAATTGAAACACCTTAACAACTGCTTTTATATTTATGGTTTGTAGTCTGTTTAGTCCATTGATAGATTGTTTTATTATCTTTCTTCAGAAGTGGAATTCTCTCTCAATTATACCAGTGCTCAATTCCAGTAGCTACACTAAAGAATGTGGAAAAAAAGAGATGAGTCTTTCTGATTGTCTGAATAGAAGTGGATCATTTCCACTAGAACAACTTAAAAGCTTCCCCCAACTTTTACAGAATATCCATTGCTTAGAGGTATGTGACTGGACCATGTGCTTCTTTGCATTTTCTATTTGAATTTCATAGCCTTTTTTTTTTTTTTTTGAGATAGGGTCTTACTCTGTCACCCAGGCAGTGGCGTGATCTTGGCTCACTGTTACCTTGAACTCCTGGGCTTATGTGATCCTCCCACCTCAACCTTCCAAGTAGCTAGGACTATAGATGTGCATCACCATGCCTGGCTAATTTTTAAAACAATTTATATCAGGCTGGGCATGGTGGCTCACGCCAGTAATCCTAGCACTTTGGGAGGCCGAGGTGGGCAGATCACTTGAGGTCAGGAGTTCGAGACCAGCCTGGCCAAAATGGTGAAACCCCATCTCTATTAAAAATACAAAAATTGGGCTGGGTGCGGTGGCTCATACCTGTAATCCCAGCACTTTGGGAGACTGAGGCAGGCAGATCACCTGAGGTCAGGAGTTCGAGACCAGTCTGACCAACCTGGAGAAACCCCACCTGTACTAAAAATACAAATTTAGCTGGGCGTGGTGGTGCATGCCTGTAATCCCAGCCATTTCGGAGGCTGAGCAGGAGAATCACTTGAACCCGGGAGGCGGAGGTTGCAGTGAGCCGAGATCACGCCATTGCACTCCAGCCTGGGCAACAAGAGCGAAAGTCCATCTCAAAAAAAAAAAAAAAATTAGCCTGGCTTGGTGGTGCATGCCTGTGGTTCCAGCTACTCAGGAGGCTGAGGCACGAGAATCGCTTGAACCTGGGAGGCAGAGGTTGCAGTGAGCTGAGATGGCGCAACTGCTCTCCAGCCTGGGTGACAGAGTGAGACTCCATCTCAGAACAAACAAACAAAAAAATTATTTTAAAAATATGTTGCTCAATCTGACCTCAAACTCCTGGGCCCAAGTGACCCTCCTGCCTCAGCCTCCCAAAATTTTGGGATTATAGACATGAGCCACCATGCCCAGCCTATTTTTGTTATATATTTTCTATATGACGATTCCCTTAGCCACTTTTCAGATACTTAACTGTTGATCGGTTGTTCTGTCATTGCAGCTGCCTTCTCAGATGGGCTCAGTGCTAAACAACTCTCTGCTGCTTCACTATATTAACTGTGTCAGAGATGAGCCAGTCTTGCTGAGATTTTATTACTGGTTGAGTCAAACATTACAAGAAGGTAAGAATTGAGTGAGGATGAACCAAGACAGTTAAGAAATGGGTTTCTTTTATAAGGGTGCCAAATTCTAGACAACAGGAGTCTTCATATGCTGTAATTATGTCTGTGGTAATCTTATATTTAGAGCATGAATGTTTCTGTTGTTGTAATTTTATTTTATTTTATTTATTTTTTTTTTTTTTGAGACTGAGTCTGGCTCTGTCGCCCAGGCTGGAGTGCGGTGGCCGGATCTCAGCTCACTGCAAGCTCCGCCTCCCGGGTTCACACCATTCTCCTGCCTCAGCCTCCCGAGTAGCTGGGACCACAGGCGCCCGCCACTTCGCCCGGCTAGTTTTTTGTATTTTTTAGTAGAGGTGGGGTTTCACCGTGTTAGCCAGGATGGTCTCGATCTCCTGACCTCGTGATCCGCCCGTCTCGGCCTCCCAAAGTGCTGGGATTACAGGCTTGAGCCACCGCGCCCGGCCTGTTGTAATTTTAAGGCAGTAAGAAGGTGGAGGGATTTTGTTAAGGAAACACTGCTGGATGGCCACCAAAACTCACTGGGTGGCTCCACTTTGATGACTATCACAATCCAAGGATTCTTCATTTTTGTATATTCAGTAACTTGCTGTTAGGGCCCCAGAGTCATCCCGTTAATGGTAACGAAACTCAAAAGAGACAAATGTATAAGCCAGAATGTCAGCTTATTATAAAATTAATTATTTCTGGTAAACAAAATGCTCATATCTGCCAACCAGAATATCCCCTCTCTGCTGTCAGCATATATGGGAGTCAAATTTGTCATTAGAAGATTTCTTAATTATAGAATTAAAGGAAAGGGCAGTGAGAAGTCTTTCATCCGGCCATAGTAAAGCCTGAGCATTTCATTCCTCCAATGGTGGGGGGCGGTGGGGAGGGGCAGGTATATTTCTCTAGAGAGAGTATTTCTTTTGACCAAATTTGAGTGTTTCTTTACTGGATACTGGATAAGCAACTCCTGATTCTTCTGGTGGTTAAAGTTGCTTTTAGTTGGTTCCAGTCCAATTCTCCTTCTTCTGCTCTGAAGAATATGATATAGGTTATTAGATTTCCACCTACTAAATTTCTGTCACTCTTACATTATACCCAGCCTACTCTAATTGAAGTTTAGGGTATTCTAAAACTTTTAATTCAGATGTTTATACTTTCTTCGATTGATTGCTATGTGATATAAAGCTTATCATATTCGTTATATGTGAATTCTCTCCATTTCTATAACCTTTTCCCTATATTTACACTATAAACTTTTCCCTATATTACTAAGTTGTTGAGGAATATCTCACTATCATCTCCATGTATCTGTTCCAGTCTGCATCATGAGTTAGCTAGGATGTATGAGACTTATGGCTTTTTTACTTTGTCACTTGTCACTTTAGTGATAATTATGTTTTGTGCACTTTTTTATTGTGGTACAACTAGATGCTTATATTTACTGTTTCTGCTCTAGAATGTATTTGGTATAAGGTGAATAATTATGAACATGGAAAAGAATTTACCAACTTCCTGGATACTATCATCAGGGCAGAGTGCTTCTTACAAGTAAGATTTCACTTGCTTCTTCCACTCTCCACCACTCTTTACTAAAATTTATTTAGATATCCATTGAAAACTTTTTCTTGCCTGGCTGCAGTGGCTCACACCTGTAATCTCAGCACTTTGGAGGCCAAGGCAGGTGGATCACTTGAGCCCAAGAGTTCAAGACCAGCTTGGGCAACACAGCAAAACCCCATCTCTACAAAGAATACAAAAATTAGCCAGGCATGGTGGCATGCATCTGTAGTCCCAGCTACTCAGGAGGATTAGGTGGGAGGATCACTTGAGCTCAGGAGGTCAAGGCTGCAGTGAGCCATAATTGTGCCACTGCACTGCAGCCTGGATCACAGAGTGAGATCCTGTCTCAAAAACAACAACAAAAAACCTTTTTTTTTAGTATCTGACATCTTTTGTAAATAATATTTGTTCAGTTTGAAGCTCATTATAGATAAAACTGAGTTGGACTTTTATCTTTGCACTGTTAGATTTAAAGAAAGAATATGTTGTATTATGCAAATAAAAGGGGAAAGCCTGTAATTTAAGAGAACAAACTGAAGATGTAATTAAATGTATTCAGTTAATTGAATTAGCCAGTAATGTAAATTTCATAGGGTCACTACTTATATCCTTATAATCAACAAACATTTTTTGAGCACCAAATATGTTCCAGCCAATGGACTATTTGGTCTGGGTAACCCTGAGTTGTATTTTAAGCTGCAGCTTAGGTATCAGCACCATCAAGAAACCTTCACTTATTGCCCAGTGTGGGTTAGCTCCTCGTTCTATGTGCTCCCATGGCTCCCTGTGCTTGCCTCTATCGTGACACTTTTAGCATCCATTTTTTCCACTCATTATGAGCTCCCAGCAGGCAGAAACCATGTCTAACTTTTCTTCATGTATAGATGTTCAGCTTGATTGATAAATGTTTGTGGAATAATTCTTTGTTTTTTTGTTTTTTTTTGAGACAAGGTCTTGTTCTGTTGCCCAGGCTGGAGTGTACTGGCACAATCATGGCTTACTGCAGCCTTGACCTCCTGGGCTCAATTGATCCTCCCCGCTCAGTCTAGTTAGTAGTTAGGACTACAGGTGTGCACCACCACTCCTGGCTATATTTTGTTTGTTTGTTGTATTTTTTTTTTTTTTTAATAAAAACGGGGATTTACCACGTTGCCCAGGCTGGTCTCAAGCTCCTGGGCTTAAGCGTTTCTTCTGCCTTGGCGTCCCAAAGTGCTGAGATTACAGGTGTGAGCCATCACACCCAACCCAAGTTTTAGGGATTTGGTGTGAAACCATTTAATTGGAAGCTGGGTGCAGATGATGGTAGTGAGTATAGCAATTTAGGTTGATGTTTACGTTTCCTACTTGGGAAGATGGATGGCATTCACTGAGAAAAGAAATATAGTAGGAGCAGGCTTGGAAGGAAAGATGTTTCACTTAAGAGAGTCCTAATAGGACATCAAAGCGGTAATATCCAGTACACAGTAAAATGATGAGTCTAGAGCTCAGGAATGAGATTTGGGCTAGAGATACAGATTTAGGAACCCTCATGTTAAAAGTGGCTTTAGCTATGATATGGATGAGATTGTACAGAGAATTCATGTCATGAAAAGAAGGTCTGAGGATAGAGTCCTGGTGCATGTCACTGTGAAAAGCTTAGGTGACAAAGGGAAAAAGGGAAGTCCCAGATCCTCACTCTGGTGGAAATATAAGCAACCTAGACATTTGAGCCTCTAAAGATGGAGCTGCCCAGAGTTAGGATTTGGTCTATGGCCTCTAATGAAATTCTAGCCCTATTACATAATATTGTATACATTTTATTGACTGTTCAAATTACTGCATGTATCCCAAGATAGTACATTTTATTTTTTAAAAAAAATTCTATAACTTTTAACCTTCTTTCCAATTGATGAACTTTTATGGTGTTTGATAACTATATTGATAAAGATGGTAATGTATGCAAATACTAATCATCTCATCCTTTTTCTGAGGAAGTCTGGCACCTAACCTAAGGCTTTTATTATATTCATGACAAAAAAATTAGTCTAAGAGTGAAGCAACTATAACACAAAATAAACTGGTTGTTTAGAGTGTAATTTTATGACTGAAGAGTTCCATATAAGGATTTACTATTCACTTGTGTTACAGGAGGGGTTTTATTCCTGTGAAGCATTCCTGTATAAGAGCCTTCCTCTCTGGGATGGCCTTTGTTGTCGGTCACAGTTCCTTCAGCTTGTGAGCTGGATTCCTTTTAGTAGCTTCTCTGGTATGTATTATGAAAATTTGGAGTCATTTAATTCAATGTACTAAGATTGAAAGGATTTTGAATAATCTTTTTTTTTTTTATTCCTAGAGGTGAAACCACTTCTTTTTGACCATCTAGCACAGCTCTTCTTTACATCAACCATTTATTTCAAGGTAACAAAAACTTGCCTTGCTTAGATTCAATAGGATGTATTATTCTATTGCTAGTGGTACACAATTCCAAACTGACATTACAGCAATGGTTTTATAACAGGATTTTCTTGGACCTGGGCTTTGAGGTGCTGCATCACTCAACTCAAAGTTAATGCATAGAATGTTCCTTTTTTAAGGCTGTGTTGCATACAGTTTTCCTGACCTGTTTCCACTTGTAGCAAATGACATAGTGAACGAACAAGTGGCAGACGCATATTAATAAAAACAAATGAACTGAGAAATACTTAGTTTGATTGTTGTAGTTTATATTTTTGTAGATACATTTATTCATTTCACAAATATTTTTTGAGCACCTACTATATACCCTTCTTGACACTGGGAATATAGTAGTGACCAAAGCAAACAAAACTCCCCTTGACATTCATATTTTATATTTATAGTAATCGTCGTTTTCTGCTAATAAAATTGTTCCAACCTTATATATAATATGTTACTATTTTGGGGTGGTCTCCAAGAAGACCAGTATGGCTTCCAGAAGTTCTACCTGAATGAGTTTGAGAGCCACTTTCTTATAGAATGGTTATTCCTATTCTAAAAGAGGGGCAATTAAGTAATGTTTCTTTTATAACTTTTTTTTTTTTTTTTTTTACCTTAAATCACTTACTGTTGGCCACATTGACAGGAAACATGTTGTCCTGGTTAGTGTTTGTCATAATTGAATGGCACTTGCTTAATTACCTATCACATTAAGTTGGATTTGAGGTCTATTTATGTTAATTGTAACTTTTACATCCTGACCAATATCATCATTCACATGATATCCACACCAATTCTCCCAGCTAATAAATTTTCAGAGACTTCAGTTTGAAATTTTTTTTTTTTTTTGCAATTCTCTCTCAGTCTTCTAATTGGGTCATTCTTTGTTTCTTCTCTTATTCTTCCACGCTAAAGAACAGTTTAAACATTAGGCTGGACCTTAGGAAATTGCCACTTCTTGTACGTCAGAGGTGGTTAATGATTGGCAGTTTGCTGTGGTTCAACCTAATATGCATATACACATTCATACACATATATGTGAGAGTGAGAGGAGTGGGGAGAGGAAGGAAGGAAGGGAGGGAACAGACAGCAGGCTAAAAGCAGAACTCAGGGGAATGCACAGTATTTAATTCTCAGGCCAAGAAGGAGGACAGTCTGAAGGAATCTTTTTTTTTTTTTTTTTTGAGACGGAGTCTCACTCTGTCGCCCAGGCTGGAGTGCAGTGGCCAGATCTCAGCTCGCTGCAAGCTCCGCCTCCCGGGTTCACGCCATTCTCCGGCCTCAGCCTCCCGAGTAGCTGGGACTACAGGCGCCCGCCACCTCGCCCGGCTAGTTTTTTGTATTTCTTAATAGAGACGGGGTTTCACCGTGTTAGCCAGGATGGTCTCGATCTCCTGACCTCGTGATCCGCCCGTCTCGGCCTCCCAAAGTGCTGGGATTACAGGCTTGAGCCACCGCGCCCGGCCTGAAGGAATCTTAAGAAATTGCCAGAGGTATAAAAATAACCAGGAGAATAATAGTTCCAAGGAAACAAAGGGAATATAGGATATCAAAAAAGAATGAAGGAATGATGTTGCTAAGTATCCCAGGAAGGTTCAGAAGGATACGGACAAAAAAAGTTTCTTTTAGAATTGACAATACAGAGGTTTTGGCTTCCTTAGTGAGTAGTTCCAATGGAACAACTTCTAGTTGTTAAGGTGGGATATGGAAATGTATTCAGAGGAGGTAGAAGTCAGATTGTGTGGGTTGAGGAGTGAGTGAAAAGTCAAGTCAAGACAATGAGTATAGAATATATTTCAAAATGTTTGACCAAAAAAAAAGTTGTAGAGAGAGCTATAGGGGGACTATGAACCAGGGGAAGTTGTTTGTTTGTTCGTTTGTTTGTTTTGCCTCTAAAATGAGAGAAACGTGAGTGTGTTTATAGATGGAGTCAAAGGAGCCAGTGGAGAAGAGGGAGAGGTTGAAAATGGAGAAAAGATTGGGGATAATTGATGGTACAAGGTTCCAGAAGAAATATGAAGGTATTGGGTTAAAACTAGGTAGTGAGATTTACTTGAATGGGTGGTTAGGAATTGGGAGGCACCATTTATCCTCTAAGACTGGAGCGAGGATGCATGGATAGGTGTATATATAGATATATTTGTAAAGTTAGAAGAAAGGGCAAGACAAAGTACTTTGTGGCTAAGAATGTTAAATTTCTCAAAATAAGAAGCATGATTTACAGAATAGAATTAAGTAGGACACTCCAGGAGGGCGTTAGCTGCTTAGGACAGCCAGGAAGAAAAAAGAACTGGTTAAAGACAAGTAAAAGGATTATTGAGCGTCATTAAGAGCCCAGCAGAAGTTGGTGATCATAAATTTGGAATGGCGCCAATCTTTGCAGTTGTGTGTTTTCTTCCACTTAGATATTGGAGAAGAGAAAGCAAATTATGAGATTGAATCAGTTTGGGTTTTGCTGGTTGAATGGAGTACAAAAGAGTTGTCATCAGCTGTGTGGTCTAGTCTAGATAGGAAAGTAAGGCCAGGAGAAGGCTGATAAACCTGAAAAAAGAGGTTAAAAATTAAGGAATTGGCTGGGTGCGGTGGCTTGCGCCTGTAATCCCAGCACTTTGGGAGGCTGAGGTGGGCGGATCACTTGAGGTCAGGAGTTTGAGACCAACCTGGCCAACGTGGTGAAACCCATCTCTACTAAAAATATAAAAATTAGCCGGGCGTGGTGGTGCGTGTCTGTAATCCCAACTACTCAGGAGGCTGAGGCAGGAGAATCGCTTGAACCCGGGAGGTGGAGGTTGCAGTGAGCTGAGAGTGCACCACTGCACTCCAGTCTGGGCAACAGAACAAGACTCCGTCTCAAAAAAAAAAAAAAAAAAAAGGAATTAAGGGGCTGAATGTCTCTGATGTTGAGAAACAAGAGTAGCTATAGTTGGAGTTGAGTCTGTGAGAAAGCTGAAATAGGAAGTTATAACAAAGAAAAAAATAATAGATTTTGGTGTGGTTCAGTTCAGGTTATGACAGAATCTAGTGTGTGGCTGTGAGAGTGGGTAACTAAGGTGGAGTGAAGGTGAAGGTTATTTGATTCAAAGTCAAGGAACTGTGAAGCTGAAATGTTAGGGGGATCATTTGCATGGTCACTGGTGTAACTGAGGTATTGATGGCAGGACACAATGCAGAGTTCTAAGGTCCTCAATGAATCTGGATAAGATTCCAAGTGATAGACAGCAGAGATATGAGAAGATAAAAAAATAGAGGGTAGTGTAGCTGGATAATACGAACAAAGGAGAAAGGGTTTTTTACACAAGGAAGGAGGAATAATGGTTTGGAAATAGGGTTGAAGATAACCTTTTGTGTTGTGTTCAGAAAAGCAAGGGATAGCAGACTCATGAGAAAAACTGACTGTAGCAAAATGCAATCAAATATTTAGCCTAACAAATTCAGCTTTTAGTAGTAGTTTGACTAATAAGATTCTTTCTGTAGCTCACAAATTATTTGTAAACAATCTTAAGGCAATGGAAAAATAAAACCATAATATACAAAAATCAAATGGATCCATTTCTTAGATGGAGTCTCACTCTGTTGCCCAGGCTGGAGTGCAGTGGCGTGATCTTGGCTTACTGCAACCTCCGCCTAGTGGGTTCAAGTGATTCTCTTGCCTCAGCCTCCCCAGTAGCTGGGATTGTAGGTGCCCTCCACCACATCCAGCTAATGTTTTGTATTTTTTTTTTTTTTTTTAAGACGGAGTCTCGCTCTGTCACCCAGGCTGGAGTGCAGTGGCCGGATGTCAGCTCACTGCAAGCTCTGCCTCCTGGATTTACGCCATTCTCCTCCCTCAGCCTCCGGAGTAGCTGGGACTACAGGTGCCCGCCACCTCGCCCGGCTAGTTTTTTGTATTTTTTAGTAGAGACGGGGTTTCACCGTGTTAGCCAGGATGGTCTCGATCTCCTGACCTCGTGATCCGCCCATCTCAGCCTCCCAAGGTGCTGGGATTACAGGCTTGAGCCACTACGCCCGGCCTGTTTTGTATTTTTTAGTAGAGACGGGGTTTCACCATGTTGTCCAGGCTGGTCACGAACTCCTGACCTCAGGTGATCCACCTGCCTTGGCCTCCCAGAGTGCTGGGATTATAGGCGTGAGCCACCGTGCCCAGCCTGTATATTATCTTTTAAATTAAATCTAATTTCCTTCTTAAAGTAGGATTTATTTCTGATTTTATATTTACCTTCTCAAAGAGGGGGCTTATATTCTGTTCCACATTAGCACTGGGAAGCTTAGTATAGGGCACTGCTTACTTCTAGTTGTTAAAGTGGGATAGATATGGAAATGTATTCAGAGGAAACAGTGTCCTGGTTTGGTGGTGAAGGAGAGCTAGGATATGATTAAGGTAAGAAGACAGAAAAAGCATACTTTGTAGAATATGAAGGAGTATGTTTAGGTTACCACAGAACAGAGGTTCTGGATACTGCAGTTGAGAGATTTGGCAAGGATGGGATCAATGAAAGAGGACAAGAAGCATAGAGACAAGGAAGAATAAGTGACTAAAGGGGCTTACATATTGGGAGGTGACTAAGAGTAACAGGAATGTGAAATATGGTAGAATTAGCTAAACAGTAGTTTCTGAGGCCTGTAGTAACTAGTTATTGCCTTGTTATTGTATAACTTGATTACCCAGCTTAGTCTAATAAATGAATAGTATTTTTAAAACCTATTAAAATATTTTCACATTTTCAGTGTGTTTTGTTTGGGTCTAGTCAGTTATGCCTATCAGCAAATAACTTATTTTCACCGAAGAATTTTGCATGGGAAAGGCCCCACACATCCACACTAATGTTGTTATATTTGTTTAGAGTGTTAATTTTTCAATATCTGTCCTTATTGATTTATCATTTTCCATAGAGTTGCAAACAGTGGACATAAATTAAAAAATCGGAATACATAATTAACATTGCATAATACTTTTCATGTTTCCACATAGTCGTCATAATGTTGTTAATAGTGGCACTGTAGTCCTTAGTACCATAATTTATTTAGTAATTTATTATTATTTCTCTCTTTTTAGAGACAGGATCTTGTTCTGTTGCCCAGGCTGGAGGGCAGTGGTATCACTGTAACCTTGAACTCCTGGGCTCAAGGGATTCTCCCACCTCAGCCTCCCAAGTAGCTGAGACTACAGGCATGTGCCACCAAACCTGGCTAATTTTTAAAGTTTTTGTAGAGACACGGTCTCACTATGTTGCCCAGGCTGGTCTCGAACTTCTGGCTTCAAATGATCCTTTCATCTCAGCCTCCCAAAGTGTTGGGATTACAGGTGTGAGCCACCATACCTGGCCTCTATTATTATTTCTAATTTGTTTCTTTTGTCGGAATAGATAACAGTCTTGAGCATCTTCATAATATAGGTTTTTTTCTTAAACTCTTCCCTTGGCATACATTTATAGAAGTGAGATTACTGGATGAAAAGTAAGGTGCTGTTCCTTAGCTAATGGGATGTACACTGCAAGTTCTTGGAAAGAAGGAGGATGCAGTGAATGGAGTGCTTAAATAACAAGAGTCTAGCAGCCATGGGGAAAGAATTGGGGTTTGGGAGATGATACTAGAATAAGGTAGACTAGCTAGGAGGATAAAGTGACCTCAAAGGTGTGAAGGCCTGGTCTTCATAGTTACAGTGGGATTGGGAAGGAAATGAACAAGTAGGACATTTTGAAGAAAAAAAAAATTGATAGAATATGGTGACTGAAGATAAAGTGTAAAGGATGCACGATGACTTGAAACTATCCAACTTGAGATAGTAAATGAACTAGGGATATTTTGCCTGGAGGAGAAAAGGCTAAGATTTTCTGGTTCCCTTCCAATATTTGAAGGATTGTCACATGAAAGGAGATCTCTGTGGCTTCAAGAAACAGAGGTAGATATATGGCAGTATCTTGTAACAGTTAGAGCAGACTTATGATGGAATAAAGGACTTTCAGAGGTGATATATTTCTTGACAGTGAAGTAGGTCAGGCAGAGGTTTAATGGCTGTCTATTCAGGATATTTATGTAGAAAAGGTTCACATGTAGGGTAGAGCTGTGTTTCTCAACCTTGTTTGTTTGTTCGTTTGTGTGTATGCGTGTGTGTGTGTTTTTAGATGGAGTCTTGCTGTGTTGCCAGGCTGGAGTGCAGTGACACGATCTCGGCTAATTGCAACCTCCGCCTCCCTGGTTGTAGCAATTCTGCCTCAGCCTCCCAAGTAGCTGGGAGTACAGGCACGTGCCACCACGCCCAGCTAATTTTTTTGGTATTTTTAGTAGAGACGGGGTTTCACCGTGTTAGCCAGGAAACCCATGTCTCAATCTCCTGACATGATCAGCCCGCCTTGGCCTTCCGAAGTGCTGGGATTATAAGCATGAGCCACCGCGCCCGGCTCAACCTTGTTTTTAAAAAGAAAACCGGCCGTAGGGCGGTGGCTCATGCCTGTAATCCCAGTACTTTGGGAGACTGAGGCGGGTGGATCATTTGAGGTCAGGAATTCGAGACCAGCCTGGCCAACATGGTGAAACCCCGCCTCTACTAAAAATACAAAAATTAGCCCGGCGTGGTGGCACATGCCTGTAATCCCAGCTACTCAAGAGGGTGAGGCCAGAGAATTGCTTGAGCCTGGGAGGCAGAGGTTGCAGTGAGCTGAGATCATGCCACTGTACTCCAGTTTGGGCGATGGAGTGAGATCCTGTCTCAAAAAAAAAAAAGACAAAACCTGTGTCCCCTTATCGTCATGAACATAAAAACCTCATATCTTTTTTTTTTTATTTATTAAGATGGAGTTTTGCCCTTGTTGCCCAGGCTGGAGTGCAATGGCAGGATCTCCACTCACTGCAACCTCTGCCTCCCAGGTTCAAGTAATTCTCCTGCCTCAGCCTCCCGAGTAGCTGGGATTACAGGTGCCTGCCACCACGCCTGGCTACTTTTTGTATTTTTAGTAGAGATGGGATTTTGCCATGTTGGCCAGGCTGGTCTCGAACTCCTGGCCTCAAGTGATCCTCCCACCTCAGACTCCCAAAGTTCTGGGATTACAAGTGTGGCCACTGCAACTGGCCCCTCATGCCTTTCTTTAATGTGGTGACAGGGGTAGGGTAGGTGGGGAATTAAAGATTTTTTTTTTTTTTTTTTTTGAGATGGAGTCACACTCTGTCACCAGGATGGAGTGCAGTGGCGTGATCTCGGCTCACTGCAACCTTTGACTCCCTGGTTCAAGTGAGTAGCCTCAGCCTCCCGAGTAGCTGGGATTACAGGCACATACCACCACATCCACCTAATTTTTGTATTTTTATTAGAGACGGGGTTTCTCCATGTTAGCCAGGATAGTCTTGATCTCCTGACCTTGTGATCCGCCCGCCTCAGCCTCACGAAGTGCTGGGATTACAGGTGTGAGCCACCACACCCGGCCAAGATTTTTTTTTTCTTTTCCTGAGATGGGATCTCATTCTGTTGCTCAGGCTGGTGTGCAGTGGTGCAATCTTGGCTCACTGCAACCTCTGCTTCCTTGAGCTCAAGTGATCCTCCTGGCTCCGCCTCCTAAGTAGTTGGGACTACAGGCACGTGCCACCATGCTTGGCTAATTTTTATATTTTTAGTAGAGACAGGGTTTCACCATGTTGCCCAGGCTGATTTCGAACTCCTTGACTCAAGGGATCTGCCCACCTTAGCCTCCCAAAGTGCTAGGATTACAGGCGTGAGCCACTGTGCACGGCCAAGATTTTTGTTTTCTTTTTGAGACAGCATCTCGCTGTGTCGGCCAAGCTGTAATGCAGTGCCATGGTCTCAGCTCACTGCAAACTCTGCTTCCCAGGCTCAAGCAATTCTCCTGCCTCAACATTCTGAGTAGCTGGGATTACAAGCATGTGCCACCACGCCCAGCTAATTTTTGTATTTTTAGTAGAGACGGGGTTTCACCATGTTGGCCAGGCTGATCTCGAACTCCTGACCTCAGGTAATCTGCCCGCCTCAGCCTCCCAAAGTGCTGGTATTACAGGCGTGAGCCACCACGCCCGGTCAAGATTTTTGTTTTCTAAATATAACATTGTATATACATACCTACCGTGTACCCACAAAAATTAAAAATAAAATATTTAAAAAATGATAATATACATTGTAATTTTGAATATCTTCAAATGATAAAATTCCTTGGTTGACACTGAAGTAGACTATTGTCTTAGATGATTCCAGAGTTACTTTCAACTAGAACATACTTCTAACCTGAATGTGAGTTGTCAAAAAGAATATTAATTGAACTGTACTCTGAGGTAGCAGTGAGCACTCTGTTACTGGAAACACTCAAATGATTAGTAGGCCATTATTTAGTAAGAATTTTTAAGAAAGGTTTGCTGTATTAGACTTTGGGATGGTATGGATTGCTTTCAAATTTATAGATATTATGGTTTATCATCATAAATGCCCTGGACAAATTTATGTCATCATTGTATGTTTTTGTATGTGATTGAGGCTTGGGAAATCGAGGCAAGGCCTGAGAAAAGAAAGACTAGAATTGCTTTTTTTTTTCAAAGTCACAGAAGGTATGATAAATTTTTATGACCGTCAAAAAGGTGGCAAATTGTAAGTGTAGACCACAAGGTAAAAAGGGAGAGGAATTCATATCTGTAGCAACTTCAAAAGTTCTCTGAGGGGGGATGATATAGATGCTGTTTTTATTTGATGATGTAATAGTTGTTATAAATGGAAGTAATTTAGAGAAAAGTCTGTTCTAGGCTGATAAGTTAGGCAGTCCTGTTGAGGTATGTTTCTTGTAGAGAAAATAGCAAAATAAAGTTGTACGTGGCATTCGTCTGTCTTCTGAAGACTAATCATGTTGTAGAAGCAGCTGTTGGGTTCGAAATTGGATGTGGTCATCTCCATGGTCCTTTTCATCTCTAAGCCTCTGTTAGTTCTGAACACTGTTATGTCTGAATGATTTCATGAATCTTTTTTCGTTTTGTCCCCCTCAGTGTAGTGTTCTTCAGAGTCTGAAAGAGCTATTGCAGAATTGGCTGTTGTGGCTTTCTATGGACATTGACATGAAACCTGTTACAAACAGTCCTCTGTGAGTTATCTAACGGTCTTCCACAAGAGACGATCTGTATACAAATGTTTGCATATGTTTAATAGTGTGGCATGAAACCTAATTTTTTCATGTAAATGCTTAGTAGTACTTTTCTGGAAGACTTTTTTTGTGACTTTTCACTCTTCTTCCCCCACAATCCTGAAAGGAAGACTAATTCTCTAAGTTCCTATTATATAAATCAGAAGGCAACCCCTTATCTGCTAAGTGACTTCTTTCAAGAGTTAATACAAGAAAACACTAGAGAGCTGAGATTAGAATTTGCAACTTTGACTTTCATTCAGTTTAACTCATTTTATAAAATATATTCTTACATTTAAAGCCAATTTACATGACAGCTAGAAAAATCTGTAACGTAATTTTGCGTACAACTTTGTTTTTATGTTTCTGTGCTGTATTTTGGTTATGTGTGTTAATTTATCTTAACTTTGGCGTTTAAAATAAGAGCCCTAAGTTTTTGTTAAATGTGTGCTTTACCTTCGAAGTAAAAAAGACTAAATTTCAAGGAACGGCATAATCAGGTTGTTTTGACTCTTTCTACTTAAAATCTTTGCCTTCTCTTATATTCTTTTTTTTTTTTTTTTTTTTTTTTTTTGAGATAGAGTCTTGCTCTGTCACCTAGGCTGGAGTGCAGAGGCGCAATATCGGCTCACCTCAACCTCCACCTCCCAGCTTCAAATGATTCTTCTGCCTCAGCCTCCCAAGTAGCTGGGATTACAGGCATGTGCCACCATATCCAGCTACGTTTTTTTTGTGTATTTAGTAGAGATGGGGTTTTGCCATGTTGACCAGGCTGGTCTCGAACTCCTGACCTCAGGTAATCCGCCTGCCTCGGCCTCCCAAAGTGCCGGGATTACAGGTGTGAGCCACTGCGCCCGGCCGCTTCTTCTAAATTCTATCATCAGTCACATTTTTTGACATTTGACAGACTACATTATAGAAAATTGCAAATATAATCAGAAGTAGAGAAAACACTGCAGTGTTACCCTTCTGTGTCCATTACCCATCTTCAACAGTTATCAACTCTTGGTTAACCTTTTTTCATCTATAATACCTTTCACCTTTCTCTTCAATTATTTTTAAGCAAAACTCAGCTCCCATTTCAACTGTAAAAAATGGTACTATTATGACACCTAAAAAATTAGCAGTTCTTTATTTTTCCCCCTTTAAGATAGAGTCTCACTGTTGCCCAGGCTGGAGTGCAGTGGGGTGATGATAGTTCACTGCAACTTCCGCCTCCTGGGTTCAAACAATTCTCCTGTTTTAGCCTCCCAAGTAGCTGGGACTGCAGGCGCATGCCACCATGCCTGGCTAATTTTTGTGTTTTTAGTAGAGATGGGGTTTCACCATGTTGGCCAGGCTGGTCTTGAACTCGTGACCTCAAGTGATCCACCCACCTTGGCCTCCCAAAGTGCTGGGATTACAAGCGTGAGTCACTGTGCCTGGCCAGTAGTTCTTAGTATCTTTAAATATCTAACCAATGTTCAAATTCCCCTTAGCTTCAGTTATAAATAGCTGGTGGTTAGCTTGGCTAAAAGATGAGCCCAGACTAATTTTTCTGTATGTTCTTATCCCCATAGTAGTTTCCTATTTTGGTAGGAGAATAGAGAATAGAAGCTTCTTAAGACCTGGAAAATTGTTTTTAATTCTTCATATTCATTATTACATTGTTTCCATATACACCTGATCACTTTTAGAAGGAAATGGAGCATTAGTGGGTAGTAAACATCTTGTAAAGCTGTGCTTCTCAAAATATGGTCCTTGGATCATCACCATAACCTGGAAACTTGTTAGAGATGCAAATCTCAGGTCTTGCCCTAGATCTACTGAATTAAATCCTGGAGTTGGGGCCCAGTAATCTGTTTTAACACTACCATAATTCTGGTGCAAGCTGAAGTTTGAGAACCACTATCTTATCTTATCTTATCTTATATCTTATCTTATCTTATGTTTGTGGTAGGGTCTCTGTTTCCAGGCTGAAGTGCAGTGGCACAATCTTGGCTCACTGCAACCTCCGCTTCCCGGGTTCGAGCTCTTCTCCTGCCCCGGCCTCCCGAGTAGCTGGGAGTACAGGTGCTCTCCACCATGCCTAGCTAATTTTTGCATTTTTAGCAGAGATGGGGTTCCACCATGCTGGCCAGGATGGTCTCGATCTCTTGACCTCGTGATCTACCTGCCTCAGCTTTCCAAAGTGCTGGGATTACAGGTGTGAGCCACTGTGCCTGGCCAAGAACCACTATTATAAAGAAATTCCACTTAAACTTTTAATCTCTTCTATCTAAATTACATTAAGAATAGTATGTTTGAAATTGCCTCCACCTTCCCCCCCTCCCCACTATTTTTTTTGACACAGGGTTTTGCTCTGTCTCCCAGGAGTACAGTGACGCAGTCTTAGCTCACTGCAGCCTCGACCTCCCAGGCTCAAGCGATCCTCCCACCTCAGCCCCTGAGCTCTGACCACAAGCATGCACCACCACGTCTGGCTAATTTTTTTTTTTGTAGAGACAAGGTCTCACTGTGTTGTCCAGGTTGGTCTTGAACTTCTAGGCTCAAGCTATCCTCCTGCCTTGGCCTCCCAAAGTATTGGGATCACAGGCGTGAGCTACCACATCCAGTCCGAAATTCCTCTCTTTTACTTGTGGTTCTGCCTAACCTGCATTCCCCTCTGTGGGCTGCTGAGCCTGGACCCATATTTATTCATTCTCTATTCCCCCAGATAGGCAAGAGATTTGACAAAATAGTATGTTTGCATCTATAATCTTTGGCCGACTTGCAATGTAAGTCTCTGGTACCCCTGAAATAGCTGCCTTACAATTTCTGTATTATCTTTTCAAAAATCTTAGGATTCCTCTTTTATTAGTGTCATAAGTTAAGGTAGACAATTTAAAAAGGAATTCTGTTTTCTAAAATTCTTATATAAATGGAGATACATGTGGATAATTTTGCTTGCCATATCAATATTTGGCATTATATAGTATAGCTCAAGTTTTCAATAATTCTTTTTATTTAGTAAATATAGGTATAATGCCCTATTTTTGTCATGTAACCATATGCCATATCACTGTCAAAAAGGGAGTAAATTGTAGTTATATATCATAAAAAGAGAAGGGTAGAAAACTTCTCAACAGTGGTTCTCAAAGGGGGCCATTTCTGGTTGTCACAGTGACTGGGAAGAGGTTGCAACCATCATTTAGTATGTGGAAGATGGGGATGCTCAATGTGCTCCAGTGGGTGGGAAGTAGGAGGCAGTCCTGAACAGTGAATTGTTTCATCCAAAATGCCAATAGTGTCTTGTGGAGAAACACTTCAAAAGAGGCTGTGCTGAGCAATTGTCATTGTTTCAAATTATTTCAGACACAGTTGCCAAGTGCTACCAAAAATCATAGTTAAGATACAGTTATGCCTGTAATCCCAGCACTTTGAAAGACTGAGGCCAGCGGATCACTTGAGGTCAGGAGTTCCAGACCAGCCTGGCCAATGTGGTGAAACCTTGTCTCTAGTAAAAATACAAAAGTTAGCTGGGTGTGGTGGTGCATGCCTGTAATCCCAGCTACTCAGACTGAGGCACGAGAATTGCTTGAACCTGGGAGAAGGAGGTTGCAGTGAGCTGAGATTGCGCCACTGCACTCCAGCCTGGGCGACAGAGTGAGACTCCATCTCAAAAAAAAAAAAAAAAAAAGGATATAGTTTTGCAAATAGCCAGCTGGCTATGTGTAGTTGCTCACCTATTTGAATGGTCTCCTGATCCTTCCTTGATTGCCTTGGCACTGAATTATCGTGGTGGGCAGTAGTAGAGTTATCATCATCTCTGAAACTCTAAGCTTATACATGTTCTTTTCCTTATGCATAACCATTGTTAACTACCTAGATAGGAGGGCAAAGCTATGAATTCAAATTTGTAAGTCTTTTCCTAATCCATTTAACATTGTCAAAGATTGAAGGACAGTGGTGAGTAGATGGATGGATTGAACTAATACCCATATGTGCTGTAAGAGACTCCATTCATTGATCCGGGGATAATATAAAATAGCCAGATCTGCTTTTTTACTAGAAGAATAAAAGATGCCAAAAATTTTGCTAATTCCCTTTTAGGGTTGAATTGAATTCAAGTGAAAAAATATATATATATATATATAATGTATTTTTTTTTTTTTGAGATGGGAGTCTCACTCTGTCGCCCAGGCCAGGCTGGAGTGCAATGGCATGATCTTGGCTCACTGCAACCTCCACCTCCTGGGTTCAAGGGATTCTCCTGCCTCAGCCTCCCTAGTAACTGGGATTATAGCACCACCATACCTGGCTAATTTTTGTATTTTTAGTAGAGGTGGCGTTTCACCATGTTGGCCAGGCTGGTCTTAAACTCTCGACCTCAGGTGATCCGCCTGCCTCGGCCTCCCAAAGTGCTGGGATTACAGGCGTGGGCCACTGACCCCAGCCAAATTCAAGTGAAAATATGTTTAATAGCATTTTAGCTCAGGAATTAAGGCAAAACTGAGTTTTGATTTGTGTACTGTAGTTTTCCTTCGATCTGTGTTGCAGTGTTACTGACAGTATAGGAAATGATTCCTAAAGTCATTTTAATGTTTATTCCTTTAAATCACTTTTGATTTGGTTGGGATAAATTAGTTCTCATTTTTTCTAGTTTACTGTATCATTTTGTTCATTTTCACATTTTATCCTGAATTTTTTTTTTGAGACAGAGTCTTGCTCTGTTGCTCAGGCTGGAGTGCAGTGGCATGATCTTGGCTTACTGCAACCTCCACCTCCCGAAGCGATTCTCCTGGCCCAACTTCCCGAGTAACTGGGATTATAGGCACCCACCATTACACCTGGCTAATTTTTGTATTTTTAGTAGAGACAGGGTTTCACCATGTTGGCTAGGCTGGTCTCGAACTCCTGACCTCAAGTGATCCAACTGCCTTGGCCTCCCAAAGTGCTGGAATTACAGGTGTGAGCCACTGCACCTGGCTTGAATTTTTTTTTTTTTTTTTAAAACAGAGCCTTGCTCTGTTGCTCAGGCTAGAGTGCGGTGGTGCAATCTCGCTTACTGCAACCTTTGCTTCCCAGGCTCAAGTGATCCTCCCACCTCAGCCTCTTGAGTAGTTGGAACTAGAGGCATGCGCCACCACCTCACTTAATTTTTGTATTTTTTGTAAAGACGGGGTTTTTGCCATGTTGCCCAGGATGGTCTCAAACCCCTGTATTCAAGAGAGCCCCCAACCTTCGCCTCCCTAAGTGCTGGAATTATAGGCGTGAGCCACTGTGCCCGGCCCTGAATTTTTCATGTCACTTTTATGTGAACTTTTTTTCCCCACTTAACTTTTAATGGAATACCTATTTTTCTAATGGTTTTTATATATCTCACTTGAGAATTTTCATATCTGCTTGGCGCTTAATACTTTATTTCTCTGGTATTTACTAGTAGAGTCTGATTGCTTAGAATGTTCTATGAATTCATCTTAATGGTTCCCTGGAGGGCTAAGTGTAGTTTTGTGATTAATCACTGTGATTTTTTTAAAAAGTGAATTATACATTGGAGCACTGATAGTTTTTAAAATCTTCACCAACTTTTTGCTTTATATTATTTAGCTTTAGCTTGGAAATTGTGAACACTATTGCTACTCTGTATCTGAATGTTATGGTTTCTTATTGCAGAGAGACAACTTTGGGTGGATCCATGAACTCTGTGTCTAAACTGATCCACTATGTAGGGTGGTTATCCACTACTGCAATGCGCTTGGAGAGCAACAGTACTTTCTTGCTGCACTTTATTTTGGATTTCTATGAGAAGGTAGTACACATTACATTTTCCCCATTTGGATTTTTGTGAAGGCTGTCCACTTTACTGGCTTATTGTTTAAATTTTATGTACAACCATTAAGGTGGGCTATGATCTTATTAGCATCATTAAAATAACCTCACATTTTGAAGTTCATGATTATTTTCTCCCCAGAATAACTCACTTTCATAAACAAAGTGGAAAAACAAATGCCTTTATTTAGGGCCAGGTACCACTACATTGACCTGTGTTAATACTGGCCCTAGAGAGAAGTCTATCGTTAGCATTATTTTTTGTTCATCCCGTTCCCAACCCTGGCAGAAACCAAAAATATCTTGTTGTTTCTTCAGATCTCAATTTCTACCTTTCAACTGCCTTACTTCTCTTGCTACCTAGTACCCTTTTATTGTTTTATAGTATATGACCTGGACAGAACTATAGGTTGGTGCAAAAGTAATTGCAGTTTTTGCCATTGAAAACAATAGCAATAACCACAATTACTTTTGCACCAATTTAATATTATCCATGAAGTATCCATTATAGTCTCACTTTTCCCAGCTTCCTCTCTTTACTAATACCTAGTTGTCTTGTGTTATGCATTTGCTTAGAAGCATGCTCCTTTGTTTTCTAGGTTGACAGCTAACTCATATGATAAGTAAGTATTATGGGACTTAAGGAGAAAGAAATACTTCCTTAATCTACCCTGTCCCCCTAACTTTAAGACCTTTCCCTGCCAAAAAATGAAAGATTTGAGTAATGGCCTTCTGGAAATAATCCTCTATAGTGTGGTTGATGTTTGGTGAAGTATATTTTAAGCAAGCTTGTAGTTACTTGTTTATTTAGGAGTTAGGCATGTCCAAAGCTAATGTTATATTATTGCTTATCTTATACTGATGATTCTTTGGGTGAACTTAGTTGAGGAGTTCTGGGGAATACTCTATATACTGATGTTATCATTCTTCCTTCAAGGTGTGTGACATATATATAAATTATAACCTTCCGTTAGTGGTGTTGTTTCCTCCTGGGATCTTCTATTCTGCACTCCTCAGCCTGGATACCAGCATCCTGAACCAGCTGTGTTTTATTATGCACAGGTACAAAGCCTTTTTACCATTTTATGAAACAATGTATTATAATTCTCTCTTCCTCTTTCAGCTATAATACAATAAATATTCCTACTCGTCTTCTGCCAGGGCCTCTGGAAATCGGAAATGTGGCTTGCTTTTGGACATGACCTTCCGATATGAGGCCATGGTAGCCGTGTTGTTTTTAACTCCTCCACTGCTGTGGCTACGGAATAAAAAAAAAAATTCATAGTTAAGGACTTGTTGTGCAATGGTACTGTTGCACTCAGCGTTGTTCATTCTAATTGCTGTGTCTTCAGGAAAAATTAGTCATTTGGTGATAATTGCTTTGAGTGTTTGTAGGTTCTCTGGTAAAAATAACATTTTCTGGGAGATAAGGGGAGCTATTGCCAATTATGTGAAACTATAAGTATTATTTCTGGTCTCCTCTAATTCTTTCACTTGTGGACTGAAATTAGTTTCTTCAGTCCATAAGTGTGGACTTTTTTTTTTGAGACAGAGTTTCGCTCTTATCACTCGAGTGCAGTGACATAATCTTGGCTCACTGCAACCTCTGCTTCCCGGGTTCAAGCGATTCTCCCCCTCAGCCTCCCGAGTAGCTAGGATTACAGGCGACTGCCACCACGCCTGGCTAATTTTTTGTATTTTTCGTAGAGCAGGGTTTCACCATGTTGGCCAGGCTCGTCTTGAACTCCTGACCTCAGGTGATCCACCCACCTTGGCCTCCCAAAGTGCTGGGGTTACAGGCATGAGCCACCATGCTCAGCTTAGTGTAGACCTTGTTGGCATAACTTGTAGGACTGTGTCAAGGTTAAAATGTTTAAAAACTAATTAGTTGTTAATAGTTCTCAGACAAGAATTTCCCCTTTATCCTTTCTGCTGCAGCTTTTTTTTTTTACATTAGGAAAATATATTCTATATCAGTGACTGCTTTTGAGCCTCTATTAATTTTTTTTTTATTATTTTACTTTAAGTTCTGGGATACATGTGCAGAACGTGCAGGTTGGTTACGTAGGTATACATGTGCCATGGTGGTTTGCTGCACCTATGAACCCATCATCTAGGTTTTAAGACCTGCATGCATTAGGTATTTGTCTTAATGCTCTTCCTCCCCTTGCCCCCCACCCCCTGGCAGGCCCCAGTGTGTGATGTTCTCCTCCCTGTGTCCATGTGTTCTCATCATTCAACTCCCATTTATGAGTGAGAATTCTATTAGATTTTTAATAGTGAAACATTGAAAGCATTTTTCATTGCTTATTTTTTATTTAGTCAAGTATACAACTTAAGTATACAATTTATTGAGCCTCTGTTAATTTTCACTTGAGGAGAATGTACCACAAAAGGATAAAATCCTTAACTACACGACTGGATATTTGTGTATATGCACATTTGCATATATTTACATTTAAAATGTATTTTTTTTTTAATTTTACCATTTCAAAGGCATTATATTCAAAGTCATGTTAAATGTTTCATTCTGTTTGTTTTTTCTGTTAGGTATCGTAAAAATTTGACTGCTGCAAAGAAAAATGAGTTGGTACAAAAGGTATGAATAAGAAAGCTCTGTGTTAAATCACTTTTGTTTAAAAATTAAGTCTAGATATTTATGACCTGATGGGAATAAGAAGGAAAGGGAAAATAGGTGATAGTGACAATTTTTTATTTCTTTCCCGTTAGACAAAATCAGAGTTCAATTTCAGCAGCAAGACTTATCAAGAATTTAATCACTATTTGACATCAATGGTTGGTTGCCTGTGGACGTCTAAACCCTTTGGGAAAGGAATATATATTGACCCTGAAATCCTAGAAAGAACTGGAGTGACTGAATATAAAAACAGTTTAAATGTAATCCATCATCCTTCTTTCTTGAGTTATGCTGTTTCCTTTTTGCTGCAGGTAAGGGTATTTAAAGAATTTTTAGATTTTGTATTGTAATACTGTGATGGCGTATATAGGAAATGCCATAAATTTAATGTGTCTGAATTGTAAGACACGTGTTTAGTAATTTTTTTTTTAAGTAACAACTGAATTTTGGGCATTGTGCTAGGCTCTGAGATTCCAGTTAATTTAAGTAAGTTTCTGTCCTCTAAGAGAGCTTGGGCTTGTAGCAGAGATAGGCTTGTAAACAAATTACTCTAATACAGTGTGGCAAAATGAGAAAAGGTTCAGTTGTAAGAAGGATGGGGGAGTGATTAGTCCAGTCCTGCCTGGGTAGAGGTGGTGCTATGTAAGGAAAGGCTTCATAGATGTGGAAGCTCTCATAAAATCCTTCTAGACAAGATAGAAAATACAGGCTAGATGATAGTACAATTAGAGTTAGAATCTTAGTCAAAGACTGCTGATTTAATGGATTGATATCAATGGAGGAGGGTTTATGTTTGTGTGTGTCCTTTTAGGACTTAATTCTCAGCCCTGTCACTTTCAACATTATGTGTGTGTGACATGGAGAAGAACTCAAATGGTAGTATCTGAAATGCATGGATGAGACAACAGGGTGGAATTACAAATAACCTGAAAGAAGTTGGACTCAGGATTCCCTTAACAGACTGGAACATTGAGAAATCTAACAAAATGAAAAAAAAGTGTGCAGGGTGCGGGAGATATTCATTGAATAAATTTTAATATACGTATACAATGAACCAGGCACTATAGTGAGTAAGACCCTCTGAGTGTTGTCGTCAGAGAGCTTAACATCTAGTCAGGGAAGCAGTCATTAAACAGACATCTTAGAAAAAACAATAATGAGTGATACAATAGGAGAAAGTACAGAGATGAAAAAATATAAAGGGGCGCTAAGTTCAGGATTTGCAGAAATGATGCTGATTGAAATTTTGAAGCGTGAACATGAGCTTGTCAAGATAGGAACAGAGTTTGAGGAAAAGTGCAAAGATGCAGAGCAAATATAGAACAGAAGTCAGCAAACTTTTCTTGTAGAGGGCCAGATTGTAAATATTTTAGATTTTACAGGCCACATGGTCTGTGTCAAGAGTACTCAACTTTATCATTGTAGCATGAAAGCAACTGTAGACAAAGCATAAACAAATGGTTATAGTTGTATTCCAGTAAAAAATTTATTTACAAAGCCAGGTGTTGAGCTAGAGTTTTGGTCTTGGGCTGTGGTTGGATGACCCCTATGTTAGAGCCTGTCATGTTTGAGGAACATGAGGTAGAATTGTAGGGCTAGAGCGGTGATTCTACTCTGACTGAGCAGCAGAGTTGTCAGTGGTGCTTTTTTTTTTTTTTTTTTGCTTTTTTTTTTTTTGAGATGGAGTCTCGCTCTTTCGCCCAGGCTAGAGTACAGTGGTGCGATCTTGGCTCACTGCAACCTCTGCCTCCCACGATCAAGCGATTCTCCTGCCTCAGCCTTCCGAATAGCTGGGATTACAAGTGCCCGCCACCATGCCCGGCTAATTTTTATATTTTTAGTAGAGACAGGGTTTCACCATGTTAGCCAGGGTGGTCTTGAACTCCTGACTTCAGGTGATCTGCCTGCCTCGGTCTCCCAAAGTGCTGAGATTATAGGCATGAGCCACCACGCCCAGCCAGTGGTGCTTTTTCAAAGTGTACATCCTTAGCTGCTCCCATGCTGAGACTCTGATTTAATAACTCTAGGGTGACATTCAGGACCCACCTTTTAAATAGTTCTGATATACAACAAGAGTTGAGAGCCACTGGGCTAGACTATAACATGGTAGGAGATGAGGTTTTGAAATGTAGTCAAGGACTAGATGCTGAGGAAAATAATACATAAGCCTCTGAAACCATATTGATTGATTTGAATATTTGAGTAAGAATTATATTTTTTAACTACATAGAAGAATTTCAGAGACTATAGTATAGTGATTTTCTGATATTTCTTCTTGTCTTTTTCTCTTTTCTTGCCTTCATAATAACTTATCATACAATATACAAAAACCTGTGTCAAATTAATAATATTCATATTACTACTAACATGAGGCTACTAGATGAAATTTTAAATGTTTGCAGGTCTTTTTCCCGCTGGACTAAATCCTTCTGCAAATGTAAGGTGCACATACTGTATTTTACATGCAGTTAGGTATATTTGTTATTTCTGTTTGTTTTCGTGTTTTACAGATTGCCTTATTTTTCTTTTTAAGACAAGGTGTCATTCTCACTCTCTGTCCCCCAGGATGGAGTGCACTGTCACAATCTTGGCTCACTACAGCCTTGACCTCGGGGGCTCAAGTGATCCTCCCATCTCTGCCTCCTGAGTAGCTGGGACTACAGGCGTGTGCCAACGCTCCTGGCTAGTTTTTTCATATTTGTAGGGATGGAGTTTCGCCATGTTGCCCAGGCTGGTCTCAAACTCCTGAGTTCAAGCGAGATGCCTGCCTCAGTCTCCCAAAGTGCTGGAATTAAAGGTGTGCACCACTGTGCCTGGCTACTTTTTGTTTTTAGATTTTATTTTGAAATATGTAAAAATGTACATAATTCTGTACTATGAAAATCTCTCTTCTGTCCTTTCCTCTTCCATCTTTTACCATCTTCTGCCTTGAGATAACCATTTCTATTGCTTTTTGTTTTTTCCATCCAGTGTTTCCTTTCTTTAAACTTAGTAAGCATTGTTTTATAATCTGTATTTGATAATTCCATCGTCTGAAGTTTTTGAATGTCTGTTTCTGTTCCCCGCTTTTTTTTTTTTTTTTTTTTTTAACCTCTTTTGTGCTTCTTCCTCATACTGCTTTGTTTCTTTGTGTGCCCGGTTATCTTTGACCATGTGCTGGATACTTGGACTATTATTTTGTAGAAATAATTTGAACACTGAAATGATATCTTTCTGCACAGAGGACTTGCCTTTGCTTCTTACTGGTACCCAGTGGTGCTCTTTGTCTGGCACTACCCTAATCCAAGTTCTGTGTCTGAGATTCCCTGAACTATAGGAGGTCAGACTGCAAGCTTGTAAGAGGACTAATTTACTTCTGGTTATGTCTTACCTTGAAAGTATAGCCCATTGGGTTTCCAAGTTTAAAGTGGGGCATGATTTATAAGAGTTCCCAATTTTGGAAAACCCTGTGCTCTGAATTTAATTACCTTAGTTCTTTGAGGCCGTGGAAGTACAGTTCACTTTGGTAGCAAATTCCTCTGGATTGGCAAATTCCCTCAGGCCAAAAGTGATTTTGAGTATTAGACTGACTTCTTTGGGTTATCATCTTCTATATTTTGGCCTTGTAACTCCTTACCGTAGCATTAGCACCTTGTTACTTAAAAAAAAAAAAAATCTACCTTTTGTTATGGAAAAGTGTCAAACATAACAAAGGTAGAATAGCATGATGAGGCCAGGCACGGGGTGGCTCACACCTGTAATTGTAGCAGTTTGGGAGGCCAAGGCAGGCAGATCACTTGAGGTCAGTAGTTTGAGACCAGCCTGGCCAACATGGCAAAACCCCATCTCTACTAAAAGTACAAAAAATTAGCCAGGCGTTGTGGCACGTGCCTGTAGTCCCAGCTACTCAGGAAGCTGAGACAGGAGAATCACTTGAACCCAGGAGGCAGAGGTTGCAGTGAGCCGAGATGGCATCACTGCATTCCAGCCCAGGTGACAGAGCAAGACTCCATCTCAAAAAAAACAAAAAACAAAACACAAGAACAACAAAAAACAAATACACAGTTCAATGGCTTTTAGTTTAGTCATAGAACTGTGCATCCATCACTATCATCAATTTTAGAACATTTTCATTATTCCCAAAAGAAACATCACACCCCTTAGCTATCATTCCCCATGGCCTCCCACCTCCCAGTCTTAAGCAAACACTAATCTACTTTATATATCTATGTATTTGCCTGTTCTAGAAGTTCCTTTTTTTTTTTGAGACGGAGTCTCGCTCTGCTGCCCAGGCTGGAGTGCAATGACGCAATCTCGGCTCACTGCAACCTCTGCCTCCCGGGTTCAAGCTATTCTCCTGCCTCAGCCCCCCAATAGCTGGGATGACAGGCGTGTGCCACCATGCCTGGCTAATTTTTTTGTATTTTTAGTAGAGATGGGGTTTCACCATGTTGGTCAGGCTGGTCTCGAACTCCTGACCTCGTGATCCGCCCACCTCGGCCTCCCAAAGTGCTGGGATTACAGGCGTGACCCACCCGGCCCGGCCTCTAGAAGTTTCAAATCAATGAAATCATACGATATGTGGTCTTCTGTGACTGGCTTCTTTCTTTTTCTTTTTTGAGACAGAGTCTTGCTCTGTCGCCTGGACTGGAGTGCAGTTGTACCATTCCGGCTCACTGCAACCTCTGCCTCCTCGGTTCAAGCGATTCTCCTGCCTTAGCCTCCTGAGGCACTTGCCACCATGCCCAGCTAATTTTTTGTATTTTTAGTAGAGACAGGGTTTCACCATGTTGGCCAGGCTGGTCTCTTAACTCCTGACCTCAGGTAATCTGCTCAGCCTCCCATAGTATTGGGATTACAGGCATGAGCCACAGTGCCCTGCCTGGCTTCTTTCACTTAGCATAATGTTTTCAGCATTCAGCTGTCTTATGGCATGTATCAGTACTTTGTTTTTACTGATAAATAATATTCCTTTGATAGATATGACACATTTTATTCATTTATCAATTGATGGACATTTTTATTGTTTTCACTTTTTGGTGATTGTGAATAAGTATTCTTGTAAAAGGTTTTGTGTGGACATATGTTTTCATTTCTCTTGGGTGTATATACCTTGGGTATATATACTTAAGAGTGGGAATACTAGATCATATGGTAACTCTATGTTTAACCACTGCAAGAACTTCCAGACTGTTTTCCAAAGTGGCAGCACCATTTCACATTCCCATCAGCAGTATGTGAGAGTTCCATTTTCTCCACCTCTTTCCTAACACTTTTTATCTTTTTTTTTTTTTTGGTTCTAGCCATCCTGGATGTGTGAAGTGGTATTTCATTGTGGTATTGATTTGCATTTCCATGGTAGCTATTGATGTTTAACATCTTTTCATGTGCTTATTGATCATTTATATATTTTCTTTGGAGAAATTCTATTCAGAATAGAAATGTTTAAATTTTTTTTTTTTTAAGTTTTTTAGTTTCTTACTTTTTTTTTTTTTGAGATGGTCGTTCGGTAGCTCAGGATGGAGGGTAGTGGCACAATCACAACTTACTGCAGCCTCGAACTCCAGAGCTCAATTGATCCTCCCACTTCAGCCTCCTGAGTAGCTGGGACTATAAGTGCACACCACCACTCCTGACTCATTTTTTGTAGACAGGGTTTCACCATATTGCCCAGGCTGGTCTGGAACTCCTGGGCTCAAATGGTCCATCCGGGTTGGCCTCCCAGAGTGCTGGGATTACAGGTGTGAGCCACCACACCTGGCCCTTTGCTCATTTTTTAATGAGTTTATTTGTGATTTTATTATCAAGTTATAATAGTTCTTTTACATTCTAGATACAAATCCTTTATCAAATATGTAATTTGCAAAAGTTGTCTCCAATTTTGTGGGTTGTCTTTACTTTTTTGTTAATGTCTTTTGATTTACAAAAGTTTTTAATTTTGATGAAATGAAATTTCACTTTTTTTTCCTATTGCTTATGCTTTTGTTGTCAGAGCTTAAGAAATCACTGCCTAACCCAAGGTTATAAAGATTTACTCCTGTTTTGTCTGAGAATTTTATAGTTTTAACTCTTATATTTGGGTTTTTAAAATCGATTTTATCTCTTGTATATGTTGTGATTTAAGTATACAACTTCATTTTTGTGTGTGTGAGTACACAAATGTACCCACACCATTTGTTGAAAAGGCTACTCTTTCCCATTAAAATGTCTTGGCACCCTTGTCTAAAATCAATGGACCATAGATGTATGGACTCTTAATTCTATTTTATGGATCTATATGTCTATCCTTATGCCAGTAAATGCTGTCTTGATTAGTATAGCTTTGTAGTAAGATTTGAAATCAGGAAATATGAGTTCCCCAACTTGTTCTTCTTTTTCAAGATTGTTTTGGCTATTCTTGGTTCCTTGAAATTCCATATGAATTTTAGAACCAGCTTATTAATTTCTATAAAGAATCCAGGCCAGGCACAGTGGCTCACACCTGTAATCCTAGCACTTTGGGAGACTGAGATGGGTGGACCACCTGTGGTCAAGAGTTTGGGACCAGACTGGCCAACATGGTGAAATGTTGGCCATTTCTCTACTAAAAGTACAAAAATTAGCCAGGCGTAGTGGCACATGCCTGTAATCCCAGCTGCCAGCTACTCGAGAGGCTGAGGTGGGAGAATCGCTTGAACCCGGGGAGCGGAGGTTGCAGTGAGCTGAGATTGTGCCACTTCACTCCAGCCTGGGTGAAAGAGCAAAACTCTGTCTCAAAAAAAAAAAAAGAATCCAGCTGCTATTCTGATAGATAATAGCTTGTAATCTGTAGAAATTTGGGTAGTATTGCCATCCTAATAATATTCTTCCAATGCATGAACATCATATGTTGTTCCATTTATGTAGGTCTTCAGTTTTTTTCAACAATATTTTGCAGTTTTCAGATTATAAATTTTATACTTCTTTGGTTAAATTTATTCCTAAGTATTGTGTTTTTTGATGTTATCATAAATGGAATATTTTTCTTGATTTCAGTTTTGGATTGCTTATTGCTATTATATAGAAATGCAATTGATCTGCATCCATATATTGATCTTATATCTCATAATGTTGTTGAACTCATTTATTAGTTTTTATAGCTTTTTGGTATATTCCTTAGGATTTTCCACATACAAGATTATGTCTTCTGCAAATAGAGATAGTTTTGTTTTTTCCTTTTAAATTTGAATGCCTTTTCTTTGTCTTGCCTAATTGTACTGCCTAGAACCTCAGGTACTATGTCGAATAAAATGGCAAGAATGGCCACTTAATCGTAGGGAGAAACATTTCACTTTGTCGTTTGTCAGGTTGGGGAACTGCCCTTCTATTTCTAGTTTGTTGAATGGTGTTTTTTGGTGGAATCTCATTCTTCTTGCCCAGGCTGGAGTGCAGTGGTGCAGTCTTGGCTCACTGCAACTTCCACCTCCTGGGTTCAAGCAATTCTCTTGCCTCAGTGTCCCAAGTAGCTGGGATTATAGGCACCTGCCACTACGCCCGGCTAATTTTTGTATTTTTAGTAGAGATGGGGTTTTACCATGTTGGCCAGGCTGGTCTTGAACTCCTGACCTCAGGTGATCTGCCCACCTCGGCCTCCCAAAGTGCTGGGATTACAGACGTGAGCCACCACGCCTGGCCGAATGTTTTTTTTTTTTATTATGAATGGGTGTTAGATGTTGTGAAACGATTTTTCTGCATCTATAAACATGGTTTTGTGGTTTTTGTCCTCTATTCTACTGATATGGTATATTATATTAATTGAGGTTCAGATGTTTAACCAACCTTGCGTTCTTAGAATAAATCCTGTTTGGTGATGGATAACAATTCCCTTTTACACATTACTGGGTACTTTTTTTTTTGTAACCCTCTATAGCACACAGGCTTACTAAATTCAGGAAGGGCAACCAAAAACTCTTTTTACAAGTCTTATAGATTCTTGGAAACAAACAGATTTGACTATTGAATAAAAAATGTTAAAGCATATAAGTGACCAGTTTAGTTTGGAAAATAGCTCAGGCTAGATTGTCATGTAAGACTTTTATGAGGTAATGTTGAACTTCATAAAGACAAGTGAGTCAAGTGCAGCCGTAAATGATTGTAATGATAATAATTATTATGATGGTACTAATGTTTTGCCTTGCCTTTGTTTAATAACTTACCCTCTTTTTTTTTTTTTTTTTTGAGACAGAGTTTCACTCTTGTCACCCAGGCTGGAGTGGAATGGCACGATCTTGGCTTACTGCAACCTCTGCCTCCTGGGTTCAAGTAATTCTCCTGTCTCAGCCTCCTGAGTAGCTGGGATTATAGGTACCCGCCACCACACCCAGCCAATTTTTGTGTTTTTAGTAGAGATGGGTTTCACCATGTTGGTTAGGCTGGTCTCGAACTCTTGACCTCAGGTGGTCCTCCCTCCTCGGCCTCCCTAAGTGCTGGGATTACAGGTGTGAGCCACCGCTCCTGCCTTATCCTCTTTTTTTAAGTACCACAATATACATTGACTCTTTGATTATCAAAGCAGTCCTGTAAGGTTGTAAGTTTAGGCACCATTATTCCCATCTGAAAGGGGAAGGAATAGCCTCAGGAAGATTGATTTATTGCTAAAAGGGAAAAATAATTAACAATTATTTATTTGTTTATTTATTTATTTATTATTTTTCAGTGTTTTATTTCCATAGGTTTTTGGGGGACAGGTGGTATTTGGTTACATGAGTAAGTTATTTAGTGGTGATTTGTGAGATTTTGGTGCACACATCACCCGAGCAGTATACACTGAACCCAATTTGTAGTCTTTTATCCCTCACTCCCTTCCCACCCTTTCCCCGAGTCCCCAGAGTCCATTGTGTCATTCTTATGCCCTTGCATCCTCATAGCTTAGCTCCCACTTATGAGTGAGAACATACGATGTTTTTTTTTTCCATTCCTGAGTTACTTCACTTAGAATAATGGTCTCCAATCCCATCTAGATTGCTGCAAATGCCATTAATTCATTCATTTTTATGGCTGAGTAGTATTTCATCATATATATATGCCACAGTTTATTTACCCACTCATTGATTGATGGGTGTTTGGGTTAGTTCCACATTTTTGCAATTGCAAATTCTGCTGCTATAAACATGCATGCACAAGTGCCTTTTTTTTGTATAATGACTTCTTTTCCTCTGGGTAGATACCCAGTAGTGGGATTGCTGGATCAAATGGTAGTTCTACTTTTAGTTCTTTAAGGAATCTCCACACTGTTTTCCATAGTAGTTGTACTAGTTTACATTCCCATCAGCAGTGTAGAAGGGTTCCCTTTTCACCGCATCCATGCCAACATCTATTATTTTTTTATTTTATTTTTATTATGGCCAGGAATTAACAATTATTGAAGACTTGTGACTCGCCAGACTTGGCCTATAATGTACATATATGTATTAGGCCTCAAAACTAGGTATCACCATCCCTGTTTTACAGGAGAGGAAGCTGAACTCAAAGAGGTGGAGTAAATTGACCCTGGATCAGTGACAAGCAAGAGAGGACACTGGGGCCATGCACTGTGATTCATGCTTGTAATCCCAGCACTTTGGGAGGCTAAGGTGGGAGGATTGCTTGAGCCCAGGAGTTTGAGACCAGCCTTGGCAATATAGTGTGATGCTGTCTTTACATAAAAACTTAGCTTGGTTTGGTGGCATGCACCTGTGCTCTCAGTTACTTGGGAAGTTGAGGTGGGAGAATCACATGAGCCTAGGAAGTCAAGGTTGCTGTGAGCTGTGATTGCTCCATTGAACTCTAGCCTGGGTGACAGAGTGAGACCTTGTCTCAAAAACAGAAAGGGACATTGTTTTTCTTTTTCTTTTTTTTTTTTATTTTTTTATTTTTTTTTAAATTTGGGGTATTTATATGATATTTTGATACAGCATACAATATGTAATGATCAAGTTAGAGTAAATGGGATATCTATCAATTCAAACACTTACCATTTTTCCATGTTAAGAATATCCCAAATCTCTTCTAGCCACTTTGAAATATACAATAAATTACTACTTATAGTCACACTACTGTGATATTAAACACTAGAACGTATTCCTTCTATCTAACGTATTTTGGACCCATTAACCAACCTCTCTTCACACCTGTCCCCCACCCCCTTCTCCTAGCCTCCGGTGACCATCATTCTACTCTCTACCTCCATGAGATCCACTTTTTTAGCTCCCACATATGTGTGAGAACATGCAATGTTTGTCTTTCTGTGCTTGGCTTATTTCATTTACCATAATGTACTCCACTTCCAACCACATAGCCACAAATGACAGAATTTCATTATTTTGTATGGTTGAATAATATCCCATTGTATATATCTACCACATTATCCATTCATCTGTCGATGGATACATTATTGGTAGTTTAATAGGAATAGCATTGAATCTGTAAATTGCTTTGGGCAGTGTGGCTTTTTTTTTTTTTTTTTTCTTCCGGGAAAAAAAAAAAAGTGTCTCGCTCTGTCACCCAGGCTGGAGTGCAATGGCGCAATCTCAGCTCACCACACCCTCCTCCTCCCAGGTTCTAGCGATTATCCTGCCTCCGCCTCCCGAGTAGCTGGGATTACAGGCATGTGCCACCACCCCCGGCTGATTTTTGTATTTTTAGTAGGGATGGGGTTTCGCCATGTTGGTCAGACTGGTCTTGAACTCCTGACCTCAAGCGATCCACCCGCCTAGGCCTCCCAAAAGTGCTGGGATTATAGGCATGAGCCACTGTGCCCTGCCAATAGAGATCACTTTGGCTTCTTTTTGGAGTATGGGGTTTTAAGAAGAAGCCCGAGGGGGAACAGGAACACCCATTAGGTGGCTATTGCTGAAGTCTAGACAACAGATATTGATAGTGATTTGTATCCAAGGGGTAGTAATGGAAATTGACAGAAATGGACTGATTTGAGGTATATTGCAGTGGTAGAACAGATGGGACTTGATGATAGTTTGATTGGAAGTGGGAATGAGAAAATGACTTTTTTTTTTTTTTTCTTGAGACGGAGTATCCCTCTGTCGCTCAGGCTGGAGTGCAGTGTGTGATCTCGGCTCACTGCAAGCTCTGCCTCCTGGGTTCACGCCATTTCTCCTGCCTCAGCCTCCCGAGTAGCTGGGACTACAGGTGCCCGCCACCACGACTGGCTAATTTTTTGTATTTTTTAGTAGAGATGGGGTTTCACCGTGTTAGCCAGGATGGTCTTGATCTCCTGACCTCGTGATCTGCCTTCCTCGGCCTCCCAAAGTGCTAAGATTACAGGCGTGAGCCACCGCGCCTGGCCTTTTTTTTCTTTGTAAGACAGAGTTTCGCTCTTGTTGCCCAGGTTGAAGTGCAATGACATGATTTTGGCTCTCTGAAACCTCCGCCTCCCGAGTTCAAGTGATTTTCCTGCCTCAGCCTCCCAAGTAGCTGGAATTACAGGCGCCTACCGTGCCCAACTAATTTTTTTGTATTTTTAGTAGAGACGGGTTTTCACCATGTTAACCAGGCTGGTCTTGAACTCCTGACCTCCGGTGATCCGCCTGCCTCGGCCTCCCAAAGTGTTGGGATTACAGGCGTGAGCCACCGCGCCCGGCTGACTTTTTGGTTTTTTGACTTGAACAGTTGAGTTGGTGGTAGTTCCATTTATTATTAAGAGGAATACTGATGAGAGAACAGGAGAGGTTATTTTGTTTTGTGAGGAGGACAATTTGAGAATCAAGTTCTGTTTGACCTGCTTAAATTTGAGATGCTTGTTAGACATCCAAGAAAAAAATGTAAGTAGACAGTTGGAGCTTGGTGTTCAGAAGAAATGTTCAAGCTAGAGAAATAAATAGAATATGGAATTCATCAGTGAGTAGTATATTCATCAATTTCAAAAACTTTTTTTTTCATTTTCCTGCTCCTAAAAGATCAGATACATCGTGTGATCATTGTCAGTCAGGTAGGAATAATGGCATATTTGTCATTTGCTATTGGAGTGTGCACAGGCAGACTGCCAGAATCAGACTTTGCAGGATGAATGTCAGCAGCTTGGGGAAAAAATCTGGAGACAATATTGGAGCATTGTTGTAATCCTCAAAAACCCAATGATTTGGAGGGAGGGAGGGCAGAAGCAGTGATTCATACTTGTTATGGACTTTCCTGAAGCAGAAGCCGAAAGTAGTTAGCTTTATATAATTGAGACCCCAGCACCATTAGCTTTTAGTTCTTTTTTTTTTTGATGGAGTCTTGCTCTGTTGCCCAGGCTGGGGTTCAGTGGCATGATCTCGGCTCACTGCAACCTCCGCCTCCCAGGTTCAAGCAATTCTCCCGCCTCAGCCTCCCGAGTAGCTGGAATTACAGGTGCATGCCACCATGCCCGGCTAATTTTTGTATTTTTTTTTTTTTTTTTTTTAGTAGAGACGGGGCTTCACCACGTTGGCCCGGCTGGTCTCAAACTTCTGACCTTGTGATCCACCTTCCTCGGCCTCCCAAAGTGCTGGGATTACAGGCATAAGCCACCATGCCCGGCCTAGCTTTTAGTTCTTCTAAGAAATGCGTTGTATGTTTCCAGTAGCCAAGAGAGGACTTTGAATGTTCCCACAGCAAAGAAATAATGTTTACAGTGATAGATATGCTAATTACCATGGTTTGATCATTAAACAATGTATACACATATTGAAACATTGCATTGTACCACATAGATATGTACAATTATTATGTGTCAGTGAAAAGAAAAAAGAAATGGTACGTAACCAACACTATGGCACAGAGGATGATGTGGTGTGAAAAAATATAGACATCCCACAACTCAGAGGAGTTGTACTCTGAATAGAGGGATTGTACTCCGAATATGAAGTTTTAGAAGTACTTTCACCAGTTTATTTTGTTTATATTTACTATCTTATGTTTATAAAATGATATATGATACAAACCTGCCTACATCTAAAACAACTATTTTAATCATTCTAACAATTCTGTTAAAAAAGCATTGTGTTATACATAGTTTATTTATTTGAATAGAGACAAGGTCTCATGTTGACCAGGCTGATCTCGAACTCCTGGTCTCAAGAGATCTGCCCGGCTTGGCCTCCCAAAGTGTTGAGATTACAGGTGTGAGCCACTGTACCCGGCCTGTTATACATAGTTTAGGAGTTTTAACTTAGCAATAATTTTTAAAATGTTATTTCTTAAAGCTGATGGATATTTGAAAGGAATCCAAAAGTGATGGTAGGAATAGAACTTTGCAAATGAGCAAGTGAAGTGCCATCTTAATTTTCTGATGATTTGTACTAACCAAGTATTTCTATCCCCATATCTCCCCACTTCTTTTTTGTTTTGTTTTGTTTTTTGTTTGTTTGTTTTTAAGGAAAGCCCAGAAGAAAGGACAGTAAACGTGAGCTCTATTCAGGTAAATAAATTTACTTTCATCATGTTGAGGGATTTCATACAGCTTAATTTCATCAAGAGAATTTATGCCTTTCCTTTTTTCCAAACCTTAAGCCTGCTGCCTCCACAAAGTCAAAATGAAGTGTTTGCCTTCCAAATTCATTCCAATGACTTTAATGTGAATTTATTGGCACTTATTCTTTCTAGTCTTATCTAGGATATAACTCTTGATAGTTACAGTTGCATATATATAAAGTGTGACTGTAATGAGACTGGTGTAACAAAACCGTACATAGGCCGGGCATTGTGGCTCATGCCTGCAATCCCAGCACTTGGGGAGGTCGAGGCAGGAGGATCCCTTGAGGCCTGGATTTTTTTTTTTTTTTTTTTTTTTTTTTGAGAAGGAGTCTTCCTCTGTCCCCCAGGCTGGAGTGCGGTGGTGTAATCTCAGCTCACTGCAACCACTGCCTCCCGGGTTCAAGTGATTCTCCTGCCTCAGCCTCCCGAGAAGCTGGGATTACAGGTGTGTACCACCATGCCTGGCTAATTTTTGTTTTTTCAGTAGAGAAGATGTTTCTCCCTGTTGGCCAGCTGGTCTCAAACTCCAGACCTCAAGTGATCTACCCGCCTTGGCCTCCCAAAGTGCTGGGATTATGGACATGAGCCCCCGCACCCGGAGTCCTGGAATTTGAGATCATCCTGGGCAATGTAGCAAGACCATGCCTGTACTAAAATTTTAAAAAATTAGCCAGGCATAGTGGCTTATGCCTGTGGTCCCAGCTACTCGGGAGGCTGAGGCAGGAGGATTGCTTGAGGCTGGGAAGTCGGGGCTACAGCGAGCTGTGATCACTGCTGCATTCCAGCTTGGGCAACAAACAGAGCAAAACCCTATCTCAAAAAATAAAAAAACAAACCATATATAATTATCTCATTATCAAAAACTGCTATTTACATATTTAATATAGGCAGTAATGTAGTAATATTGGCTCCTATGTTATCTCCTAGAGTGTGAGAATGATGACACATTTCCATTGCGTAGTACTTAAATTTTTTTGCCAACATAATAAAATGGATGTTTAGCCCTTGGAATTGGGTACTTTCTGGTTTAAATGTTACTTAGTGACTGAGCTCATTTTCCCCCGGAACTAATTTTGATATGTGCATGCAGGATGCTGCAAACTCTTCCTAGAGAAAGAGAAGGAAATAGAGAAAAAGCATAGTAAAATATTTGATAAGTAATTTTCCTTTTTCTGTGCCTGCAGGGAAAGAAATGGAGCTGGTATTTGGACTATTTATTTTCACAGGGGTTACAAGGCTTGAAACTTTTTATAAGAAGTAGTGTTCATCATTCTTCCATTCCCAGAGCAGAGGGCATAAACTACAACAATCAATATTAAATGAATGTTGAGATAAACTGAGCATACTGGACAAAACTCCCTCCTCATTGCTAGAGCAAAATGGCTCACCTTGAGTTCCCATTTTCATTTTACTAACAGATTGCCATCCTCAAGGAGTACTCAGACTGGCCTTCTGTTCATGGCTTAGGAGAGCCTTGGTGTGGCTAACTGATTTTTAAAGATTTAGATTTTTTTTAGCCTACCAGTGAAAAATGGACCCCTTCATCATCAGGCTCTGCCTTCTACCAAATTATACATGAAAAGACACATCTGTTTTGTGGTAGGATTTTTTCACATTTTGGGGTACTATGAGCTGCATTGATGGAAGACAGCAGGCAATATGTGGTGACAGTTAATTCACAGGCATAAACATGCAAAATACTTTGCTGCCTCTGGGGATATTGTCATTTCTCTTACTGTGAACAACAGCACTAGCACCAAGTTAACAGGATGCAACATGTATGACTCTAAAAGCCCTAAGTAGTTGGTAACTTCCTGGGCCTTCAATCATAGCAATTTGATGAGGGAAGGAAGGAAAGAGGATTTGTTGGGTAATCAAGACATTCCTGTATATGTCTGATTTCATGGAACTGGTCTATTTTGTTTGTGTGTATTGTATATGTATATGTGTATGTGTGTGTCTATAGCTTCAGTTTTTAAGTGTTAAGGACTAAATAAACTAACTGAAATTTTACTTTTAGAAGGAATTCTGAAGTTTAAAAAAAATAATAGCTAGAATATCTTGCTGAAAATGTACTATAAAATTTTGCCTGCTGGGCGTGGTGGCTTACGCCTATAATCCCAGCACTTTGGGAGGCCAAGTTGGGTGGATCATGAGGTCAGGAGTTTGAGATGAGGCTGACCAATATGGTAAAACCCCGTCTCTACTAAAAATACAAAAAATTGGCCGGGCATGGTGGCATGTGCCTGTAGCCCCAGCTACTCAGGAGGCTGAGGCAGGAGAATTGCTTGAACCTGGGAGGCGGAGGTTGCAGTGAGCCAAGATCGTGCCACTGCACTCCGGCCTGGGCGACAGTGCGAGACTCTGTCTCAAAAAAAAAAAAAAATTTACCTCAATTTGAGAAGAATCAAGCTGAATTAATTTTTGTCTTTAAGGATGCATACTTGGGGTTCCTTTTTTTCCCCATTAAAAAAAAAAAAAAACCCTAAACTATATTATTGGATGGTGTTCAGACTAGAAATCCCATTCATCCATTGACTCATTTATTGATTCAATAAATATTTATTGAGCTCCTTACTCTGTGCCAGGTACTCTTCTGTGTGCTGGTTATGCAGTTGTGACCAATACAAAGTACTTGGGGCTTTTTTTGTTTTTGTTTTTTGAGATGGAGTCTCACTCTGTTGCCCAGTCTGGAGTGCAGTGGCATGATCTTGGCTCACTGCAACCTCTACTTTCTGGTTCAAGCGATTCTCCTGCCTCAGCCTCACGAATAGCTGGGATTACAGGTGCCAGCCACCACGCCCAGCTAAGTTTTGTATTTTTAGTAGAGACAGGGTTCCGTCATGTTGATCAGGCTGGTCTTGAACTCTTGATCTCAAGTGATCCACCGGCCTTGGCTTCCCAAAGTGTTGGGATTAGAGGTGTGAGCCATTGCACCCAGCCCAAAGTACCTGTTTTTATGGAGTTTACATTCCAATGGAGAAGACAGACAATAACATATATCAAATGCTATAAAGAAAGGGCAGGGAATAGGGATAGAATGTGTTGAATTTTGTCAAATGCTTTTTTTGTATCTTTTGAGATTATCATATGGCTTTTGCCCTTCATTCTGTTAACATGATATATCATGTTTACTGATTTGTGTATATTGAATCATCTTTGTATCCCGGGATGAATCCCATTGGGACAGAATGTGGAGAGGGTTGAAACTTTAGATAAGATGGTTTGGGAAAGCCTGTTTGAAGAGGTGACATATGCAGAGGCCCCAATGAAGGAAGTTTATGAGCCATATAAATATTTGGGGAAAGAGCATTCTGGACAAAGGTAAAAAACAAGTGGAAAGGCCCTAAAATGTTAACTTACTTGGCATGTTTGAGGAACAACAAAGAGGCCAGTAAGGTTACAGCATAGTGATTAAGAGAGAAGAATGGTAAGAAGTGACATAAGGAAGAAAGCCAGGTCCTTATAGCCTGGCGTGGATATGTAAATGGGAAGCAATTAGATTGAGAAGAGGAGTGACATAATTTGATTTACCTTTATGAAATATGGCGATACAATGCTAAGGTTAGAGTGAAGAAGATTAAAGAGAAAAGCAGAGACTGTTTAGGTTATTATAGTGTTCTAGGTAACAGTTTTGGACTAGTGTGATAAATGTTGAGGTGGGAGGGGTTAGAGGTTGGATTCAGACTCTGTTTTGTAAATAGAGAAGATAATGTCTGCTGATAGCTTGGATAGGAGGAGGAAGAAGGAGAGGAGTAAAGGATGACTCAGATTTTTGACCTGTCAATTGGGTGAACTCTGAAATTCTGAGAAGTGTACTGGAGAAGGGACAGGTTTGGAGGAATGTGGAATCAAATTCTGTTTTGGCTGTGTTAGGTTGGAAATGCCGTGTAGGCAATTGGATATCCAAGTCTGGACTTCACAGTACTATTTGGGACTGGAAAATTAATTTGAGAGTCATTAGGGAATAACCATGACTTTGGATGAGATCACCTAGTACATCTAGAGAAGAGAAGGTGGCAAAAGACAGAGACCTAAGGTATGCCAGCATTGAGAAGCAGAGAAGAAGAGGAACCAGCAAAAGACTGAGAAGGACCCACCAGTGACCTAGAAGAAAAATCAGGAGGCTGGTATTCTGGAAGCCACCAGAAGAAAATGTTTCACAAAAGGAAGGTAGTATTGAATGGTGTGGAATGTTGCCTGTATACCTGGAAAAAAGCAACTTTGGCTGCTTTTTTAAGTAAATGTGATAGTTTGTACTGCAAATAACTTTCCATATTGCTTTTCAATCATGATATTTTGATCCTTAAAATCATGTAGAACTTTCCATTGTGAGAAGGAATTTGATTATTTTATCATTAAAGAAACTTTTATAAACTTAAATTTATGAAAAATAATTTTTCCCTTAGGTTTGTCTTTTTGTTCAATAATGATTCCCTGGATACCTCTTTTTGTGCATATTTCTCTTTTAACTTTTGTTTGTTTGTTTTTGTTGTTGTTGAGATGGAGTCTCACTCTGTCACCAGGCTGGAGTACAGCGGTGCGATCTCAGCTTACTGCAACCTCTGCCTCCCGGGTTCAAGCGATTCTCCTGCCTCAGCCTCCCGAGTAGCCGGGACTACAGGCACGTGCCACCATGCCCAGCTAATTTTTGTATTTTTGGTAGAGATGGGGTTTCATCATGTTGGCCAGGATGGTCTTGATCTCTTGACCTTGGGATCCGCCCGTCTCGGCCTCCTGAAGTGCTGGGATTACAGGCATGAGCCACCGCTCCCAGCCCTCTTTTAATTTTTTAACTCACTTAAGATTATATGGCAGTGCAAATAAGCCAAATATAGTTATCTGAAAAAATATTTTTTGAAGATTCTTCATGGCAAAAACCGTAATAGTTAAATAAAGAATAGCTATTTTGCTTTGGTACAAAACATGTCGAGAAGATAAAAGAAATGGAAAATTTGGTTTATTATTGCAGTTGTAAAAAAGTATTTTCTTTACCCAGTGTTTGTGTAGAATTGGTGACATTATTATTGACCTAATGTTGAATATTAAAGAATACTAAAGTTGCTATTAGAGATCTAACATTTTTTTCCTTTTTTTTCCTTTTTTTTTGAAACGGAGTCTTACTCTGTCACCAGGCTGGAGTGCAGTGGTGCGATCTCGGCTAACTGCAACCTCTGATCCTGGTTCAAGTGATTCTCCTGCCTCAGCCTCCTAAAGCTGGGATTACAGGCACATGCCACCACACCCAGCTAATTTTTGTGTTTTTAGTAGAGACGGGGTTCCACCATGTTGGCCAGGATGGTCTCAATCTCATGACCTTGTGATCCGCCCGCCATGGCCTCCCAAAGTGCTGGGATTACAGGCGTGAGCCACCGCACCCAGCCCATTTTTTTCCTTTTTATTATACTTCCTCCTTCCTTTTGATCTTGGGGTTGATCTGGAAAGAAAAGTAAGGCTATGGTGTCACACATAACTTTTATTAGCATAGTAGAATTGTTTACTAGAAAAGTTATTCTCTGTAATTCTTTCTTTTTTTTTTTTTTTTTTTCAGACGGAGTCTCGCTCTGTCGCCCAGGCTGGAGTGCAGTGGCCGGATCTCAGCTCACTGCAAGCTCCGCCTCCCGGGTTCACGCCATTCTCCTGCCTCAGCCTCCCGAGTAGCTGGGACTACAGGCGCCCGCCACCTCGCCCGGCTAGTTTTTTGTATTTCTTAATAGAGACGGGGTTTCACCGTGTTAGCCAGGATGGTCTCGATCTCCTGACCTCGTGATCCGCCCGTCTCGGCCTCCCAAAGTGCTGGGATTACAGGCTTGAGCCACCGCGCCCGGCCTATTCTCTGTAATTCTTACTGAGATAATTTGCATTTATTATAATTTACCTTCATGGGCAAACAGATTGCTTGAGCCTTTTTGGACAAAATGCAAAAAGTATGAATGAATGAGCACGTATTTAATAGACTGACATCCTGGCCATTTATGAGTACTCCAGCTTTGGATATAATGACACCTACGAAATTGAACAGGACTGATTTTTTTGCGTTGTATGTTGCCCTTGCATCCGTTTGTATGCAACTTACTGTTACCTGGGGTAATAAGGTTAAACATAGTATATATTTTTTTAAAATTAACCATTAATTCCAGCTTTTAAAAATTAGAAATGAATCATTTTTGCATTTATAATCAGCTTCATGGACTAAGTTAAATTCCCAAACTTGATTACCACTTTCTGCATAATCAATTGAAAATTGGAATGTGGGGGACCTCTGGGTGGCACTGCGAATAATTCAGTGGAACTTCTTCTCAGGGAAATACCTGTTTCATTGGTTAAAATTAGCAAAGGCAATCATTCAAAGTATCTGGAGAGTGATCAGAAGATTCACAAAATTGAAACTCAACTTATTCAAAATTGACAGAACTCAATAATAGTGGAAGTCATAACAACTGAACTAGAGACTGCACTCATTTTCCCACCCAAATTCATGTTGCAGAAGAGCTATTGTTATGCAAGAAGTATTCCAGTGGGCATGGTCCAAGGTAGAACTCCCATCTCCTCCAGATACTGCTCCATAATACAGAGGCTCTGCCAAGGGAGGGGGTCAGTGCAAGCCTTAAAAACTGGCAAGACCCTGGCCCTTCCTGAGAGGCCTGACTTTATTTGGCCTGTGGAGCAACTTATGGCTAAGAATTGCCCAAAAGAATAGGATAACCAGTTAGCAATATGTGGAGACTAACAGCATGGTACAATACCTGTAGAGGAAGACAAGCCAGAAGTTTAAAAGGGAGATCAGAAAAAGAGCAAAGGAGGCCTTGCTAAAATCATGGTCATATTTGGTGATATGGAAAAGTGTACACATACATAAATCTGCATTCTCTCAGAAGCAACTGAAGAAGGCATTGCTTTGCTATTAGTTCCTGACTAAATGTGAGACAAAATTATAAATTCCCTGAAGTGTAAAAGCAGTCTCCAAGCTACAGAGCAAACAGTAAAGAATGGAAACCTTATTGGGGCCGGGCATGGTGGCTCACGCCTGTAATCCCAGCACTTTGGGAGGCTGAGGCAGGTGGATCCCTTAGGGCAGGAGTTCGAGACCAGCCTAGCTAACATGGCAAAACCCCGTCTCTACTAAAAATGCAAAAATTAGCTGAGCGTGGTGGTGTGTGCCTGTAATCCCAGCTACTAGGGAGGCTGAGGCAGGAGAATTGCTTGAACCCAGGAGGCGGAAGTTGCAGTGAGCCAAGATTGCCCACTGCAGTCCAGCCTGGGCAACAGAGCAAGACTGTCTCAGAAACAAAACATAACAAAAAAATCTTATTGACTCAAGGGGCTTAAGCACAACTTCTGATCTATCAGTGACTGACTGCTAAACTGTACTGACCTAAGGATGACCCTTAGGGAGCCAGATTTAAGGATAAAAACAAATTAACAAAAAATCTAAATGGGGTAATTAGAGGCTATACACTGGGGGAATGGACTTCACAGGATTAGTCTAGCCACATCACCAAATAAGTGAACAAACAACAGCGACAAATCCTCGAGTAGAGAGTATCGTTATCCAGAGCTACAACAATGTAGTACCTAAGGTGTTCAGTGCAATAAAAATGAGACGTGCAAAGAAATAAGAACATGTGATTCATACACAGGAAAAAAGACTAGAAATTACCTTGATGAGGACCAGATATTGAACTTAGTGAACAATGACTTCAAAGCAGCTATTATAAGTAGCTTCAAAGAAATTAAAGAAACTGTGTTTAAATAATTAAAGGGAGATATGATGACAATGACTATATCAATAAAGTATAGAATACACACATACACCATTTCTATACACAGAAATGGAAATTCTGGACTTGGAAAAAAGTGAAGAAAAATAAATGGAGCCTTAGAGAAATGTGGGACACAGATACGCTCATAATGGGAATACCAGAAGAGGAGAGAAGGGGACAGAAAAAATATTTAAGCAAATAATGGCTAATAATGCCCCAAACTTGATGAAAAACAATCTACACATCCAACAAGCCCAAGGAAATATAAGCAAATCAAATCCGGCAATATACAGTCATGTACCACCACATAACATTTTGATCGATGATTGACAACATGTATGATGGTGGTCCCATAAGATTATAGTGCAGCTGAAAAGTTCCCATCACCTAGTGATGTCATAGTGCAACGTGTTACATGTTTGTGGTGATGCTGGTGTAAACAAACCTGTGTTGCCACTCACATAAAAACAGCATATACAGTTATGTACAGTAGATAATACTTGATGAGAATAAATGTGTCACTGGTTTATGTATTTACTGTACTTTTATCATTATTTTGGAGCATCTACTCATACTTACTTTTAAAAAGGTAACTGTAAAACAACCTCAGGCAGGTCCTTCAGGAGGTATTCTAGAAGAAAGCATTGTTATCATCAGAGATGACAGCTCCATGCTTGTTAGTGCCCCTGAAGACCTTCCAGTAGAATGAGATGTGGAGGTGGAAGACAGTGATATTGATGATCCTGCCCTGGTGTTGGCCTAGCCTAATGTGTGCTTCTGTGACTTAATTTTTAACAAAAAAAGTGAAAAATTAGAAAAAAGCTTATAAAATAAAGATATAAAGAAAACATTTTGTACAGCTGTGCAATGTGTGTTCTAAGTGTTATTACAAAAGAGTAAAGTTAAAAATTTTAAGTATATAAAGTAAAAAGTTACACTAAGCTAAGGCTAATTTATTGAAGAAAAGCTTTTTATAGAGTTAGCCTAAGTGTACAGTGTTTATAAGGTCTACAGTATTGTTCAGTAATGTGCTAGGCATTCACAGTCACTCACTGATTCACCCAGAGCAACTTCTAGTCTTGTAAATTTCATTCATGTTAAGTGCTCTATAGAGGTGTACTGCTTTGTACCTTTTATATTGTATTTTTACTGTACTTTTTCTGTGTTTAGATGTGTTTAGATACACAAATACATTGTGTTTCAGTTGCCTACAGTATTCTATTCAGTACAGTAACATGCTGTTCAGATTTGTAGCCAAGGAGTAATAGGCTATGCCATAGACTTGTGTAAGTATACTCTATGATGTTCATACAATAAAATCACTTAACACATTTCTCAGGACATGGCACTGTTGTTCAGAGATGCAGGACTACATAAAAAGGATTATACTTCATGACAAACTGGGATTTATCCCAGGAATGCAAGGTTGATTTAACATCCAAAAGGTAGTTAATATCATACACCATATCAAAACATTGTTTTTAAAAAGTAGACAATCTAATAAATGCAAATATATCCTATGTTCATAGATTAGAAGACAATATTGTTAAGATAGCAATACGCCCCAAACTGATCTACATTTCCAATGTGGTCTTTTTTTTTTTTTTTTTTTTTTGGGAGAGGGTGTTTTTCCGTTGCCCAGGGTGGAGTGCAGTGGTGCAGTCATGCCTCACTGTATCCTCAGCCTGGGCACAAACAAGCCTCCCACCTCAGCCTCCCAAGTAGCTGGGACTACAGGCATGTGCCATCATGCCCAGCTTATTTTTGTATTTTTTGTAAAGACAGGGTTTTGCCGTGTTGCCCAGGCTGGTCTTGAACTCCTGGGCTCAAGCAGTCTGCGTGCCTCAGACTCCCAAAGTTCTGGGATTACAGATGTGAGCCACTGCACCTGGCCTCCAATGCAGTCTCTTGATATCTCATCTGGCATTTTACAGAAGTTGACAAGGTGAACCAAAAATTCAAATGGAACTGAGGGACCGACCCCAGAACAATATATTTTTCAATATTATTTCAATAATCAAAACAATATTGAAAAAACTCGGAAAACTCACATTTCTTGATTTCAAAGACCACAACGGTGTATTAATCAAGACAGTGTGATACTGGCATAAGGGTAGACATAGGTCAATGGGATGAAATTGAGAGTTGAGGAATAAACGCATACATTTAGGGCCAATGTGATTTTCCACAAGGAGCCAACACAGTTCAGTGGGAAGAATAGTCCCCCATTGTACTGGAACAATACAATACTTGAAAAGATTATAGTATTTCATTATGGTACTGTGACAACTGAGTATCTCCATGCAGAAGAATCCAGTTGGGCCTCTGTGTCACACCATATGTAAAAATTAAAATGGATTTAAAAACCTAAATATAAAGCCCCAAACCAGAAAACTTTTTTATTTTTTATTTTTGGAGACAGGGTGACACTCTCACCCAGGCTGGAGGGCAGTGGCGCAAACACGGCTCATTGCAGCCTTGACCTTCCAGGCTCACTCAATCCTGCTTCAGCCTCCTGAGCAGCTGGGACCACAGGCATGCACCACCATGCCTGGCTAAATTTTTGAGTTTTTGTGGAAACCGAGTCTGTGGCTCAGACTGGTCTTAAACTCCTGGGCTCAAACAGTCCTCCCACCTCAGCTTCTCAAAGTGCTGGGATTACAGGTGTGTGCCACTATGCCTGGCCTTATAAAACTTTTAGATAAAACATAGGAGTATATCTTTGTGACATGGGGTGACATGGGGTTGGGCAGTGATAGCTATGACAGCAAAGGCATACATAACAGAAAAAAATGAACTTGATCGTAGCTAAAAACATTCGTGCTTCAAATGACACCATTAAGTGAGATGGAAACAAAATGAGAGGAAAATTTGCAAATCATATACCTGATAAAACTTTTATTCTGAATATATTAATAAATAATGATGACCCAATTAAAAAATGGCCCAAAGATCTGAATATTTCTCCCCAGAAAGATATGCGAATGGATAATAAGAACATGGAACAATGCTGAACATTATGAGTCATTAGGTAAATTCAAATCAAAACCACAATGGTCTACACCGTCATACCCTGTAGGATACACAGGCATAATAAGACAGATAATAACTAGTGTTGGGGGGATGCAGAGGAATTGAAATAGTCATACATTGCTGGTTGGAATGTAAATGTTGCAGCCAGTTTGGAATAGAGTTTGGTAGTTACTCAAAATTTCAAACATAGAGTAGTCATATGAGCCTGCAGTTCCACTGGGTGTATCCCCAAGAGAAATGAAACTATGTCCCCACAAAAGCTTGAACACAGATTGTTCATGCAGCATTATTTTTAATAGCCAAAAGGTGAAATAATGCAAATGTCCAACTGATGAATGAGTCAAGTATGCTATACCCATTTAACAGAATACTATTTGGCAGGAAAAAAAACATTATGACATGGACAAAGCTCAAAGACACTATGCTATATGAAATAATCCAATCACAAAACACATATTTTATGGTTCTATTTATATGAAAATGTCCACAATATGTAAATGTATAAAGACATAAGTAGTTGCCTAGGGCTGATTGGGATAGTTGGCCGGTAATGGGGAGTGACTCTTAACGGATAAGACGTTTCTTTTTGAGGTAATGAAAGTGTTTTGCCGGGTGCGGTGGCTCACGCCTTTAATCCCAGCACTTTGGGAGGCCGAGGCGGGCAGATCACGAGGGTCAGGAGATCGAGACCATCCTATCTAACACGGTGAAACCCTGTCTCTACTAAAAATACAAAAACTTAGCCAGGCGTGGTGGCGGGCGCCTGTAGTCCCAGCTACTCGGGAGGCTGAGGCAGGAAAATGGCGTGAACCTGGGAGGCAGAGCTTGCAGTGAGCCAAGATCGCACCACTGCACTAGAGCCTGGGTGACAGAGTGAGACTCCGTATCAAAAAAAAAAAAAAAAAAGTTTTAAACTATGTAAATATAAAAACCACTGAATTGTACATTTTAAATGGATAAATTGTGATGTAAATTATATCAATGTTTAAAAATGTATAAGGACTATTTTAAGTCCTTTGGAAATGGATGAGTAATCTTAAAGATCTTACATTTGCATAGTGATCATCTTAATTGTATAATAATACATTTAGAAAAATTATACTCATAAAATCATTATTTGCTTATCTGCTGTCCCTGACCACTTCCAGTCCAGGAAGTTAGGAATATGCAAAGACAATTGTATATGATCATTGTGCACCTATTAAGTAGTTGTAGGAATTTTTTTTTTTTTTTGGGGGGGGGATGGAGTCTCGCTTTGTTGCCAGGCTGGACCTGGCAGTGGTGTGACCTCCACTCACTGCAACCTCCACCTCCCGGGTTCAAGCGATTCTCCTGCCTTAGCCTCCCAAGTAGCTGGGACTACAGGCATGCTCCACCACGCCCAGCTAATTTTTTTATTTTTAGTAGAGATGGGGTTTCACCATGTTGGCCAGGATGGTCTTGATCTCCTGACCTCGTGATCTGCCCACCTAGGCCTCCCAAAGTGCTGGGATTACAGCGTGAGCCACCGCGCCTGGCCTCTTTTTTTTTTTTTTTTTTTTTAAGGCAGGGTCTCACTCTGTCACCCAGGCTGGAGTGCAGTGGTGTGATCTCAACTCACTGCAGCCTCTATCTCCTGGGCTCAAGTGATACTTCCACCTCAGCCTCTCAAGTAGCTGAGACTAAAGGCATACAGAATTTCCACAGTTCTGAATGAGGATGCAACTAGAGTGATGATGTTTTAAATAGAATTGGGAAGCTTTCTCATGTGTTTAAATGGTAATTTATGTAGATAAATGTATTAATCTAAGCACAATCAGAAATGACAAAGATGACATTACAACGAATCCCATAGAAATACAAAAGATCCTCAGGGACCATTATGAACACCTCTATGCACACAAACAAGAAAAGCTAGACGAAATGGATAAATTACTGAAAACACAACCTCCCAAGATTGAATCCAGAAAGAAATTAAAACCCTGAACAGACCAATATCAAGTTCCAAAACTGAATCTGTTATAAAAAAATCTACCAACCAAAAAAAATCCTGGACCAGATAGATTCACAGCCAAATTCTATCAGACAAACGTCTAATATCCAGAATCTATAAGGAACTTAAGCAAAAAACAAATAACCCCATTAAAAATGGGCAAAAAAAATATGAACAGATGCTTCTCAAATGAAGACATACAAGTGGCCAGAAAACATATGAAAAAATGCTCAACATCACTAGTCATCAGAGAAGTGCAGATCAAAACTACAAAGAGATACCATGTCACACCAGTTGGAATGACTATTATAAAAAAGTCAAAAAACTAGATGTTACTGAGACTGCAGAGAAAAGGGAATGCTTATACACTGTTGGTGGGAATATAAATTAGTTCACCCACTGTGGAAATTAGTTTAGAGATTTCTCAAGGAACTTAAAACCATTTGACCTAGCAATTCATTTGACCTATCAATCCCATGACTGGGTGTATCTATATCTATATTCATATCTCTATCTCCCATGAGATACCATTTGACCTAGCAATCCCATGACTGGGTATATATCCAAAAGAAAATAAATTATTCTACCAAAAAAACACATGCACTCGTGTGTTCATTGCAGCACTATTCACAATGGCAAAATATGAAATCAACCTAGGTGACCATCAATGGTGGATTGGATGAAGAAAATATGGCACATACATACCATGGAATACTACATAGCCATAAAAGACAACTTTATATCCTTTGCAGCAACATAGATACAGCTGGAGACCATTATTCTTAGCAAATTAATGCAGGAACAGAAAACCAAATACCACGTGTTCGCCCTTATAAGTGGAAGCTAAACATTCTGTACTCGTGGACATAAAGATGGTGACTGGGGACTACTAGAGGAGGGAGGGAGGGGAGCAAGAGTTGAAAAACTATTGGTTACTATGCTCAGTACCTGGGTAATGGGGTCAATCATACCCCAAACCTCAGCATCACACAATATACCCAGGTAACAAACTTGCACATGTACCACCTGAATGTAAAATAAAAGTTGAAATTTTAGGCCGGGTGCAGTGGCTCGCGCCTGTAATCCCAGCACTTTGGGAGGCCAAGGCAGGCGGATCACCTGAGGTAAGGAGTTTGAGACCAGCCTGACCAACATGGAGAAACCCCATCTTTACTAAAAATACAAAATTAGCCGGGCGTGGTGGCACATGCCTGTAATCCCAGCTACTGGGGAGGCTCAGGCAGGAGAATCACTTGAACCCGGGAGGTGGAGGTTGCGGTGAGCCAAGATCAGCCATTGCACTCCAGCCTGGGCAACAGGAGCAAAACTCTGTCTCAAAAAAAAAAAAAAAAAAAAAAGTTGAAATATTTTTAAAAATTTATTAATCTATTTAATTTCAGGTGAGGATTGTAACAATTAGGCTATTTCAATAACTTAACCCCATTTTTAAATTATTTTACGTTAAGTTCTAGGGTACATGTGCATAACGTGCAGGTTTGTTACCCCATTTTTAAGATACTCTGTGTGAAAAAATCTTAGCAATGTTTAGAATCCCATGTTATTGCTTTACTGTTGATTGTTTCCTTTGCTGTGCAACAGCTTTTTAGTTTACATAGATCTACCACCTAACCCAGCTGGATATTTACCCCACTATAAGGAAGTAAGAATTCTACCTCTGCAACTTAGCCTCTACAGTTGCAGTGAAAGCTAAAGTAAAGAAAATGATCCTACTACTTCCATGGATGGGAAGAAAGAAAATAAGAAAATGAGCATGTTATGCTGAATGGGGGTTAGAATAAAATTGTAGTTTCTTGTCCTAACTTCAAATACTATTCCCCTTGTGTTTGGAAATGAATTGAGCTGAAGGAAAGAGCTGAAGGCTTCTTGGACTATAACTTAGCTCCTAGAGGTTAGACAGTAATTGAGCCTTTCTAGTATCTATACTTCTATTTTTAATTGATGTATAATATTTGTACAAATTTATGGGGTGCATGGGATACATTATTACATGTGTAGACTGTATAATGATCAAGTCAGGGTACTTGGGATACACCTTGAGTATTTATTATTTCTGTGTTGGAAACATTTCAAGTCCTCTATTCTAGCTATCGAAATATACAATACATTGTTAACTATAGTTACCCTCTTGTGCTGTCAAGCATTAGAGCTTATTCCTTCTATCTAACTGAATGTACTCATTAACTAATCACTCTTTATCCTCCCCCAACCCCCACCAAACCCACACCCTTTCCAGCCTTTGGTATCTATCATTCTATTCTCTACCTCCATAAGGTCAGCTTTATTAGCTCTCACATATGAGTGAGAATATGTGATATTTGTTTTTGTGTGCCTGGCTTATTTCACTTAACATAATGACCTCCAGTTCCATCCATGTTGCTTCAAATGACAAGATTTTATTCTTTATAGATTATAGTATTTCATTGTATGTGTGTATGTATGTGCATTTTTAATCCATTAGTCCATGGATAGGCACTGAGGTTTATTCCACGTCTTTCTATTGTGAATAATGCTGCAGTAAGCTCACAGGTGTCCCTTTGATATACTGATCTATTTTCCTTTGGATAAATACAGAGTAGTGGGATTCCTGGAACATAATGTAGTTCTATTTTTAGTTTTTTGAACCTCCCATACTGTTCTCCGTGGTGGCTATACTAATTTACAATCCTACCAACAGAGTATAAGCATTCCCTTCACACCCTTGCCAGCATGTTATTTTTTCTTTTTAATAGCCATTCTAACTGGGGTGAGATGATATCTTACTATAGTTTTGATTTGCATTCCCTGATGATTAGTGATGTTCTGCATTTTTATTCATATACCTATTGGGAAATTGTGTGTATTCTTTTAAGAACTGTCTATTCATGTCCTTTGTCCACTTTTTAATGGGTTTGTTTGTTTTATCTTGTTAAGTTGTTTGAGTTCCTTGTATATTGGGGATATTAGTTCTTTGTAGGATGATTCATTTGCACGTATTTTCTTCAGTTCAATGATGTTACTCTGTTGGTTGTTTCCTTTGCTGTGCAAAAGGTTTTTATTTATATAGTCCCATTTGTCTGTTTTTGTTTCTGTGCTTTCCAGGTCTTAGCCATAAGTGATTTGCATAGACCAATGTTTTATAATTTCAGGTCTTATGTTTCAGTCGTTACCATGCTGAGTTGATTTAGTATATGGTGATGTTTGTGATTTCCTCAGTGGCTTAGGATGCTATTATTGGTGGAGGCTGTGGTGAAGTTTTCCTGGGGACAGGGACACCACATGGGCCTGTCCTTGGTCCCTTGATTCCAGTGGCGGGCTGAATGTACCTGTCCTTGGGTCTCAGTGTGGTGTATGTTGATACCAGTGTTATTTTAGATCTGGGGGGTGGCTGTCTTTTGGGCTCCTAGGTGGCTTGCTTGGGTGCTAATAGTGGCAGTGGCAAGCTGGGAAGGTGGGTAGGTTTTTGGGCACCTGGATGCAGGTATGGTGTGGGCAATGATAGTTGCAGTGGTGGTATAAGCCTTTTGCTCCCAAGCTATCCACACTGGTATTTCTGATGGCTGTAATGGGTTATGCAAGATAGTCCTGAGGCCTGCAAGTGGCACGTGCGGGTGAGTACCAGCTGCAGGTGGGTACCTGCAGTGGCAGGTTGGGTGGGCCCAACCTCAGGCCTTCAAGATGAATGCCCATGTGCCACCAGTGGTGGTCTTTGCTGGGCAGCCTCTAGGCCCTTGGATGGCATGGTAGGTCACAGCGAGGGTTGAGCCAGGCTGGGTGGACCTGTTCTCAGTTCCCCAGGTGGTGCATTTAGGCATTGGCTGTGTTAGGTAGAGGCAGGGCGCTCCTCAAGCTCAAGGCAGAATGTTTGAGTGGGGACAGCAGCAACTGTGCAACAGCCCTGCTACTATAGAGGACAGGGTTGCTTTCCGTTGGTAGCAGTTATATGCAGGTGGGTGCTCACACTTTGGGCCTGGTGGAGGCAATCTGATGTGGTAGCTACTGCTGGTAAGGGAGTTTGTCCTCAGGCCATGTGAAGGTGTGCTGCAGCTTCACTGCTGGGGGCAGCAGGATTCTTGCCAATGCCTTCTCTTGCGCTGTAGCCCTGGTGGCACAGTCAGCTGCAATGGTGGCTGTGGGTGTGAAATGTCAATGGGGCTCCAAAGATATGGAGATGCAGGGGCTATTGGGCCCCCAGGCAGGATGCAGTCTGGTGAGTCTTAGCAACCAATATGGTGCCTTGCTGTAGCTGCTTAGGGCTTGGAGTATGTGTGGGACCCAGTGTGAGCCCCCTCTCTGGAGCCATGTCATTATGCATTCTTCAGGCAGCTTATTCTCAGGGCCTGAAAGGGTCTAGGGGCTTTCCTGTGGCCTGGAAGGAGTCTGCAATGGAAATGTGGACACTGGGGGCCACTCACATATCCTTTCCCCTGGATAGGGGCTCTCCTGGAGCCTCTCCAGGTTCCCAGCTGATCCCAGGTAGCAGGCTGCTTCGCTTCCCTCCCTCTCTTTAGGTGTTTCCTGTCACTTCTCTAATTCCAGTGTTCTCTGTTAAATGATCTGTTTGAAATATGATTATCTACTTGCTACTTTGGTTCTTTGTGGAGGTGAGTACCAGATGCCTCTAGTCAGCTGTCTCAAAGCCCCTCCCTTAGGATCTATGCTTCTTCTTCTTCTTCTTCTTCTTTTTTTTTTTTTTGAGACAAAGAGTTTTGCTCTTGTTGCCCAGGCTGGAGTGCAATGGCATGATCTCGGCTCACTGCAACCTCCACCTCCCGGGTTCAAGCGATTCTCTTGCCTCAGCCTCCCAAGTACCTGTACCTGGGATTACAGGTGCCTGCCACCACGCCCAGCTAATTTTTGTATTTTTAGTAGAAATGGGGTTTCCATGTTGGCCAGGCTGGTCTCGAACTTCTGACCTCAGGTGATCCACCTGCTTCAGCTTCCCAAAGTGCTGGGATTACAGGCATGAGCCACCGCACCCGGTCAGATCTATGCTGCTTAAAGAACTTTCACCCTATAAGCCACTTCACATAAGAATACTCACATTGGTTAATAACTACAGTAGCTCTTCTTACCCTAAATTTCAGAATTTCCTTGCCATCAGTCAGCATTACATTTTTTCTTCTTAGCATTTTGTTTTATTCTGTCACCAACAGATTTAACTTTGATTTCTTAAACATTTCATAATTCATGTTTTAGAATTATTAGATTTCTTTAAGCATTTTAAAGGCTAGTTTTGATAAGATAACTGATTTGCATTTTACTACTTTTTCTTATTCTAGTAAAATATGCATTGCATAATATTTACCATTTGAACCATGTTAAAGTCCAATTCAGTGGCATTAAGTATATTCATAATGTTGTGCAAGTACCACCAGTATTAGTTTCAGAACTTTTTCATCACCCAAAAAGGAAACCTTGTACCCATTAAGTATTTTCTCCTCATTCCTTCCCTTTTCCCAGCCTCAGGCAACCACCAATATGCATTCTGGTCTCTATGAATTCACCTGTGCCGGATATTTCATATAAATGGAATCATGCAATATGTGGCCTTTTGTGTCTGGCTTATTTCACTTAGCATGATGTTTCCAAAGTTCATGCATGTTATAACTTGTATCAGAACTTCATTCCTTTTTATGACTGAATAATATTCTTTTGTATTAATATAGCATATTTTGTTAGTCCTTCATCAATGATGGACATTTGAATTGTTTCCATTTTTGACTGATGTGAATAGTGCTGCTGTGAATATTCACATATACAAATGTTTATTTGAACGCCTGTTTTTTTTTTTTCGTTTTTTTTTTTTTGAGACGGAGTCTCACTCTGTCGCCCAGGCTGGAGTGCAGTGGCACGATCTCGGCTCACTGCAAGCTCCACCTCCTGGGTTCACACCATTCTCCTGCCTCAGCCTCCCAAATAGCTGTTACTACAGGCGCCCGCCACCACGCCCAGCTAATTTTTTGTATTTTTTACTAGAGACGGGGTTTCACCATGTTAGCCAGGATGGTATCGATCTCCTGACCTCATGATCTGCCCATCTTGGCCTCCCAAAGTGCTGGGATTACAGGCATGAGCCACCACGCCCGGCCTGAATGCCTGTTTTTCAATTCTTGTGGGTTTGGAGTGGGTTTACTAGACCTTATGGTAATTCTATGTTTAAATTATTGAGGAATCACCAAACTTTTTCAGTATGGCTGTACCATTTTACATTCCTATCAGTAATGTTTGAGGCTTCTATTTTCTCCACATCCTTGCCAACTATTGTTATTTTTTATTGTAGTCATGCCAGTAGGTAGGAAGTAATATAGCTTCATTTGCATTTACCTAATAACTAGTGGTGTTGAACATAATTTTCATGTCTTGTTGGCCATTGTGTATCTTTTCTGGAAAAATGCCTAATTACGTTTTTTGACCTTTTTTTTTTGAGACAGGGTCTTGCTCCACCACCCAGGCTGGAGTGCAGTGGCGTGATTGTGGCTCACTGTAACCTCAACCTTCTGGGCTAAAGTGATCCTTCTGCCTCAGCCTCCTGAGTAGCTGGGACCACAGCTGTGCACCACTGCACCTAGCTAATTTTTTTATTTTTTGTAGATCTGAGGTCTCACTGTGTTGCCCAGGCTGTTCTTGAACTCCTGGGCTCAAGTGATCCTCCCACCTCTGCCTCCCAAAGTGCTGGGATTACAGGCATGAGCAACCACAGCCGGCCTTTGCCCATTTTTAAATTGGGTTATTTGTCTTTTGGTTGTCGAGTTGTAAGACATCTTTATATATTCCGAATATAAGACACTTCTCAGATATATGATTTGCAAATAGCAGGTTATCTGTATACTTTATTCATAGTGCCCTTTAATGCACAAAATATTTAGATTTTGATGAAGTCCAACTAATTTTTTTGTTGACTGTTTGTACTTTAGGTGTAATGTCTGAAAAACTGTTGCCTAGTCCAGGGTCATGAAGATTTACATCATTGTCTTCTTCTGAGAATTTTCTAGTTTTAGCTCTTATATTTAGGTATTTTATCCATGTTAAGTTAATGGTTTTGTTTTTTGTTTTAGAGAGAGGGTCTTGCTCTGCTGCCCAAACTGGAGTGCAGTGATGTGATCATGGCTCACTGCAGCCTTGCCCTCCTGGGCTTAAGCAATCCTCCCACCGCATCTCCCCAAGTAGCTTGGACTATGGGGGTATGCCACCACACATAGCTAATTTTTATTTTTTTGTAAGATGGGATCAAGCTAATTTTTAATATGGTATGAGGTGGTCTAAATTTATTTCTTTTTAATGGTGATATCAATTTGTTGCAACACAGTTTGTTGAAAAGGCTATTCTTACCTTCTATTGAATTTTCTTAGGATCTTTGTCAAAAATCAATTGACTATAGAAGTATGAAGCTATTTTTTTTCTGGACTTTCTTTTTTTTTTTTTTTTTTTTTGAGACGGAGTCTCGCTCTGTCACCCAGGCTGGAGTGCAGTGGCCGGATCTCAGCTCACTGCAAGCTCCGCCTCCCGGGTTTACGCCATTCTCCTGCCTCAGCCTCCTGAGTAGCTGGGACTACAGGCGCCCACCACCTCACCTGGCTAGTTTTTTGTATTTTTTAGTAGAGACAGGGTTTCACCATGTTCGCCAGGATGGTCTCGATCTCCTGACCTCGTGATCCGCCCGTCTCGGCCTCCCAAAGTGCTGGGATTACAGGCTTGAGCCACCGCGCCCGGCCTTCTGGACTTTCAATTCTACTGCAGTGATCTATATGTCTCTTCTTAGGTCAGTACCACAGTGTCTTTGTTGTTGTACCTTTGTGATAAATTTTGAAACAGGGAAGAATGAGACTTTCAAATTTTATTCTTCTTCAATATTGCTTTTGACGTTTCTGGGTCCCTTACATTTCCATATGAAGTTTAGGATTAGCTTGTCAATTTCTGCAAAGAAAGGCAGTTGGAATTTTGATAGGAATTACATTGAAACTGTAGATCACTTTGGAAAGTACTGACTTAAAAAATTTTAAGTTTTCTAATACATGAATACCAGATGTCTTTCCATTTATTTAGGTATGGTTTTCAACAACGTTTTGTAGTTCTAGTGTACAAGTCTTATACTTACTTTATTGAATTTATTCCTCAGTGTTTTATTATTTTTGATGCTATTACAGATGAAATATTTTTATGTCTGCATTTTTTATTAAAGCATATAGAAACACAACTAATTTTAGTAATTTGATCTTGATTCTTACAACCTTGCTGGCTCATTTGATGGCCTTAATAGTTTTTGAGTGGATTTATTTGAATTATCTATATACAAGATCATGTCATCTGTGAATAGAGATGTTTTTGCTTCCTTTTTAATCTGAATGTGTTTTATTTCATTTTCCTGACTAATTATCCTGGCTGGAACCTCCAGTACAATGGTGAATGGAAATGAGGAGAGTGAACATCCCTTTATTGTTCCTGAACTCAGGGAGAAAGCTTTCAGTCTTTTAATAGTGAGTATGATATCAGCTGTTGGGTTTTGGTAGATGCTGTTTATAGGTTTAAGAAAGTTCTTCTATTTATTTGTTTATTTTTGATACAGCGTCTCACTTTGTTACCTAGGCTGGAGTGCAGTGTCACCATCATGGCTCACTGCAGCCTTGACCTCATGGGCTCAAGTGATCCTCCCACCTCAGCTACCCACCCAGGTAGCTGGGATTACAGGCATGTGCCACTAGGCCTGGCTAATTAAAAAAATTTTTTTGTTGAGATGGGGGTCTCATTATATTGCCCAGGCTGGTCTTGAACTCAAGTAATCCTCCTGCCTTGGCCTCCCAAAGTGCTAGGAGTGCTGTCCCGGCCCTTTTTTTTTTTGAGATGGAGTCTCACTGTGCAGTGATGCAGTCTCAGCTCACTGCAACCTCCACCACCCAGGTTCAAGTGATCCTCCCACCTCAGCCTACCAAGTAGCTGAGATTACAAGCGTGGGCTGCCACGCCCAGCTAATTTTTGTATTTTTAGTGGAACCGAAGTTTCACCATGTTTACCAGGCTGGTCTCGAACTCCTGACCTCAAGTGATCTGCCCACCTCGGCCTCCCAAAGTGCTGGAATTATGGGTGTGAGCCATGGCACCCGGTCCTAGTTTCCTTTTATTCTTTGTTTGCTGAGTGCTTTTGTTGTGAAAGGATATTGAATTTTGTGAAATGGTTTTTCTGTGTCTATTGACATGTGATGATTTGATTTTATCCTTTATTAATATGATGTATTACATTAATTATTATATGTTGACTCAACATTACATTTCCGGGATAAATGCCACTTGGTCATGGCATGTAGTACTGTTTATATGTGACTGGATTTGATTTGCTAGTTTTTTGTTGAGAATTTACTATGTCTATATTCATAAGTGATATTAATCTGTAGTTTTCTTTGCTTGTGATTATTTTGTCTGGTTTTAGTATTGAGATAATGTTGGCCTCAGAGAATTAGTTAGGAAGTGCTCCCTCTTCTGTTTTTTTTTTGTTTTGTTTTGTTTTGTTTTTTTTTGAGACAGAGTCTGGCTCTGCCGCCCAGGCTGGAGTGCAGTGGCCGGATCTCAGCTCACTGCAAGCTCCGCCTCCCGGGTTCACGCCATTCTCCTGCCTCAGCCTCCCGAGTAGCTGGGACTACAGGCGCCCGCCACCTCGCCTGGCTAATTTTTTTTGTATTTTTTAGTAGAGACGGGGTTTCACCGTGTCAGCCAGGATGGTCTCGATCTCCTGACCTCGTGATCCGCCCGTCTCGGCCTCCCAAAGTGCTGGGATTACAGGCTTGAGCCACCGCGCCCGGCCTTCCCTCTTCTGTTTTTGGAAAGCTGTTTGTGAAGGCTGGCATCAGTTCTTTAAATATTTTGTAGAATTCATCAGTGAAGCCATCTGGTTCTAGACTTTTAATTGTGGGAAGGTTTTTTAAAAATAATTCAATATCTTTAGTTGTTATATATTTATTCACATGTTCTCGTTTTTCTTGAGTCAGTTTTTGTAGTTTGTGTCTTTCTAGGTTGTTTTTTTTTTTTTTTTTTTTTTTTGAGACAATGTCTCGCTCTGTCCCCTAGGCTGGAGTGCAGTGGTGCGATATCGGCTCACTGCAACCTCTGCCTCCCAGGTTCAAGCTATTCTCTTGCCTCAGTCTCCTTGGGATGATCAGACCCAACACCAGGTCGTAGGGGCGACAAAGTCTGGCGGAGTCCAAGGAATGAGAAAAAGACAGTTTGAGAGAGAAAGTGTGACTGGGAGGCCATTGCAAGTGTGGAGGCTGCAAAGGCCCCTGAGCTCTGGAAGCCCACACTATTTATTGGTGCTCAAACAAAGAAACAGGTGGTGAGGATGTGGGGGTTAAAAGGAAACAGTGTATCAAGTGAACGAGAAGCATATGGCTGCTTGAGATACTGGGAATGCTAGAAGCAAGGAGTCAGTAAGTCTAGCAGACATGCAAGCCCTGCCTTAGCTTCTCTCCCAACACTCAGCTTTTCTCCCAACATGCTCCCTTCCTCTTTTTTGTAAAAACCACCACAGCTATCATTATTAGCATAAGGTGACTTTTTTAAAAGAAAGTTAATTGAGTAAGGCAATTGCAGGCTGTGCAGCCCTTAATTGCCGGTTGGTGATCCAGCTTCATTTTTTTTTTAGCCCTTATTCAAAATGGAGTCACTCTGGTTTGAATGCTTCCTACATATCTCCCCTTTCCGTTTTACAAGAGGACTCTTAATTCTAGGGGCTGCAGAAGGATGAAGGTCTGTCTTCTGCAACTTCTTCATGCTGAATAGGGGTGATGATACTCCTGCCTATTATACAGCGTCTCACTTTGTTACCTAGGCTGGAGTGCAGTGTCATCATCATGGCTCACTGCAGCCTTGACCTCATGGGCTCAAGTGATCCTCCCACCTCAGCTACCCACCCAGGTAGCTGGGATTACAGACATGTGCCACTAGGCCTGGCTAATTTTAAAATTTTTTTGTTGAGATGGGGGTCTCTTTGTATTCAGGGTAGAGAGGAGTTCAGTCAGAAAGCATTGGTCCGTTAAGCATCTATAGGTAAAACCCTGGCACTCCAGCAGTTTCTCAGCATGGCTCGTACTCGGGGAACCCAGTCCATGGTTGGGATCCATGGGTCCTTCCAGTCTGTTTCATGGTCATACACATCTTGAGGGCACCTACACGGTTTGTTCATCTCCTGCAAAAACACAAGCATACCCTCACCCCCACGTTAGTAAATCTACTGAAACAGAAGCAAAAACTTTTGTGGCTGTAGCCGGGAGGCATGCCATTGCTGAAGCATTTGTAACTCAGCTTCTGCCTCTTTGGTTAATTACCACGGGTTAAAACTTACCGTTGATAACAAGAAGCAGGCCCCTTCTAACAGAAGGCACAGAGAAAGCAAATTGAGGCTTAAAAGCAATCCTTAAACCTTCAATTTGCACTGTACAGGTGGGTCCACTAGATGCTGTGGCTCATGATAGATTTTCAGATGTTTTGTGGGCACCCACACAGGCACCTGATTGTCACTTGGAGAAACACAAGCAAACCCTCTTCCCCATAAAATTATCTTTCCTTTTCCCCAGCTCTTTGTATGTGCATCCCTCCACCATATATCTTGTCCAGCCTTTTAATTTTCCTTTTGTCCTGTCAGGTGTTGTTCAGCTGCAGTCATGGGTTGATCTTTTTGTAAATTTAAAAAATTAAATGTTAATAAAGCTAAATGCAATTGCATATGCCGTGTCTTATATTCCTAGTCTCCTCCCTTTTGCTTTTGTATTTGAGTTTTTAAAGTACAATTAGTTCTTTCCAGTATTGCTTGTCTTTGTGAGTTATATGGAATACCCGCAGTATGGGTAATATTCCATTGTTGAAAAAATGTAGCCATGGCTTTACTACAGTATCCTGGGCCGTTATCAGTTTTGATTTTTTTCTGGGATTCCCATAACTGAAAAGCAAGATAAAAGATGTCTTTTAACATGAGCTATGGCTTCCCCTGTTTGACATGTGGCCCAAATAAAATGAGAATAGTTATCTAATGAAACATGGACAAAGGACAATTTTCCAAAAGCAGGAATATGTGTTACATCCATCTGCCAGATGGAATTTGGAGATAAACCTCTAGGGTTAACTCCTGTTCCTTGATGTGGCAGATGCAGGACGTGGCAGGCAGAACAATGTTGCACAATTCTTTAGCTTGTTTCCATGATAGACCATATCGTTTTCTAAGGTCCGTGGCATTAAGATGGATTAAAGAATGAAATGTTTGTGCATCAGCAAAGGCTGCAGACACCAATGCATCCGCCCTTTGATTAAGTTTAGTTAAAGGGCCAGGGAGGTTAGTATGTGCTCTCATATGAGTGATACAGAAAGGTGAATGCCTTTGTTGTACTGCTTACTGTAAAGAATGAAAAAATTAAGTTGTTCATCAGTCATATTTTGAATTAAGGCACATTCAATCTTTTGTGTGGCTTATACTACATAGGCTGAATCAGAAACAATGTTTACTGGCTGCTTAAAAGTTTTTAACACTGTTATCACAGCCATAAGTTCAGCCCTTTGAGAAGAAGCAAAGTCAGTTTGAAAAACTTGCTGTTGAGGTCCTGCAAATGAGGCTTTTCCATTACTAGATCCATCAGTGAAAACAGTAATGGCCCCATAAATAGGGGCTTATTGAGTAATAGAAGGCAATATCCAGGATGTTAATTTTAGAAACTGGAAGATTTTAGACTTAGGATAATGATTATCAAGAATGCCAACAAAACCAGCCAAATTAACTTGCCATTCTTGGGAATTAATATAGGCTTGTTGAATTTGTTGTTTTGTTAATGGAACTATAATCTTATTTGGATCATATCCCATTAACTTGGTTGTACACAGCCCTGCTTGTCCTACTAGCACAACAATTTGATCTAAGTACAGAGTGAGTGTTTTGGTTGTATTGTGAGGTAGAAAAAGCCACTCAACCAGATCATCCTGTTGAACTAGAACTCCTGTAGGCGAATGCTTAGGAGGAAAAACTAAAAACTGTAATGGCTGTATTGGATTAATCTGTTCTACTTGTGCTTGCTGAATTTTTTCCTCAATTAATTGAAGTTCCTCCAATGCTTCTTTGGACATGGAGCGTTTACTGTTAAGGTTAGAATCACCTCATAAAGCAGAAAAGAGGTGAGACATAGCATAGGTAGGAATGCCTAAAGTTGGACGAATCCAATTAATGTCTCCTAATAATTTTTGGAAATCATTTAAGGTTTCTAAATTATCTCTTCGAATTTGAACCTTTTGAGGCTTCATAGCCCTTTGCTCTACCTTTATTACCAGATATTGAAAGGGAGTAGAAGTTTGGATTTTATCGGGGGCTATAACCAACCCTGCCGCATTTACAGACTTTTCTAACTGCTTGTAGCACATCAATTCTTCCCTAGTTTCAGCTGCACACAGAATATCATCCATGTAATGGATGATATAACATTTTTTAAACTGTTATCTAACTGGCTTAATAGCTTTCCTGACATAAGTTTGACAAACAGTTGGGCTATTTAGCATGCCTTGTGGTAGTACTTTCCAATGGTATTTGTCTGCTGGTTCTTTATTATTTATGGCAGGAACAGTAAAAGCAAAATTTTCATAATCTTGGGCAGCTAAAGGAATGGTAAAAAAGCAATCCTTTAGATCTATCATGAGGAGAGGCCAGTATTTGGGGATCTTTGTTGGGGAGGGAAGCCCTGGTTGTAGCACACCCATGGGTTGAATCACAGCATTAACAGCCCTTAAGTCTGTTAACATTCTCCATTTCCCTGATTTTTTCTTAATGACAAATACAGGAGAATTCCAAGGGGAGAAAGTAGGCTCTATGTGTCCCTTTTGCAATGGTTCCTGCACCAGTTCTTTTAAAGCCTCCAGTTTTTCCTGTTTCAGTGGCCATTACTGCACCCAAACCAGTTTGACAGCTTAACAAGAGGAATGGGAGCCAGAGGCTCAACAATGGCCACTCCTAAAAATGACACCCAATCCGGTCCGATCTGTTTGCCCTTTTAATTCTAAAGGTTCTGATTGGCCAATTTTTTTTTTCTAGTTCTTTTCCCAGGCGATATCCCATATTTTTCATCATTTGTTTACTATTATTGCTATATTGATCTGTAGGAATAAATATTTCAGCATCCCATTGTTGCAATAAGTCTCTACCCCATAAATTAACAGGAATAGGTGTAATGATAGGTTGGATTATCCCTTCCTAACCATCCGGCCCTTGATGTGGTAAAATCAAAGAACTTTGAAAAACTTCTGAGGCAGCTCCTACTCCAACAATACCAATGGATGCCTTTTGCTTAGGCCAGTGCCGGGGTCATTGATTTATAGCAATAATAGAGACATCAGCTCTAGTATCTACTAGTTCTTCAAAATCTTTTCCCTGAATAGTTACTGTGCAAATAGATGTTTTGTCAGACACTTGATTAACCCAATACACAGCCTTTCCTGCTTGATTAGTATTACCAAAGCCTCCTGTTCTTTTCACTGTGCTGCTTCCTAGTTTTATGTAAGGTAATAGCAATTCTTTCTCCTGGGGAGGCAGACCATGGAGTCGAGGAACTAACAACTAATTGAATTTCTTTGGTATAATCAGAGTCAATTATTCCCATATGTACAGTAACACCTTTTAAATTTAGACTACACCTTCCAAGTAATACACTGACTGTTCCTGAGGGTAAGGGTCCCCTAACTCCGGTGGGGACCTTCTTTGGTGGCTCCCCAGGAAGTAAGGAGATGGGAATTGTGCTGTAGAGGTCTACAGCAGCACTGCCTGCTGAGGTGGGGGACAATTCTTGTACATTTGTAAGGGCACTGGCTGTGCCGGGTATGCCTCGGTTTGTTGAGGGGTTCGAGGTGGGGCTCTCTTCCCGTTTCCTGAAAGAGGTTGTCCATCTTTACTAAATTTAGAATGACACTCACTTGCCCAGTGATTGCCTTTCTTACACTGGGGACGTACACCAGGACTTTTCTGTTGATTGATGGTAGCAGTTTTTGCCTTTTGATTTCCTTTTCTACGTTCCTTTCTTGTGTGTCCAAATTCCCCACAATTAAAGCAAGAGCCTGAGAAACAGGGCACATTCTTTCCTATTCTTAATCCAGCCATAGCCTGAGCTAAAGGAGTAGCCTTATGTAAATTACCTCCAATGCCATCACAAGCCTTAATATATTCAGCTAAATGAGCCTTCCCTCTCAGGGGTCTAATAGCAGTTTGACACTCTGCATTAGCATTATTGTATGCAAGAAGCTGTATTACAACATCCCGAGCCATTTTATCAGTTACGGCATCATACATAGCCTCCTGGAGTCAAGCAATAAAATCAATATATGGTTCTTTATGTCCTTGCCGGACAGAACTGAAAGGATATTTTTCCCCTGTAACATGTATCCTTTCCCATGCGGGTAAGCACACAAAGCGCAGCTGAACAATGGCAACATCTTCCATTACTGCTTTATTCTCTAATTGACCCCAATTAGGACCAACTCCCATTAACTGTTCAAAGGAAACAGGCACAGGTGGCTGTGCTTGTGTGTTTTCCCTTGCCTGAGTTTGAGCTTCATCAGGCCACCAGGTTTTAACCTGCAAGTACTGAGATGGAGTGAAAACGGATTTTGTCAAAGTATCTGAATCGTATATTAATCTATTATCAAGAGCCATATTTTTTTAATAAAGTTTGCACAAAAGGAGAGTTCGGTCCGTATTGACTAATGCCTTGCTTAAATTCCTTTAGTAACTTAAAAGGAAAAGTGGCCGAATTAGCTATATTCTGTCCTCCCTGCTGGATTATAGTAATGGGAAATTGCCATGCTTCAAGGTCTCCCTCGGTTCTAGCTTTTTGAATAGAATTTTGTACAGCACTGCCAATTGCTCCAGGTTTCAATGGTGCAACTACAGGAGCAGTAAGTTTTTCAGCTCATTTATTTTCTCACCCATTAAGGGGAGAGAGAGGAGGTGGCCATTCAGTTAATTCAGCAGGTGGAGCCAATGGGCTAGTAAAACATACATTTTTTAGTTTTCCTTTCTTTTCTTTAATCTCTTTCGGTAGCTGTTCCTCACACTCAGAATCTGAAGTTAGTTTTTAACACCTGCCCTCCTCTTCCTCATCTGAATCTGCCTCATCATCTGTTTGAAATGGCTCAAGAGCTGCCTTTATTAGTGCCCACACTGACCAAATGGAAACGGGAATTTCTGCTCCCTCTTTGTGCGCCTTTTTAAAATCTCTTCCAATTATCTCCCAGTCATCCAACTCCACAGTCTGTTGTTCAGGAAACGATGGGCAAAACTGCTTTACTGTACTAAAGAGTGATAACCAATTCTGAGTACTAACTTTCACTCCCCCTCTTTGTAATAAATGCCTTAAGAAATTTAAATAAGCAGAATGTCTGCTTTCACTTTTTCCCATTGTTACCCTGGTTCTTCCAAGCGCTCAGCTTTCCCACCAAGCTTCTTTTAGGACGTCTTTTAGACATCCTCGGGTGTCCTCTGACGATGTGTCCTCTGCTTTCACACGCTCTAGCATTCCTTCACTGGGGTCTTTGTCTCCCCACATTGGGCAGCTAGGAATGTTGGGGTGATCAGACCCAACACCAGGTCATGAGGGTGACGAAGTCTGGCGGAGTCAAAGGAATGAGAAAAAGTTTGAGAGAGAAAGTGGCACCAGAGGGCCATCAAGAGTATGGAGGCTGCGAAGGCCCCAAGCTCTGGGAACCCATACTATTTATTGGTGCTCAAACAAAGAAACAGGTGGTGAGGATGTGGGGGTTAAAACGAAACAGTGTATCAAGTGAATGAGAAGCATATGGCTGCTTGAGATAATGGGAATGCTAGAAGCAATGAGCCAGCAAGTCTAGCAGACATGCAAGCCCTGCCTCAGCTTCTCTCCCAACACTCAGCTTTTCTCCCAACAGTCTCCCAAGTAACTGGGACTACGGGTGTGTGCCGCCACGCCCAGCTGATTTTTGTATTGTTAGTAGAGAAGGGGGTGGGGTAGTTCACCATGTTGGCCAGGCTGGTCTCAAACTCCTGACCTCGTGATCTGCCTGCTTTAGCCTCCCAAAGTGCTGCGATTACAGCGCTTGGCTGATTTTTTTTTTCTTTTCTTTTTTTTTTTCTTTTTTTTTGTAATTTGGTGATTTTGTAGTTTTGACAGTTTGTAACTGTACATATTTACAGGGTACAATTTGATGTTTATATAAATGCATATATATACAGTATACTGATCAAATCAGGGTGTTTAACATATCCATCACCTCATACATTCAATCATTTCTCTGTGGTGAGAACATTCAAAAGCCTCTCTTCTAGCTATTTTGTAATATGCAATACCTTATTGTTAACCATTGTCACCCTACTATACAAGAGAACACTGGAAATTATTCCTCCTAATTGTAACTTTATATCAATTGACCAATCTCTCCTTATCCTCCCGTCTCCTCTTCCCTCCCCTTCTCAATCTCTGGTAACCATCATTCTACTTTATGCTTCTCTGGTATCAGATGGTTTTTTTTTGGAGGTGTAAGTGAATTTTTATTGGGAAGGGAGGTTGTCAACTTAAACAGCAACAAATAAAGAGTGAATAAGGAAACTCCCTGTTGCCACAGATACACATGACCTCCTTACGTGATACAGGAGGCATTTCAATTTGTGACTCCATTCAATCTAATATTTCTAGATTCCTACTAAAAAGGAATACATTAAGAGCATGGAAAAGTTGCTTATTGAAAGGAAACCCCCAAAGAGTAAGGGAGGGAATCTAGAAATTAAGTTATGTGGGACACTCTTTAAACTGTAATTAACTACATTTTCGTATCTTCACAGTAATACAAAACACAGTCACTTGCAGAACTGGTTCAGATTAAATACCAGATACATTTTTAGTCCTCTATAAGTGTTTGGAAGTTACTTACGTTTATATAAAATGAAGCTATTAATACTTTTCTACAGCAGTAACTGCACACCAGGAAGGCCAAGACAAACACTGATCAAGGAATGAAGTTTTCCCAAAGCTGCAGTATGAAAAGACTATAAACAGTTGATTCCATACACATGAATGGGTTTCTTTGCTATAGGAAATCCAAGTGGAATAAGGAATGGAGATGTCTAAAAAGGTTTCTTTAAGGAAAGAAGGATGACACCCTGCATGGATTTAGATTTCAGCCCCTTCTGCAACATCACATTCTTCTCCTGCACTGTCTGATGTCCAAAGTGTTAGGCTGTCTCTAAGCAACTGCATGATGAGGGTGCTTTGTATGAGTGTTCATTCAGTGTATCAAGTTCAGTTATGGCCTCATCAAAAGCCGTTTTAACCAGTGTGCAGGCAAGCTCTGGGTTATTAAGAATCTCATAGTAAAATACAGAAAGGTTAAGAGCAAGCCCTAGGCGGATTGGGTTGTGTGGGTTGCATCTTTCTTGCTTATATCAAATGCCTCTTGGTAAGCTCCTTGGGAATTATCGTTTTGGATCATCACCATATGCAACTTCAGCAAAGTACCGGAAGTAATTACCCTTCATTTTCAGATAGAAGACCTTATTCTCTGGATTAGTTGCATTGGCTATTAAATATTTATCCAACAATTCCAGGACCGTCGTGCAGATGGATCTCAGCTCGGACTCCGCTTTCTCCCGATAGTCCTTAATCAGCTGCAAGTTCTTGTCGGAGGTGTAGGTCTTCTGCTGGGTGCTTGAGATGACTCTCCAGGCGGACCTGCGGCCCCGACCACGTTCTTGTAGGCCAGGGAGAGCAGGTCGTGCTCCTCCTTGGACAGCTCGGCGCCCTGCTGGGTCACGGCCTTCATGCAGGTGGCCATGTCGTCGTAGCGCTCGGCCAGTTTGGCCTTCTGGATCAGCTCCGTCTTCTCCATGGCAGGCGCGGAGCCTGGCCGGGGCGGAGGGCGAGGAAAGTGAGGGCGAGCGCCGACCCGGAGCGAGAGGAGCCTCGACAGCTGCGGAGGGGCGTGGCGGCGAGGCGCGAGGCGAGAACAAAAAGCCGGGAGGCAGCGCCGTCAGACAATGCGGCCGGCAGCCAGCTTTTGTCTCTGGCACAAGGCTGCCGGGTTGAATTTCCCTATCCCCCGACCCCACCGCTGCAGGGCGCCCCGGGAGGCAGCTGCCCGCGGCGGGAGGAGGCGGGGGCGGCGCAGAGGCCCAGCGCGCTGGGAACCCAAGCTGCGGCCGTTCCCGCCACCCCCGCCCGACCGGCCCAAGATAGAAGTCACCGTTTGATATCAGCCTTTAAAAAAAATGGATTCCACATATGAGGGAGATCAGGTGTTATTCGTCTTTCTGTGTCTGGCTTATTTCACTTAACATGATGTCCTCAAGGCTCATCCATGTTGCTGCACATGACACGATTTCATTCTTTTTTATGGCTGGATAGTATTCCATTGTGTGTGTGTATTACATATATACATACACCACATTTGTGTGTGTGTGTGTATTACATATATACATACACCACATTTGTGTGTGTGTGTGTATTACATATATACATACACCACATTTGTGTGTGTGTGTGTATATATTTATATTCACACATTGTATATATATACCACATTTCTTTATCCATTGCTGGACGTTAGGTTGACTCCATTTCTTGGCTAATATAAATAAACATGGGAGTGCAGAGATCTCTTCAACATATTGTTTTTATTTCTTTTGAATAATACCCGGTAGTGGGACTTCTGGATCATATGGCAGTTCTATTTTTAATATTTTGAGGAACCACTATACTATTTTCTATAATGGCTGTACTGATTTACAATCCCACCAACAGTATATAAGTGTTTTCCTTTCTCTACATCCTTGCCAACAATCATTTTGTTTTGTCTTTTGATAATAGCTATTCTAATGGAGTGAAGTGGTATTTTGTTGGGGTTTTCATTTGCATTTCTTTGATAATTAGTGATGTTGAGCAAAGTTGGCCATTTGCATGTCTTCTTTTGAAAAATGCCTGTTAAGGTCTTTTGCCTATTTTTCAATTGGGTTGTTGATTTTTTTTGCTCTTGAGTTAAGTTTCTTAGTATTCTAGATATTAATCCCTTGTCAGATGTATAGCAAGGACTGCTGGCATCTGTGGTGACAATGGGGACAGGCGGGAGCCTCTAGTTTACTTTTTCCCTGTAAGAAGTCGTCTCCCTGTATTTGATGCAATTCTGGTGGAGGAGACAGTGTAGAGAGGGCCTTGCTTCCCTCTCTATGGTGCTGTTCTGTGCTTCCATGCTCCACTGGGATTTTGCTCTCCCCTGTTGCTTTCCAGTGTACTTTCTCAGTCACTCCTGTTGAAATATAGTTGTTTATTAGTTGTTTTGTTTCCTTTTGTGAGGGGAATGAGTGCCAGGTTGACTCTAGTGGCTGTCTTGCTGATGTAAGTCAGAATTTTTCCATTTTAGCTATGTTATCTAATTTACTGACATATAATTGTTCATAGTATGCCTAAGTAATCATTTTTATTTCTGTAATGTTGGTAGTAATGTACCCTGTTTTATTCCTGAATTTAGTTATTTGTGTTTTTTGTTCTTCTTGTTTAGTCTAGCTAAATGTTTATCAATGTTGTTGACGTTTTCAAAGAACCAGCCTTTGGTTTTTTTCCTCCATCATTTTTCATTCTCTATTCCATTTATTTCTGCTTTAATCTCTATTATTTGCTTTCTCTTTTGCTTTGGGTTTAATTTGCTCTTCTTGTTCTAGTATCTTAGGGTATAAGGCTATATTATTGATTTAAGATATTTCTTTTTTAATACAGGATTTTGTAGCTATAAAAATTATGCATTGCAAAAGTTTTATTATGTTTTAGTTTTGATGTAACTCATAACATTTTCTTATTTGTTGTAATTTTATTTTTATTCTTTGATTCATTGATTATTTAGGAGTGTGTTGTTTAATTTCCACGTATTTATAACTTTTCCAAATTTTCTTCTTTTATATCTAATTTCATTCCATTCTTGTCCAAAAACATACTTTGTATGACTTCAATCCTTTAAAATTTATTGCATCTTGTTTTATGTCACAATATGTTGTCTATTTTGAAGAATGTTTTATGTGCACTTGAGAAGAATTGGTATTTTGCTGTTGGATAGAGTGTTCCATAAATATTTGTTATTTCTGTCTGGTTTATTTTGTTGTTCAAGTCCCACATTATTTGAAGTGGGGTATTGAAGTATCCAGCTCTTGTGGTTGAATCATAATTCTCTCTTCCATTTTATCAGGATTTTTTCCTGTATTTTGGACCTCTATTGTTAGATGCATATGTATTTGTAAATGTTATATCTTCTTGATGGATTCACCCATACACACACTCCTTTTTTTTGTTGTCTCTAGTAACAACTTTTGTCATAAAGTTTGTTTTCTCTGATATTAGTATAGCCACTCCAACTCTCTTTTGGTTAGTTTGCATAAAAAATCTTTGTTTTGGCCAGGGGCTGTGGCTCACGCCTGTAATCCCAGCACTTTGGGAGGCTGGGGTGGGCAGATCACTTGAGATCAGGAGTTTGAGACCAGCCTGGCCAACATGGTGAAACCCCGTCTTTACTAACATTGCAAAAATTAGCCAGGCATGGTGGTGTGTGCCTGTAATCCCAGCTACTCAGGAGGCTGAGGCCAGAGAATCACTTGAAGCTGGGAGGCGGAGGTTGCAGTAAGCTAAGATTGCACCACTGCACTCCAGCCTGGGCAACAGAGTCTCTCTCGATATATATATGATTCTCTTACTTTCTACCTATTTGTATCTTTGGATCTAAAGTTTTTTTGTTATAGACAACACATAGTTGGATAATGCTTTTAAAATCTCATATAGCGCCAGCCGCGGTGGCTCACATCTGTTATCCCAGCATTTTGGGAGGCTAAGGCGGGTGGATCACCTGAGGTCAGGAGTTGAAAACCAGCCTGGCCAACATGGTGAAACCCCTGTCCCTACTAAAAATACAAAAATTAGCTGGGCGTGGTGGTGGTGCCTGTAATCCCAGCTGCTCAGAAGACTGAGGCATGAGAATTGCTTGAACCAGGACCTGGGAGGCTGAGGTTGCAGTGAGCCGAGATCGCACCACTGCACTCCAGCCTGGGTGACAGAGTGAGACTCCGTCTCAAAAACAAAACAAAACAAAAACAAAAACAAAACTCATATAGAACATAGATATTTTCTAGTGTAGCATCCTAATTCCCTTGTCATTTCACTTACTGTGTTTTTAAAAATTTTTTAGTGATTTCCCTGAGTATTACAATTAGCATTTTTAACTTATAACAATCTAATTTGGATGAACAGTAGCTTGATTTCAATAGTATATGAAGATTTTGTTCTTTAGTAGCTCCATCCTAACCCTCCTTTATGCTGTTGTTACCACATGTTACATGTATATACATTGAGTGTCTTTTAACACAGATTTATAATTCTTGTTTTATGCAGTTGTCTTTTAAATAAGGAGAGAAAACGTGTTATAAACAAAAAATACATTTATACTGTATTTTATTTTATTATTAATTTTTGAGACAGAGTCTTACTCTGTTATCCAGGCTGGAGTGCAGTGGTGCAATCTCGGCTCACTACAGCCTCAATCTCCTGGGTTTAAACGATCCTTCCACTTCAGCCTCCCAAGTAGCTGGGACCACAGGCATGCACCACCACACCTGACTTTTATATTTTTAGTAGAGGTGGGGTTTCACCATGTTGAGCTGGCTGTTAACAAACTCCTGGCCTCAAGTGATTTACCCACCTTTGCCTCCCAAAGTGCTGAGATTACAGTCATGAGTCACCGTGCCCAGCCATACTTTCTTATTTATTTGTATCACTCATCATTTTTTGTTGAAAACTGGACTTTTGAATAATCTAATGTGGCAACTTTGGAAATCAGATGCTCTCCCTTTACCAAGGTTTATTGTTGTTTTGACTTGCTTTTACTAATGTGGGTGGGTGGTTGTTTTAGTGACTTCTCTGAACTAGTCTGTATTCTTTGTCATATGGGACCACTAAATTCTCTACTCAGCTATTTTAGAGATTAGTTCATGATTGGACAGAGAGCTTCTTAAATGCCCAGAACCAGCAAATCTCCTAGTCCTTGTCAAAGAACTCCATGTGCATGTTGGGGTGTACTTTCAACAATCAACCAGGCCATTAACAACTCTGCCTTTTTGTGTCCTTCCTGATTGTGTAAAGGCTCAAGGTCAGCCAGACATGACAGTGTGGGGCCTTCTTGAGTCTTTCCAGAGCATGTGTACAGTTCTATGCATGCTGATGCCCTTCTAGATTTTCTGTAAAATGTAGGAGGTTTTCAAAGTGCTTATAGATATATTCTTCCCCAAATTTTCTGTTTAAGATTTTTTTATTAGTCTATTGTGTACCTTAACTGTTATTCACAGCCTAAGGCAGCTGCAAAGCTAAATCACTTCCCTGTATTTGTTTTTGGCAAATACTCCCCCTGGAGAAGACTTTTTGCACTGTGTTATCTCAGAGCAAGTGGTATTTTCCAGGGAACCACCAGACATACATAATAATGACAGTTGTTTAGGAATGAGGCTTTGAATAAGCTCCCACCTCTTTCTGCTCCCTCACGTGTCAGACAGGCTGCTGGTTTTCTTCATAAATGTGGACTGTAATTTTTTAAGGCTACTGCAGAGCTAGAGAGTGGGAGATGGAACTAGGACAAGTTAAAATGACATAAAGCTCACTTTTCTTACAGAGATTCAGGTGTTTTTCTTTAAAATACATTCCCCATTTGCTGCAAGTCTTTGGTTAATTCCCAGAGTTCTGAAAATGTTGACTTTGACGAGTTTGGGCTTCAAAATAATTTTACGGAGGACTGAATTTGGGGGACCGTTACTCTTCCGTTTTCACTGATATTGCCTCAAGAATTCTTTTAAAAAGCTTGTTAATATAATTATGTCTAAAAATATTAACAATACTGCTTTAATATATGTCTATTTTATGTTTCCCTGATTGTCTCAAAGTATTTTTATAACCATTTGTTTGATTCAGATATTTTAAATGGTCCTCAGATTACATTTGGTTGATATGTCTTTAATGCCTCATTTAATCTATAGGTTCTCCTTGTTCCTTTTTATTTTTGCAATTTATTTGTTGAAGAAACTGGGTGTTTGTCTTCCTAAGTTTCCTACATTCTAGAGTTTGCTCATTCTATTCTCATGATATTGTTTAACATGCCCCTTTGTCCCTTTTTTCCTACAGGTTTAATTAGAGTAGATTTTATCTTTTGATAAGAATATTTCATATATACTATTGTCTGTCATTCTCCTTATATTTTAAAGCTATATTTGGGTGCCCATATCAGGGCCCTACAACAAGTGGATTAGAATATAGAGGCTCAGGCTGGGCGCAGTGGCTCACGCCTGTAATTCCAGCATGTTGGGAGGCCAAGGTGGGCGGATCACCTGAGGTCAGGAGTTCAAGACCAGCCTGGCCGGCATGGTGAAACCCCATCTCTACTAAAAATACAAAAATTAGCCGGGCGTGGTGTTGTACGCCTGTAATCCCAGCTACTTGGGAGGCTGAGGCAGGAGAATCACTTGAACCTGGGAGGTAGAGGTTGCAGTGAGCCGAGATTGCGCCACTGTACTCCAGCCTGGGTGACAGAGCAAGACTCCGTCTCAAAAAAATAAAAAAAAAAGCAATAAAAAATAAAAAATAGAATATAGAGGCTTACCTATAATCTCTTCCTTCTGTGCACTCCCTCCTTCCCAAACAGATACACACTTATTCTCTCAGTAATGAAATATTTATTTCTAGGAATTGAAAAGTAACCTTTTCTTCCATTAAAATACTGGTTCTGTCAGTCTTAGATTACCACGACCATCATTAAAATCTTTATACTGCATTTTTTACTATTTAGTATTTTTAGATTTTTAAACCCCAAACCTAAACCTTTGTCAGCCTAATTATACTGGAATTTTAAAAACAGTATCAGGCTGGGTGTAGTGGCTCTTGCGTGTAATCCCAACACTTTGCGGGGGCCGAGGTGAGAGGATCACTTGAGCCCAGGAGTTCAAAACCAGCCTAGGCAACACAGCGAAACCCCATCTGTACAAAAAATTTAAAAATTACCAGGGTATGGTGGCACACACCTATAGTCCCAGCTACTCAGAAGACTGACGAGGGAGGATTGCTTGAGCCTGGGAAGTTGAGGCTACAGTGAGCCATGATCACACCACTGCACTCCAGCCTGGGTGACAGAGTGAGACCCTGTCTAAAAAAAAATATTGTCATACATTATATCCAGTTCACATTCTAAGATATTGTGTGGATGCTTTTCATCCAGATTCTTCAGTGTGGCAGGCATTATTATAATAGTCTTATTTTACAGTTGAAGAAACTATAAGCTCTGAAAGATTGAATAATTCACACAAAGTCATTCATAATGGAGTCAGGTCTACCTTTCAGATCTACTAACACCAGATTCTATGGGTTTTTTTCATTATACCATTTTGAGAATAAAATCATATGGTATTGCAAGCTGCTCCTTGTACTTTTTTTTTTTTTTTTTTTTTTTTTTGAGACGGAGTCTTGCTCCGTCACCCAGGCTGGAGTGCAGTGGTGCGATCTCGGCTCACTGCAACCTCCGCCTCCCGGGTTCAAGTGATTCTTCTGCCTCAACCTCCTGAGTAGGATTACAGGTGCCCCCCCACCACACCCGGCTAATTTTTGTATTTTAGTAGAGACGGGGTTTCACCATGTTGGCCAGGCTCGTCTCAAACTCTTGACCTCCTGATCCGCCCGCCTCGGCCTCCCAAAGTGCTGGGATTACAGGCATGAGCCACCGCACCCGGCCTCTTTATTTTATTTTTTGAGATGGAGTCTCACTCTGTCTCCCAGGCTGGAGTGCAGTGGTGCAATCTTGGGTCACTGCAATTTCCACCTCCTAGGCTTGAGTGATTCTCCTGCCTCAGCCTCCCAAGTAGGTGGGATTACAGGCACGTGCCATCATACTCAGCTAATTTTTGTATTTTTAGTAGAGACGGGGTTTCCCTATGTTAGCCAGGCTGGTCTCGAACTCCTGACCTCAGGTGATCCCCCCCCCCCCCCCGCCCCCACTGCTGGGATTACAGATGTGAGCACCACACCCAGTGCCTGGTACTCTCTTAAGAAAAATACCTCCTTTTTAAGATTAGTAGTATCATAAGATCTAATACCTTGAAGGAGATAATATAGATACTGCAAGTATGGGCTATAATGTAATAAATCACACCAGGGTGAGGAAAATTGAAATGTTACTCTCCACTTAATGCTTTAACATTACCAAATTAATGTTGTCTCCAATGACCACTTTCCCACAGTGAAAATTAAAACTAATCACTATATATAATTTAAACGTTTTGAATTATTGCCCTGAGCTTAATCTTAGTTTAGAACAATTGAAACACACCAGAACTTTCTTCAAAGAAAAATGTATTTGAAAACTCCTGGTAAAAATACTGATTCTTCTTTTAATGATAAAAGATAAAATACACTCTTATTGAAGCAGAGAATAATGACCACTTTTGTTTTGTAAAACATGTGTTTCCAGGCCGGGCGCGGTGGCTCAAGCCTGTAATCCCAGCACTTTGGGAGGCCTAGATGGGCGGATCACAAGGTCAGGAGATTGAGACCATCCTGGCTAACACAGTGAAACCCCGTCTCTACTAAAAAATACAAAAAACTAGCGGGGCGAGGTGGCGGACGCCTGTAGTCCCAGCTACTCCGGAGGCTGAGGCAGGAGAATGGCGTAAACCCAGGAGGCGGAGCTTGCAGTGAGCTGAGATCTGGCCACTGCACTCCAGCCTGGGTGACAGAGCGAGACTCCATCTCAAAAAAAAAAAAAAAAAAAATTGAGTACACATGCTCCAGGAAAAAAATCAAGGCCAAATACTGCTAATAATGAAAGGGAAGAATATTAGGATCACAATTTAATTAGCTCTAAGGATCTCTTTGCTCATCGCGAAATAAAAGGATCAGTGATCCCTTTGAGTACTTCAAGGCTTTTCCTGTCAATTAGCCATTGTGACTAGATTGGCTATTCAAAGGCATGCTGTTCAAACTGAGTATGAGTACTCCCAGGGAAATTAAAAACTGTATAAATATACACACACTCACAGAGTGAGGAATGGCATTTTTACTCAGATTATTTGCCAAAAACAGAGTATCCTGAATTGAGTCAGAGCAAATCTTCTGAAAAATATATGATGTCTGTATGGCATAAACTAATATCTGGGAGTAGGAAGAAAGTTCTCTCTTCTGCTTTATTATACTTGAATACCACATCCAAAGCAAAAACATCTAAGCAAAACAAAAGCAAAATAATCTTTTTAGAGGAAGATTTAATGGGCAATAGCAGTCTTTCCTGCAACTATCAATTTGAGAGAGAAGCAGTTATTTTACTTATCTAATTTGAATACTGGGATAACATACATTTTTCTTGAAGTGTTCAATGGGACCATTGACCTTTTTTTTTTTTTCTTTTTAAATTGATATTGTCTTTTTAAATATTTTTCTTATTTTTTTTTTTGAGATGAGGTCTTGTTATATTGTCCAGGCTGGTCTTGCACTCTTGGGCTTAAGCAATCCTCCTGCCTCAGCCTCCCAAGTAACTGGGACTACAGGCATGTGCCACTGTGCTTAGCTAATAAATATTTTTTTCTTTTCTACAGTAAAAGTTCACAGATCTCAAGCGTAGCTCACTTAATTCTCTCTCTCTCTGTCTCCCTCACACACACCCATCTCTTTCTCTCTCACACACATACACACACACAATCATTTAGCTACTACCACCCAGATCAAGATGTAGAACCATTTCCAGTACCTCAGAAGACTTCATGCCCCTTCCCACTTGATACCCTCGAAGGTAACCACCGTTTTAACCTCTATCACCATAGGTTTATTGCCTGTTTTAAAACTTCATTTAAATGAAATCAAACTATGTACTTATGTATTTGACTTTTGCTCAACATTATTTTCTTTTTTTTTTTTTTTTTGAGACAGTCTCACTCAACTGTTGCCCAGACTAGAGTGCAGTGGTGCGATCTTGGCTCACTGCAACCTCTGCCTCCCAGGTTCAAGCAATTCTCCTGCCTCAGCCTCTCGAGTAGCTGGGATTACAGGCATGTACCACCACGCCTGGCTAATTTTTTGTATTTTTAGTAGAGATGGGGTTTCGCCATGTTGGGCAGGCTGGTCTCGAACTCCTGACCTCAGGTGATCCGCCTGCCTTGGCCTCCCAAAGTGCTGGAATTACAGGCGTGAGTCACCGCACCCAGCCAACATTATTTTCTTGAGATTTGTCCATGTCATTGCACATTCTAGTAGTTTCTTTTTTTTTTTTAGCTGCTATGTACTAATTCCATTGTGTCAATTTACTACAATTGGTTTATTCATTCTAGAGTATAAAAACATTTGAGTTTCCAGTTTTTGAATTATGAACCAAATGGATATGAACAGTCTTGTACATATCTTTCATAGAACATAAGCACTCATTTTGGTTGAGTTCATATGCAGGAGTGGAATTTCTTGGTCATAGAATGAGATGTATGTTTGGCTTTTGTAAAAACTGCCAAAGTGATTATATGTTTATTTACATCACCACCAGCAATGTTTGACAGTCTCAATAGCTCTATATCTTCATCGGCACTTGATTTTGTCTGTCTAATTTAACCATTATGTTGGATGTATAGTAATATCACAATGTCATTTTAGTTTGCATTTTCCTGATGATTAATGATGGTGAGCATCTCTTCATAGGCTTATTGACCATATGGATATCTTTTTTTTTTTTTTTATCACTTAGTCAAAATTTATTTCAAGGTCTGAAAACATTCAAACTAATCAAAATGGTACTACTGTAACTTCTTATAATACATAATATAAAAGTTTTTGAAAAATATAGACACAACCCCTAAACAACACACTATTTGATTCTCAAAAGCAATGGCTATTTCACAAGATGTAAAGGGAAAATAACATATTCACACACCTAAAGAGAGCATTTAACAGCAAGCTAGCCAGACAAAACACAAATATTTTTATATTTCCCATGTTTGTTTTTAACTTTACTTCGTAAAGCCACTGATAATTGAGGCTTCTTTCAAGTATAAGATTTCTAAAAAGTAAGCAAAACAAAATCCAACTGTATTTATATCAGTCCCTCTTCTCCAACAGCTTTAGATGTTTTTCTGAATACTTTTTATACAAAACAAAGCATTTTTATTAAAATCAGTTCTAATTCATTTATGCAGATTAGGGGAAAGTGATTCATAATAAATTAACTTTAAAATTACCTTCTATCTGCTTCTACCTCTATCCCCCCATCACCACCAAATCTGTTGCTACAGTGAACAATGATGCAATGTACTGTTTGAGGGGGCCCAAAGCAATCTGTAATTTTTTTTTTTTTTTTTTTTTTTTTTTGAGATGGAGTCTTGCTCTGTCGCCCAGGCTGGAGTGCAGTGGTGTGATCTAGCAATCTGTAATCTTAATTTCCTACATATTAGTTAGTAGGAGGAAAAATCCACAGTATGAAGGCTGTTTAACTAAAACTTTATGCTTTTCCCTCAAGCTGTAAGTACTCTTTAGACTAGCATTAAATTACATTGTGCATATACAACTACACCCGTTTAGATTTGCCTTGGAATATAATTAATTTCCAAGACCTTAAATATTAAAAATAATTCTCTATTTCATAGTTTAATTGGCTCTTAAATAGTTTTGCTGGGAGGAGAAACATTTTGTGTTCTTTAAGCAATTGATACGTGTAAATGTGTTCACTTAAGTCTTGAGAAAACCTAAGGATGAAGTCTGTTGTTTTGTTTTTCCTCAAAAAGGAAAAAAGAACCAAAGAAAAATGTTGAATAACAAGAATATTTACCTTTAAAAAGAAGAAACATTATCCAACAAAAAGGAGACATATAGATTTGAAAATGCTTATTTTGCTGTCTTCAATAACAACAAAAAGCAGATAGGCAAGGGAAGTCCAGAGGACTCAGAACTGAAGCAGCTCTATACAATAATGAAGGTGGTACAATGATGTGACTGCAAAGAAAATGACTACAACAAAATTTTACAAACATCTTCATGTTTGTAATGTATTAATGCACAAAATATCAAAAATACGAAGCCTGAGTTTCTTCCCCTCAGGTTTATGATAAACTATCAACCTTCTATTTAATGCATTTCCTTTTTTTTTTAATTTATAGAAATGGGGTCTTGCTATGTTGCCCAGACTGGTCTTGAACTCATCAGCTCAAGCAATCCTCCCACCTCGGCCTCCCAAAGTGCTGGGATTACAAGTGTGAGCCACTACACTTGGCCTTAATGCATTTACTTTTATAAGCCTCTGTTTAGAAGTACACACTATACAAGAACATACATGCTGGTATTTTACCATGATAATTTTAGTTTTTATCTCAAACTAGTGACTTGCCTTTTTACCCATACTTATACACATGTAATACCTTTCTAGTGGTACATTTTAATCAATATATATATTTTAAATCTTGATTTTTAACTGAATCTTTTTAGTGCTATGACATAATGGGCTTAATTTAACAGTTGAAGCATGGTATGGTAACTACATTATACTTTTTAAACTAATTCACAACTGTAGCAAAGTGTTTGATTTTTAGTATATAACCAAGATGAGGCTGGACAGTAATAAACACAGAAACACTAGAAAACAGTGAATGAATAAATAATACGATTTTTCATCAGTGGCCATTCATTATTTTGCTTTTAGAAACCTGGAAGAAATTGTCTTCTTTGATTTTCAAGTGTTCTGGTAAATCTAGTCATTTCTTAGCTTCTTCAGTGTCACCTTGAATTGCTGAAATAAGTGACTCTAAAGAATCAAAGTTCTTTTCTGGTCTCAGGTAGTCAATAATGGCAACATTGAGGATTTCCCCATAGAAGTCCTCTTTGAAGGTATGCATGATATGTGTTTCCATAGACTTCTTGGTATTCTTGTAATATGGGTTCCATCCTATGCCCACCACCATCTTATGGACATCTCCACTTCCAACACTGGCCCAACCATAGTAAATGCCAGTGGATATGTCAGCTGGAAGATTATCTATCACTTGCTCAGGAAAATTAGCTGTGGGCATGCCCAGCTGCTTGGAGCCGCGGCCGAAGCCCCGCATCGCTTGGCCCGGGTAGAAGGAAGGCAGATGCCTCATAATGCAGTCCGCTCAGGGAATGGGCTGCGGCCGGGTCTGAGCGTCCTGCGGAGCCGCCGTCGACGCGGTGCCCAGACCCCGGACCAACCGGGGGGGGCGGGGGGGCAGGAGCGTGAGCTCTGCCTGCCGCTGGGGCGCACCAGGGGCAGGACGACTCCGACCACATGCGGCGGCGGATACCTGACGCCGCCGACCCAACAAAAGCTGCCCCGCGACTCAGGAGCTTCGTCTCCGCTGGCGGGCAGCGGAGACTACCTGGGTGTCTTCTTTTGTAAAGTGCCTGTTCAGGTATTTTACCTATTTTATTACTGAATTTGTGTCTTTCTATTGTTTTGTAAGATTTCTATATTATTTATTTATTTTTTTAGAGACAAAGTATCACTCTGTTGCCCAACCTGGAGTGTAATGGCGCAAACCTAGCTCACTGCAGCCTCAAACTCCTGAGCTCAAGTGATCTTCCTGCCTCAGCCTCTTGAGTAGCTGGGACTACAGGCGTGTGCCACCACACTTGGCTACTTTTTTTTTTTTTTTTTTTACTTTTTTTTTGTAGAGATGGGGGTCTTGCTATGTTTCCTAGGTTGGTCTTGAACTCCTGGCCTCAAGCGATCCTTCCATCTCAGCTTCCCAAAGTGCTGGGGCTGCAGGCAAGAGCCACCACACCTGGCCCAGTTCTTTACATATTCTAACTACAAGTCCTTAGTCATATATATTACGGAAATCTCCCGGTCTATGGCTTGAATTTTCGTATTCTTAATGGGATCATTTGACCAGAAGTTCTTAATTTTAATTAAGTCCAATTTATCATTTTTTATTTAGTTAGTACTTTTGATGCCCTACTTAAAAAATCCTTGCCTATCCCTAAGATCAAGAAGATACTCTTCTATGTGTTTTGCTAGAACGGGAGTCGACAAACTACAACCCAAAGGTCACATGTGGCCCAGATAATGTTTTACTGAATCATAGCTACATCCATTCATTTATGTATTGTCTATGGTTGCTTTCACACTTCAGCATCAAAGTCAGTGTAACAAAGACCATACGAGCCACAAAGCCTAATATATTTACTATTTGGCCCTTTATAGAAAATGTTTGCCAATCTCTGTTGTTCTAGATCATTTAGGTCTAGTATCCATCTCAAATTAATTTTTGTGTGTGGTTTGAGAGAGTTCATTTCTTTTCTGTATAGATAACCAGTTAACCCATCACTATTAATAAAAAGTGCTCTCACCCTTTCCCACTGAATTGTAATGGTGCCTTCACCATACATCTGATGACTGGATATGGGTGGTTCTCTTTCTATATTCTATATAGTGCTCCATTGATCTATTTGACTATCATTGCATAAATACTATATGGTCTTAATCACTGTAGCATTATAACAAGTCTTGATGCCTGATAGTGTAAGCCCTCCAGCTTTTTTTTTTTTTTTTCCCGAGAAGGAGTTTGGCTCTGCCGCCCAGGCTGGAGTGCAGTGGCACAATCTCAGCTCACTGCAAGCTCAGCCCGCCAGGTTCACGCCATTGTCGTGCCTCAGCCTCCCGCGTAGCTGGGACTACAGGCGCCCACCACCACGCCCGGCTAATTTTTTGTATTTTTGGTGGAGATGGGGTTTCACCATGTTAGCCAGGATGGTCTCGATTTCCTGACCTCGTGATCCACCTGCCTCGGCCTCCCAAAGTGCTGGGATTACAGGCGTGAGCCACCGCGCCCGGCTGTTATTGTTTTAAGATTGGCTTTTCTAGGACCTTTGTTTTTCCATATAAATTTAAATTTTATTGATATTATTTTTAATTGACAAATCATAATGTATATATTTATGGGGTATAATGTGTTGTTTTGGTATATGTGTACAATGTGGAATGATTAAATCAGGCCAATCATCTTGTTGTTTTCCACAAAAAGAGTCTGCTGGTATTTCTGTTGAGATTGTGTTTAACCTATACATCAATTTGGGTTAAATTAACATTAAAATAATGAGTTTTCTAACAAGCATAATATATTAATCTATTTATTTAGATTTTTAAAAATTAAAGCAATATTTTGTAATTTTCTGTCTTTTGCACCTATTTAGTAACATTTAAAATTTTTTACGGTCTTTTCGTTTTCTCCAACCTTGAAAAAAAACCCCACCCAACCACATCTACTTTGTTTTTCTGTTAGACATGAATTTTTCTTATTGTGTCCTTTTTTTTTGAGACGGAGTCTCGCTCTGTCGCCCAGGCTGGAGTGCAGTGGTGCGATCTCCGCTCACTGCAAGCTCTACCTCCCGGGTTCACGCCATTCTCCTGCCTCAGCCTCGCGAGTAGCTGGGACTACAGGCGCCCGCCACCACGCCCGGCTAATTTTTTTTGTATTTTAGTAGAGACGGGGTTTCATCGTGTTAGCCAGGATGGTCTATTGTGTCCTTTTTAAGTCTTCATTCCCCGCTAGCTCATAAGCACAATGAAGCATCATATTATGGCTGATAGTAAATTGAAAGAGGGATAATTAAAATCAGTGTACTCATTACAAATTCACCACCAAATCTTTTTTTTTTTTTTTTTTGAGACGGAGTCTTGCTCTGTCACCCAGGCTGGAGTGCAGTGGCGCAATCTCTGCTGGCTGCAAGCTCCGCCTCCCGGGCTCACGCCATTCTCCTGCCTCAACCTCCCCAGCAGCTGGGACTACAGGCGCCCACCACCACACCTGGCTAATTTTTTTATTTTTAGTAGAGACGGGGTTTCACTGTGTTAGCCAGGATGGTCTCGATCTCCCGAGCTCGTGATCCACCCGCCTCGGCCTCCCAAAGTGCTGGAATTACAGGCGTGAGCCACTGCGCCCGGCCTTTTTTTTTTTTTTTTT